>NW_003101666.1:46585-413821 GCF_000003855.2 Blastomyces gilchristii SLH14081
GATTTTGAATTGATTTTAAATTGATTCTGAATTAATTATTAATTAATTATAATAATAAAAATAGATTCAATCTATATATTTAAGTAATTAATAATTGATTGAAAATCAGTTGATAATTGATTCAGTGTAAGTTATATAAATACTTACTTTATTATTAAATTCAAGAATAATTTCAGTATTAAATTAATTTTGAATTGATTTTGAATTAATTAAGAATTGATTATAGAATTGATGATAAATAATTGAGTGGTTTCAAATTACAAGAAAAGATGTATTGAGCGAGGTCAGGTAGTGGCACAGGCCACATTTGTGAGCGAGGTCAAGTTTTCTGCTTCCTGAAGGGCAAGTTTTCTGTATACACCAAGCTAGCAACCTTTTCAATCAAAGCGTTACACCTTCCACAGATTGCAGGTCGTGTCTCATGAGCAGCGTTTCACGCTCAAAGGAACTAAAACACTTGCTACGGCGCTTGTCATATAGCGCTCGCTTGCGCCTATTATTTGGTGAAACGGGCCCCAGTGGCATGCGTGGATTCTGAAACTTGGCCCGCTCAAAATCAATGAACATTACTCGGCCATTCTCCTTTGTTCCAGGTCATGTTTCCAGGTATCGGGTCACTGTGAAGCACACCTAACCGGTGAATGGCATGCAGGGAATCCTCAGCTTGCTGGGTCAGCTGACTCTGGTCTATTTCGTGTCGCTTAGCTGAGCGTCCTTCCAGCATAGCCCATGAACATCATATGGACGATTTCCGCGATGCCGTCGTAGTAGAACGGCCGAGAAAGGGCTAGACTGCCAAGTAGAACTGGCACGTGTATCCCTTGTATCTGACTAAGACGCGAATATACCGACTCCTCATGCTTCAAGCAGTCCACAAACTCCACCGGCACGCCCTTTCCAACAAAAGTGTATCCGTTTGATAGCAGCGTCACTTTGAACAGCGCCCCGCGGCTCCCATGAATATGCAACGACTCGCACCCGAGCTCCAAGTCGGGCCGCAGGTCACCGCTGCATAACTGCCGATCCAACAGACCGATGAGTGTCGTCGCGTTGATTTGATGTCGATCGACTCCATGGTCCAACACATTGGAACATTCCCAATCTAATTTCCCTCCTGTGGCCAAGCCTCGAAGGCAGAGCTGCGTACAATACTGCCGAGATTTGCCTTTGGACTGTGCATCTCCCTGCGACGTCGTGGCGCCGGCTGATAGCGATGGCCACGCTGATGGGCGTGGCAAGCGAGAATCTCGAGGTCTTCGACTGGGGGTATTAGGATCAAATTCATCGTCGGAGTCGTCGCGATCGAGCGAGATTAGACCCTGCGATGGGTTACAGGATGCGACATTAGCCACCGCAGACCTCGATCTCGTCTTAACTGGAGATACGCGACAGTATTCCCTTCTAGTCTGTGGCGATGGTTTGAAGTCTGAGGAAGGAACGTTCTTCTCCGATATTTCGGTCAGAAGGACATCGTATATAATTTCCCACGTCTTCAGTTTGCTCATTGCCCAGTTCCTCCAACCGAGGTCTCGTGGTGCCGTTCGCAAAGCCCGAAGAGTAAAGGCCAACACCTGACCAAGCGCGGTAAGATGCAGGCGGTTGTCACAATTCAGGTCACCAGTCCACCCGGTTGTTTCGCCAACGTCCTCTTTGGGTATTGATAGATAGTAGTATACGGTGGAAGGATCACTGTCAAGCACACGAAGAAATATGAACGCTTCGCCGGTACACACGTACCCATACTCTAGCCCCCCAGTTATCATGTAGAAAAATGCTTGCGTAATGACCGCAGCCACAACACGGCGACAAATATCTTCGGGTTTTTTATCTTCCTGACACCGGACCACCTGGTTAAGTTCCATGTCCTCAAGGCCGGCCTTTACATGAGCAAGGGAAACCTTATGGGGCGGTTTGTATTCGATAATGAAGGCAGGCACCTTTTCATCAGGACCCCTGTTGTACACGCAGAACTGGTCCGCTCTAGGCCGAGCAGGCTTGAGCTGTGATCTCGTTTGGTTGTTCACGGGTAGTGGGGCTGGAACCAACTCCTCATCCGATCGCTTTGCAGCCAAGCGCTTTGACCGACGCGGCGGTTTCTCCTGTGTTAAGCTGAGAGAGCCCATATCTGCAACTATCTTTGACTCGTCAGTCAAGGTATTTGCGTGGTTTTCGAAGGTCACATCTCCATTGAGGTGGAAGGTTTGTCGAAGTCGGGGGTTCGCATAGAGCTGTTTGATGACCGAGGCGACAAGCGACTCGACAGTCTGCCGTTCGAAATAACTAAGATCCAGCTCAGAGCTCAGCATTTTTTCTCGGATTTGTTTGCCGAATATCTTCAACGCAAACAGGGGTGTGAAATGGCGCTCTGTAACAAAATCTGCGTCCATGAGATCCTCCCATATTGCAGTTTGCTCCTTTGGAAAATCCGTCCACTCCTGAATCTTATCTGGACGGAGTTTCCTATCAGCATTCGACGGATCTCCCTTAGTCGATGAGCGCTTGTCTTCCTGTACGTTCAGGCCGAGAAATAATTGCACGTGGCAAGTGTCGAGAAATTCGGGGAGTGTGGAGTCTTGAATTTGCTGTTCGACTTCTTCACGTCGTCGCTGCTCTCCTTCACGTCGTCGCTGCTCTCCTTCACGTAGCCTTCTTTCGCTTCTGGCCTCCGCTTCCGCGTCTTGACGCCGTCGTTTTTCTTGCTCGATTTGGGCTAACAATTCTTGTGTTGTCCGATCCATTCTAAAGCACAATCTTATAGCAATCTCCCTATAACGCCTGTATGTGAACAAACGTAGTAAACAAATTGACGGAACGGATTATCATACTTCCGGCTGTATTTGCCTCGCAAATCAGATTAACTAGTTAACTAATAGTTAATTAGTTAATAATAATTCTGCAAATCGTAACAAAATCAACGAGATGTGTGGAGGCCGCACTGAACAAATCGATAATGTAGGGCAAAAACAAGCGTGTATAGTTGGACAGGATAGGGTGAGGGAACCAACAGTTTAAATCTTTCAGCAGAACGTTAGTTCAGCTCCATGGAGGGTTGGGCAGCAACCTATCATCGAACAAAGCAGGGGAACGGCGCATGGGTGCCTAATCGAACCGCGACGAACAGGGGTGGGTCTATAATAATTATTAACGCCGTCAGCGGCGCAAGTTCCAAGGCTACTCCAACAACATTACGACGCGATTTTTTAGCCCCATCAACGCGACTTCCCATCTATTATCTATTATTATGGGCCAATATAAGATCCCTGATCCCTGCCTTCGTTGGAAGATGCGTTCCGTCACGATCAGACGGAGGCGGTCTACTCTTGGAGGATAACGTTGTTGTGTTGTGTAATCTATTTACGCGAGTTACACTAAATAGGTTGGGGTGGCACGTGACTAGGGTAGGTGTAGTAATCACCAACACCCCCCCTTGCTAGACTGGCCGCTGGGACCATGAATTTCACATTTGATCCCATTTGGTCTGGTCCCATACATTTCTTGGCGTCATGTAATAAGATTAGTTAAATTAATAATAAGACTATTAAATATTCTGATTCTGATCTCAGATATAATTATATATAGACTTACTATGTAACTGTGTCTGAGATTAGAATCAGAATTTTTGATAGTTTTATTATTAATTTAACTGATCTCATTACATAGTTTTAATATTAGATAGTAGTCTCATACTATCTTAGTAAGACTTACTGTCTACTCTTATCATATTTTTCAAATGAAATCATGATTTTCACTTCTCAATTTAAATTATTTTTATTACTTTAAATGACTTTAAATCTTATTTAAGTATTATTAAAAAGCATTACTTTTTAAAAAATTAAAAATAGTCTAAAAAAAACCTTAAAATATCTAAAAATAGTAACTTTATACTAAGAATAAGACTAAATGAGATCAAATGAAATCACTTTCTCATTTTTTTCAAGTCATGATTTCATTTTGAGATTTAATATATAGTCACTTTACATGTTTTTTTAATGACTAGTCTCAGCAGAATTCACATCAAGAAATGTATGAGATCAGATTAAATGAGATCAAACATGAAATTCATGATCTCAGTAACTAGTCTAGTCACATGATCAGTCTATCCCTTGCTATACTGTGATCTATAAGTCGCTACCCGAGGCCTCTCTCATTCTCAATTCTTTCAAAAATGCAATAATAATTAATTATATTAATCAGACCCTGATTTTCTTATTAGAAAAGGCGTCTGTACAGTAATAACTGTAAAAATCAAGAAATACATGCAAAATTCATTAATTTACTGTATTATTATTATCATTCAATCATTTCTTTCTGATCTCTTTTAAATTAATTCTTTTGACAAAATCTTCAAACACAGGCTTTATTAGTGACTTGGTGAGACTATCAGCTATGTTCACTGTAGAATTAACATGTTTCATCATAATTTTCTCTTTTTTAATCAGATTATAAAGAATATGATATCTAATCTTAATATAATACAATCTTCATATTAAGAACTTCTCTTTCACTAGATTGATTACTCTCTTATTATTAACTCATAGATATGAGTATATTTTTAGTTTCTTATTATTCATCAACTCAGTGTCATATAATATATCATTCAATCAGATTATCTTATAAGCTGTCTTACTAGCTATAATATATTCAGCTTCTGTAATTAATTTAATGATAGATATCTGTCGCTGCAATTATTATAAGATCAGTGACCTGTTAATCAATATAATATAGCTGATAGTTAATTTGTATTGAGAATCTGCTCCTGCTTAGTCTAAATTGCAGTATGTTATAAAACTTAGATTCTTATCACTGATCTTCTTTCTGTATAATATACTGTGATTTTTTGTCTTCTTAATGTAATGCAGAACATGCTTCAACACTGCTTAACAAGCTTTGTACAGATGTGAGTTAAAATACAAGAGATAGTTGATCATAAATACCAGATCTGACTGACTGCTTGAGATTAAATACTGTAATGATTTCAATTCTTGATAATATCTTATAGCTGTAAAGTTATTATTCAATCTCTCTCTCTTATCAGGTGACAATTTCAGTCATATACTGATTATTATCAGAGTGTCAGCTGGATTTATCATATTCATACTGTAATTTTCAAGAATCTTCTCAATATAACAGCTTTGTGTAATCACTAAATTATCATTTCTCTAGTGTTTAATCTTCATTTCAAGATATGACTTGATCTCTTTAATATTCTTTGTCTTAAATCTCTTTGCAATCTTTTTTAATACTCAATCTAATTACTGTTCTTGAAGTCTGATTATCTGACAATCATTAACATGCAGTGTTAAATAGATCTTGTGAACAGAGTGATATAGAAATCTGCTGTTATAAGATAATATCTTAAATCTCAATGTGATGAGATGTTCTGTTACTAGAAAATACTATGTTCTCACTGTCTGTTTCATTCTGTATAAGCTCTGATATACAAGCTTTACTAATTCATCACAATCATGCTTGATCTCTGTGAGTAGTTGCATAAATATCATCTTATTCTAAGGTAATACCTCATTTAAAAACACAGATATATAGTCAATTAATCAGACTTTTCAATCTCTTGCTATTGATATAGTGAATAAGCTCTGTGATATAGACTCAGACACCACTGCTGTATATAACTTATTATAATAAATATCTTGTTATTGTAGAAATCTTCTAATCACTTAACAAGCTCTAAAGCAGATGACTTTATTCTTATTATTTAATTTTCAATTATACATTCATTTGTCTGTAAGAATGTTAATTTTCAGAGTCTTTTTAATAATAATATATATCTTTTTCTGTTTAAAAGTTTCCACTTTCTTCTTCATTGTCTGATGTTAATGTTTTCAGTTATGACTTCTTTTGACCTCTGTCAGTATGATCAGACAGTTATTAAAAACACTGAGTACAGAATCTTCATTATTCACAGAGTTATTTAGATTATCATTAACAAGTTCTGTCTTATTATCTAGTAGATATATTAATTTCAGTACATTATTCATATCATCATCAGCAAGTATTTTTAAAATATCAGATTTATTCTTTATAAATCTTCTTAGAAGGCAGTGTTATCATCTCTTTATAGTATTAAAAACATTTAATTTCTCCGACAGTTTAACTGCTTCTTTAATGATATTCATTAGTGCTTCTTCTATTGTTAATTCTTCATTAAAAATAACGTCTCTTACAATCTCAAGCTTTCAGGTCACAGAGTCTCAGATATGATATTAAGATAATTCTTAATATTCAACTAATTATCATTTCTTATCATCAGTTCTATTTATAAGCTTATTGATAATTTTCAGATTCTTCTTATACACTTTGCATTCTCATCTATATATTCATGAGTAGAAGGTTGAATACTTATTTAAGCTTTAAAAGAAAATAATAAGATTCTTCTCTAACATCTGTAAATCTTCATTAATGTTGAGAATGTGTTGATTATTATAACTGTGACTTAAATAGCTTTATTTCAAAGCTCTCTTATGAGTCTGCTGTTAAATAGTAAGCTTCTTATCTTTTTATCTATAATACAATTAATATATTCTGCAGGGCTGTTGAACTGCAGTATATCAGATATAGTAATCTTATATATAATTTCTTTTCACTGATAGTAGATCTTTAATTCATCATTTTTAAATTCATCTTCATTATCTCAGTGTAAAGTCTCAATTCAATATTAAGTAGTAGTCTCAATTTTATCAATAAAGATTATCAAATGCACAGTGATCTCACTCTTTGATATTATAAGAATAATTTATCTATAGCATGTAACATTATCTGTAATACTTATTGAATAATTAACTTCTCTCTGAGTAGAGAGATTGGCTTCATTATATAGTATATAGTTATCATTTACAAGATTCATGAAAAATCTCATTACAGATTTGACAGTTCTTGTTATTAATATAAATGTTGAATGTGCTATTTTTACCTGTACATATTAAGAGCTGATGTTCTTGATTCATTCAGCAAGTGTCTATTACATTGAATGATATATCTTACTCTCATTATAAGAGAGTGTCTGTTATTGAGTTCTGACTGCCAGGGTAATAGTGTATTATGATTCGGAAGAACGTACGACCGCCGGATAATAACGCGGCCGCTTCCGAACATGCTTACGAATGTAAAGGGGTCATAGCAGCCACTAATTAATTTAGTATAATATATATAAGAAGCTGATGTACATCTGTAATTATACACTGACTTAAGCAACCTTTGAATCACATCTGATAGCATGTTTAAAAACTGATGAGATGTGCAGGCTTCTTCAGAGTGTGATAATTCTGTTTATAAAGTAATTTATAGTTATCATATCAGAGTGATTCTAAATATCTCAAAAGATAGTGTATAAAGAAGAAGTGAATGAAAGAGTATTCAATTGATGCTACTCTACTTATTAAGAAAAAACTTCACACTCAGATGAATATCACATATGTGAATAGATAAGATGTGAGAAAGAGAATATAAGCAGTGAATCTGGTTTAAAGAAGATCACTCTCTACTTAGAAGAATAAAAGAAGAATGATTATCACTGAAGTTATACAATGATAATAGAAATCAGAAATCAGAAATCATATAATAATATAAGAATATAATAATATGATAATAGACATTATATAATTAATGAGAAATCACTGAAATAAACATCTCTTCTAGTTAATATGAATAACACTCTTCTCTGCTATCTGAACTGAAAGATATGCAGAATCTCTCAGAGAATTTACTCAAAGTAGTAAGAAAAGTGACTAAGACTGCTGAACTGAAAGTGAAACTCTGTATATATATAAGAATTTTAAATGAGATTGAGATCTTGTATACACAGTGACAGACTGAGATGAAAGTTAAGTAATAAATAATATTCACTGTGAATCAAGTATTCACTATAAAGAGCTTCACTGATGTAATTATCATTATTAATAAGAATAGAAAAAACCAGATTGTAGATCTATAGCAGAAGATTAAATACTTACATAGATAGATAATCATACTGAATCTGAAGATCTTATTACAATTGTTCATAATCTCTTCAGAAGTATATATATTATCTGAGACTGCTGTACAGAATGAGAATCTGAGTATGAGATATATTAAGCTGAGAGATCTGTCAGAGTTATTAAGCTTCAATAATAACTGAAAAAATGATGCTGTAATCAGCTAGCTAAGTCAGATATAATTATATTATCAGATTGAATATGAACTTACAGACAGACAGTTAATAAAATCTTAACAAGTCTTAAGATCTACTGTGTTTCTACACAGAAAAGTAAAGTTATTATAAATAATTAGTGAAAAGATGAATCTTACAGATCTGAAGTGATATTCATTCTTATAAATATGAAATGAGTTTTTCAAATGAATCTTACACAACTTTGAGAAAGTGAATATATAAGATAAGTGTTATAAATACTTCACTGAGTGTAAATAAGTAAGTAATCTTACATTATACTTTACACACTTCAGCTTATACTATCTTATATTGAATGAAGAGCTTTTAATATCTTTCTATTTATAGATCTTTATTCATGATCTTACATCTGAGTTGAGAGTGAAATAAAAATACTTAATCTTATAATCAGATATAATGAAAGAGGTATATAATATTCTCATTATATAAGAACAAGTGAGTCAATTATAACAGAAAATACTGTAATTAAGTATATCTCAGTAAGGAATGAGTAATCAGACTTCTATAACACAAGTTATACATCTGAATACAATAAATCTAGATTTGAATACTATTACTAAAGTACTGAATTCTCTGAAAAAGAAATTCTCTGAGTGAAAATCTTGATATTATAAGTATCAAGCTTACTTCAACTATAAATACTAAAATTATGATATAAAGAATTATACACAGTGTACACAGTTAAGAAAAGTAAGAGAGTTAAAAAACTAGCAGAATCAGTGAGCTTGAAGACACTTACTGATATTCTATAAAAAGTCTTCAAAGTGAAAGAGATATCTGTATTAGATGACTCTCTGAAGTCTGTGAATATTAAGAGAAAGCAGGCTTCTGACTGAGATGCAGATGAGAATGAAGCAGATACTCATTTCAATGTCTTAAGACCTGAAATATTAAATGTATAGAGAACACTTGAGTAAGAATTGAGAGATGACTGCAAAAGTGTTAGCAGACACAGAAGCTTTTACATAATATATTAATAATTATATAATCTGAAGACTAAAAGAGATCTGCTGAGTGAAGAATCTCTGATATATAAGATTATCTGATAACTAATATTTAGTATTATCTGTAAGAGTAAGAGTTCTCTTATACTTCAGAGAATAATCTTACTATATCTGAGTGTAAGAGCTGCAGAACATGAAATACAATCTTATTCTCAGACTTAATTAGTTTCAAAGATTTAATCTGTAGATTCAATGATATATATATTATATACAGTTAACTGATAGAAAGAAAACAGTTCATACAATTCTATTAACTAATATAAGAAGAACATTTCATGTTTCTGATATAGAAGAGTTAAATCTGCTTATATATTAATAAGCAAAGAGAATGATTCACAAGATCTTATCTGAAAGCATTCTGTATATCATATGAGACTCAGAAGCAGAGAAAATCAAGATAAAGAATATATAAGAGAATAAGTGTATGAAGAAACTTCTGAAGAAGTATAAGAAGATCTTCTGAACAGATCTTTCACTGAAATTGCTGCTGAAATGAGAATTTGTATATAAGATTAATATAAGAGACATGAAATCAGTCAATCAGAATGTATATCTTCTATCATAAATACATCTCAAAGAACAGAAGTATCAGATCACAGATCTTCTAGAATATAATCTCATATAACTCTCATCAAGTATGTGAGGCTTCTCAGTTCTATTTATGAAAAAGATAGATGAGAAGTGATAAATGTGTATCAATTATCAAGCACTTAACAAGCTTATAATCAAGAATGAATACTTATTATCATAGATTCAATAACAGTTGAATATAGTCAGAAATACTCAATATCTATTAAAGATTAATCTTCTCTCAGAATATTAACAGATTTGTGTAGATGAACTGTCAGTACTATGAACTGTATTTAATATATAATGAGAAAAGTTTGAATTTCTGATAATATTATTCAGTCTGATGAATGTGTCTGTCATCTTTTAAATAATGATGAATATAATTCTTTATAAACAGAATGAAATCTTGTGTCTTATCTACCTGAATAATATCTTAGTTTTCTCAAACTTATACAATGAACATCTAAAATATCTTGATAAAGTGCTTATAACTCTGACAGAGTATAAGCTCTATATTAAATCAATCAAGCATGTGTTTGAAATGAAAGAGTTGAAGTTTATAAGATATGTAATGAGTGATAACTGTATACATCTTATCTCAGAGAAATTGAATATCATAGTGAATTAATCATGACTGAGAAATATACATCATGTATAATAATTTCTTAAGTTAATCTCATACTACTGCAGATTCATCAAAGATTTCACATGAATAGCTGTATCACTCTCAGATCTCTTAAGAGAGATAGATGTAAATCTGTGAAAGAAGAAGTTTTATTCAACTATCTGAAATACTATGTATGAAGAGGTCTTTCTCACACTGAGAAAATATGTGATAACATTCTCAGTGCTTATTCAATCAGATTGTGATAAATCTTTCTACATTAAGATAGATGCATTTAAATGAGCTATCAGAGATACTCTTCTACAGATGAGTAAGAATGACAAGCTGCACTTGATATTATATAATGATAGAAAACTATCAGATGCTGAGCTCAATTACTCAGTGTATGAAAAGAAATTACTAGCAATTAAGCATATGCTGACATTATGAGATAGATATATTAATAATGAGCATATAATAATGATGATCACAGATTACAAAAGTCTTATCTATCTATAATTAATAATAAAACTCTTCAAATGCTTAGCATGTTGAATCTCAGAGTTTTAAGTATACAATCTTTATATTAAAGACTGAAAGAAATTAAATGCTGTAATATCTGATACAATCAGTTGCAGACCTGATTTCATAAGTAAGAATTCTGTAAATCAGATATAAGAGAAGTTTGTATTAAATGTACTGAGAGGATGCAAGAAATCAGAATAAGTGAATACAATAATCTCTCACTTGAAGAATAGCAAGATATCAGATGATAAGTATCTTGTAAAAGTAATAGAAGAGATGCTTCTAAACTTCAAGCTGAGAAAATTGAAAAATAATATTATATTTTATCATGATCTAGAATATGCAGAAGCTCTCTATCTGAAATATTTATTTAAATATGACTTGATGACTTGTATACACAAGGAATTCAGTCCCTTAGAAAGCTCTGAACTCATGAGTAGACTGGCTGCTGAGATTATGAATTTCATGTTTAATCTCATTTGATCTGATCTCATACATTTCTTGGCGTGAATCCCGCTGGGACTAGTCATTAAAAAAACATGCAAAGTGACTATATATCAGATCTTAAAATGAAATCATGACTTGAAAAAAAATGAGAAAGTGATCTCATTTGATCTCATTTAGTTCCATTCTTGGCATAAAGTTACTATTTTTAGACATTTTAAGGTTTTTTTTAGACTATTTTTAATTTTTTAAAAAGTAACACTTTTTGATAACACTTAAATGAGATTTAAAGTCATTTAAAGCAATAAAAATAATTTAAATTGAGAAGTGGAAATCATGGTCTCATTTGAAAAATGTGACAAGAGTAGACAGTAAGTCCCACTGAGACAGTATGAGACTACTATCTAATGTTAAAACCATGTAATGAGATTAGTCGAATTGGTAATGAGACTATCAAAAAATCTGATCCTGGTCTCAGACACGGTCACACGGTCAGTCTACTCATGAGTGTACTTAAATCAAGAGTGTACTGATCAAGCATGGCTGAGAACATTCAGATATACACTTACAAGTGCCTGAATTATCAGATTACAAAAGAATCTAAGAAAGAGTTGAAATGTGAGAAAGTATAACATCAGATGAAATGTACAATACAATTATTTAAATAATGAGAGATGAATCTCATAGATATATTATTATAAACATTAAATGAAAACTGTTGAATAATCACTGCTATTAACTACACTACAGACTGATCAGTTGTGAAAGCAGTTTCAGAGACAATAGAGAAAGTAGTGATGAAGTTTCTACATAATAAGATCTATATCAACTATGAAATACTGTGCAAGATTCTAACTGATAACAGTGTGAATCTTGTAGAAAAAGTGATGAGGCATTTCATAAGTCAGTTACAGATAAGATATCATAGAATAACATCATATCATCTGCAGATAAATAGAAAGATAAAATACTTGAATGAAATCTTGAGTAACATGCTAACAAAATATCTAGTGAATAAGTCTATGAGACTATGAGATGAATATCTTGAGCAGGTGCTATTAGTCATGTGAATTTGACAGCATGCAGTCTCTAAGTATTCATCATTCTATCTGTTGTATGATTTGCATCCGCGCATCCCAGAGAATGCTTCAGAAAAGATGAGAAAGAAAACAGCAGTTGCAGATACAGTAGTTGCAGATACAGCAGAAACAACAGTTGCAGATATAACAGTCATGAACACAGCAGTTGTGAATATAGAATCAAGATTGAAAGAGATCAGTCATGCATGTGTAAAAGCTAATGAGTTACTTCTGAACTGAGTAATTTAATTGAAAAGAATATGAGACTCACTAGTTAAGAAATTGAGTCTCAAGATAAGAATATAAGTTCTTGTATATAATGAGAGTTCTGAGAAGTTTCAATCTAGATGATTTAAGCTCTATAAAATACTCAAATCACATTCTTTGAGAATATATGCATTGAAAGAATCAGAGAGACAGATCTTATATAACTTAATAAATAATTCATATCTTATAAAGACAAAGATGCAAGATCTGAGTGAATTATGATTATTCACAGCACTATTATCAGCATTGAAAAAGAAGAAGCTTACAATTGAAAAGTCTCACAAAGTAAGAGAAATCATAGATGCTTATGAATCAGATGATCTCACTTATTTCAATCTTTTCATAATTATAAGAAAAGAATGAGAAGTAATGAAGAAATCAGATAAACATCACACTTTAATAAGTGATGAGACTGTAGCTGATTATATGATAATATATCACAGACAGTGAGTGCAATACAGTAAAGAGCAGTCTCAGAGCAGCAGACTTATATATAAATCAGATCACAGAAGAAAAAGAGATTCAGAGTTGAATTTGACTGTTTGTATCAGTTCAATCACAGAGATAATAGAGGATGAAGCATCTGAAACATTCACAGATGTACTATTATAAATGACATATCTTCTTTATCTTTTTATACACTCTTGATCTTCTTTTCTCAGCAGATATCTGATTATGTTTTCTGATTGTGTTTTCTAATTATGTTTTGCATGAATGCAGATACTGATATATTTGTTTTAATTCATGTAGAATCTTCACATGTTGACAGATTTACATTCACAGATGATAGTAAACACTTCAATATTAAATCATTGATTGAGAACTTGAAGAATGTGATAATGAAGAAATTGTCTGTGTCATATATAGCTGAGTCTTCTGTGTCTCTCTCTGTCTCTTCTACTACTTCTTCTTAATCTTCTATGCATATCTCTGTGTTCTGTTCTCCCGCTTCTACTATCTCTGTTCCTGCTATTCTCACTTCTGCTACTTCTGTCTCTACTACTTCTGTGACTGTTACTAGCTCTTCTCATTTTAAGAAGATATTGTATAGACTTGATAAATCATGTTTCTCAGTGTGTATACTCTCACTCTTCTTACTAACTTCTAGAACAGTTTATTACACAAAGACTGTATATAATATAACTATTTAAAGCTCAGTTATAAACACTGATTATTACATTTATTTTAAATATTTATGATGAGATAATTATTCATTTATATCAGAGAATCATCTTTCTTCTTAACAGTGTTAAGATTGTAAGTTTTTTTCTTTTTCTTCTTCTCTTCTCACACTAATTTTTCTAGAGAAAATTATTATGAGTTTCATTGTATATGAAGTTGTAATGTCTACAGATATCAAGAAACTTTTTACAACTGTAAAGTTTAATATTGTAAGTACATTCACTCTGATAAATTTCTTTAAGATAATAGATCTGTATTGATCTATTCTCTGACATCTGTTATCTGACTTTATAGTGCAGGCAAAAGATATCTGTGTTTTCAGAAATGAGAATGTGAATATTATACTCTTTTACACTCATGAGTATGAGACTTGTACATCTTGTCTGAAATATCATTGTGAGAATAAACTATTTATATACTGTGTTCTGCTTTCTGCATTCTTCTGTTTTTCTCTCTCTCTTTCTGAGAAGTCTTATATATGTTGTAATTGTATGTATAACTCTAAGATTAGTGAGTGTTCATTTGATAACTATTCTCATCTCTGATTTTGCAGTTTTGTACACTAATAATGATTCTTAGTTGCTTCAGTGCCAGAGATCATTTTAATCAAAGATAATAATATTATCAAGACTATCTTCTTCTACTCTCAAGCTTCTTCTGTTATTTTCTCTCTCAACATCTTCTCTGTGAGTAAGATTATGTACACTTCAGATTATAAGTGTTCAGCTCTGAGTAACTTCTATTATTATTTATCTGATTCTGCATTCTCTTCTTCTTCTGTTTCTTTCATCTTCACTCTTTCTGTTCTGACTTCTGATTCTGCAGATTCTGCACTCTTCTTCAATTTTTCTACACACACACATACACATTTCTATATTGATATTTCAGTCAATCTTGTGATAAACAATAATAATGTTGTATGCAGAGTGATAGAGAAATCAGAGACATGTATAGCATTGTTACAAGAGCAGCTTGCAGCTCTTGAATCTCTTACAGATCCCAAGTTTTGAGATTTCCTTTGTTTTTGATGTTTTTCAGATGACATGATGTTGAAAATAGATTAAACATATAATGTATGAAAATGAATAAGATGTATATAATAACATTTGTCTTTTTACAGCTGATTCTTATAGTTAATCATTAATTCATTATCTCTTAAGTCATTCTCTTTTCTTTTCTTATACTTTTTCTTTGTCTACTAGTCACTACTCTTACATGATCTTTATATGATACAGTATTCAGTGACTAGGTTCAGCAGCTTTTATCTTGTGATTCTATCTCATATATTATACTGTCTCTCTTCACTCACTCAGATCACTATAGTAAACAGCTTATTGAAACTAATCTTACTTAATCTCTGAGCATTCTCAGAAGTTGAGATGACTTAGTCTCATATATTCACAGATGTTTCAGATGTTTCATTCTCTGTTATCTTTATAATTGAACTGATGTAAATAGTTAAATTCAACTCTGAATCTCTTTTTCTTCTATAATCTGACTCATGTGCAAGTCTACTGCTCTGAGATTATTCTTTACTGTGTTGCATCTGCTATCTGCAGTGTATTATTATATGATCAGCTACAGTTTCATCACTTATTAAAGTGTGATGTTCATCTGATTTCTTCATTTCTTCTCATTCTTTTCTTATTATTGTGAAAAGATCAGAATAAGTAAGATTATCTGATTCATAAGTGTCTATGATTTCTCTTACTTTATAAGACTTTTTAATTATAAGTCTCTTCTTTTTCAACACTGATGATAGTGCTGTAAATAATCATAATTTACTCAGGTCTTGTATCTTCATCTCTATAAGATATGAATTATTTATTAAGTTATATAAGATCTATCTCTCTGATTTCTTCAATGCATATATTCTCAGAGAATGTGATTTGAGTATTTTATAGAGCTTAAATTATCTAGATTGAAACTTCTTAGAACTCTCATTTTATATTAGAACTCACATTTTTATCTTGAGACTTGATTTCTTAACTAGTGAGTCTTGTATTCTTTTTGATTGAATTGCTTGATTCAGAAGTAACTCATTAGCTTTTGCATGTATGTGATTAATCTCTTTCAATCTTGATTCTGTATCTGTGACTGCTGCATCTGCAATCACTGTTACTGTTGCATCTGTAATTACTGTTTTCTCTCTCATCTTTTCTGAAGCATTCTCTGAGATACGCAGATGCAATCTATATAACAGATAGAATAATAAATGCTTAGAGACTGCATGTTACTGAATCTGTATAATTAATAGTGCCTGTCTGAGATATTCATCTCATAGTCTTATAGACTTGCTCACTAGATATTTCATCAGTATATTACTCAAGATTTCATTCAAGTGTTTCATCTTTCTATTCATTCACAGATGATATGATATTATTCTACAATATCTTATCTGTAACTGACTTATGAAATGCCTCACTGCTTCTTTCATGAGATTCACATCATTATCAGTTAGAATCTCACACAGTATTTCATAGTTAATATAGATCTTATCATGTAGAAACTTCATCATTATCTTCTCTATCATCTTTAAAACTGCTTTCACAACTGACCAGTCAGTAGTGTAGTCAATAGCAGTGATTATTCAATAATTTTCATTTGATATTTACAGCAGTATATCTATAAGATTCACTCTTCATTGTTTGAACAGTTGTATCATACTTTTTATCTGATATTGTGCTTTCTTATATTCTAATTCTTTCTTAGATTCTTTCACAATCTGATAAGTTAAATACTTGTGAGTGTATATCTAAATATTCTCAGTCATGCTTAATCAGTACACTCTTGATTTAAGTACACTTATAAGTTCAGAACTTTCTAAGTGACTGAATTTCTTATACATGTAAGTCACTAAGTCATATCTAAATAAATGTTTTAAATAGAGAGCTTCTGCATATTCTAGATCACAGTAAAGCACAGTATCATTTTTTAATTTTCTCAGCTTGAAGTTCAGAAGTATCTCTTCTATTCCTTTTACAAGATGCTTATCATTCAATATCTTATCATTCTTCAAGTGAGAGATTATTGTATTCACTCATTCTGATTTCTTATATTCTCTTAGCATATTTAATACAAACTTTTCTTATATCTGATTCACAGAACTCTCATTTATGAAATTGAGTTTGTGACTGATTGTATCAGATATCACAGTATCTGATCTCTTTCAGTATTTAATATGAAGATTGTATACTTAAAACTCTGAGATTCAACATGCTAAGTGTTTGAAAGATTTTATTATTAATTATAGATAGACAAGGCTTTCATAATCTGTGATTACTATTGTCATATATCTATTATTGATATATCTATCTTATAATATCAGTGTGTGCTTAATTACTAGCAATTTCTTTTCACACACTGAGTAATTGAGTTCAGTGTCTGATAGTTTTCTATCATTATACATCATCAGATACAGCTTGCTATTCTTACTCATCTGTAGAAGAGTGTCTCTGATAGCTCATTCAGATGTGTCTATCTTAATATAGAAAGGTTTATCACAATCTGATTGAATAAGTACTGAGAATATTATTATATATTTTCTCAGTGTGAGAAAGATTTCTTTACACACAGTATTTCAGATGATTGAATAAAACTTCTTCTTCTGCAGATTGATATTTATTTCTCTTAAGAGATCTGAGAGTAATACAGCTATTCATATGAAATTCTTGATGAATCTACATTAATATGAGATTAACTCAAGAAACTGTTATACATGATGTATATTTCTCAGTCATGATTAATTTACTATGACATTCAATTTCTTCAGAATAAGATATATACAGTTATTACTTACTATATATTCTATAAACTTCAACTCTTCTGTTTTAAACACACACTTTATTAATTTAATATAGAGCTTATACTCTGTCAGAGTTGTGAGCACTTTATCAAGATACTTCAGATATTCATTATATAAGTTTGAGAAGACTAAAATATTATTCAGATATATAAGATATAAGATTTCATTCTATTTATAAAGAATTATATTCATCATCATTTAAAAGATAGCAGATATATTTATCAGACTGAATAATATTATCAGAAATTTAAACTTTTCTCATTATATATTAAACACAGTTCATAGTACTAATAGTTTATCTATACAAATCTATTTATATTCTGAGAGAAGATTAATCTTTGATAGATATCAGATGTTTCTGACTGTATTCAACTGTTGTTGAATCTGTGACAATGAGTATCTGTTCTTGATTGTAAGCTTGTTAAGTGCTTAATAATTAATACATATTCATCACTCTTCACTCATCTTTTTCATGAATAGAACTGAGAAGTCTTATATACTTAATAAAAGTTATATAAGATCATGTTCTAGAAGATCTGTGATCTGATACTTCTGTTCTTTGAAATGTATTTGTGATAGAGAATATACATTCTGATTGACTGATTTCATGTTCTCTATATTAATCTCATGTACAAATTCTTGTTTCAGCAGTAATTTCAGTGAGAGATCTGTTCAGAAGATCTTCTTATACTTCTTCAGAAGTTTCTTCATATACTTATTCTCTTATATATTCTTTATCTTGATTTTCTTCTCTTTTAGATTCTGTATAACATACAGAATGCTTTCAGATGAGATCTTGTAAATTATTCTCTTTACTTATTAATGTATAAGCAGATTTAATTCTTCTATATCAGAGATATGAAATGTTCTTCTCATATCAGTTAATAGAATTGTATGAACTGTTTTCTTTCTATCAGTTAACTGTATATGACATGTATATTATTGAATCTGCAGATTGAATCTTTAAAATCAATTAAGTCTGAGAATAAGATTGTATTTCACATTCTGCAGCTCTTACACTCAAATATAGTAAGATTATTCTCTGAAGTATAAGAGAACTCTTACTCTTGCAGATGATACTAAATATTAATTATCAGACAATTTTATGTATTAAGAATTCTTTACTTAACAGACTTCTTTCAGTCTTCAGATTATATAATTATTAATATATTATATAGAAGCTTCTGTATTTATTAATACTTTTACAGTTATCTCTTAATTCTTACTCAAGTGCTCGCAGCTCTCTATATATTAATATTTCAGATCTTAAGATATTAAGATAAGTGTCTGCTTCTTCATTCTCATCTGCATCTCATTCAGAAGCCTGCTTTCTCTTGATATTCACAGAATTCAGAGAGTCATCTAACACAGACATCTCTTTCACTTTGAAGACTTTTTATAGAATATCAGTGAGTGTCTCTGAGCTCACTGATTCTGCTAGTTTTTTAACTCTCTTGCTTCTCTTAACTGTGTACACTATGTATAATCTTTTACATCATGATTTTGACATCTGCAGTTAAAGTAAGCTTAATACTTATAATATTAAGATTTTCACTCAGAAGATCTCTTTTTCAGAAAATTCAGTGCTTTAGTGATAATATTTAAATCTAGATTCATTGTATCTGAGTGTATAACTTGTATTATAAAAGTCTGATTATCTATTCTCTACTGAAATATACTTAATTGCAGTATTTTCTATCACAGCTGACTCACTTATTTCTGTATAATAAGAATATTATATGCTTCTTTCACTGTATCTGATTATGAGATTAAGCATTTTTATTTCACTCTTAACTCAGGTGTAAGATTATGAATGAAGATCTATAAATAGAAAGATATTAAAAGCTCTTCATTTAATGTAAAATAGTGTAAGCTGAAGTGTATAAAGTATGATATAAGATTATTTACTTATCTACACTCAGTGAAGTATTTATAATACTTATCTTATATATTCACTTTCTCAAAGTTGTGCAAGATTCATTTAAAAAACTTATTTTATATTTATAAAAATGAATACTACTTCAGATCTGTGAGATTCATCTTTTTATCAGTTATTTATAATAACTTTGCTTTTTTATATAGAAATACAGCAGATCTTAAGACTTGTTAAAATTTTATTAACTATCTATCTATGAGTTTACATTTAATCTGATAATATGATTATATCTGACTTAGTCAGCTGATTGCAGTATCATTTTTTCAGTTACTATTAAAGCTTAATAACTTCAGCAGATCTTCTAGCTTGATATATTTTATACTTAAATTCTCATTCTATATAGCAGTCTCAGATAATATGTATACTTCTGAAGAGATTGTGAACAATTGTAATAAGATCTTCAGATTCAGTATAATTACCTATCTGTGTAAATATTCAATCTTCTGCTGTAGATCTATAACCTGGTTTTTTCTATTCTTATTAATAATGATAATTGTGTCAGTAAAGCTCTTTATAGTGAATACTTGATTCACAGTGAATATTAATTATTACTTGACTTTCATCTCACTCTATTATTATATATACAAGATCTTAATCTTGTTTAGAATTCTTGTATATGTACAGAGCTTCAATTTCAGTTTAATAATCTTAACTATTTTTCTTACTATTTTGAGTAAATCTTCTGAGAGATTTTGTATATCTTTCAGTTCAAATAACAGAGAAGAGTGTTATTCATATTAATTAGAGAAGATATTCATTTTGATGATTTTTTATTGATTGTATAGTGTCTATTATTATATCATTTTATAATTTCTGTTATTATTGTATAACTTCAGTGATAAGTACTTCTTTCTTTTATTCTTCTGAGTAGAGAGCAGACTTCTTTGAATCTGATTCATCACTCTTATCTTCTTTCTCACATTTTATTCATTTGTATATGTGATATTCATCTGAGTGTGAAGTTTTTTCTCAATAAGCAGAGCAGTATTAATTAAATACTCTTTCACTTACTACTCTCTTATACATTATCTTTTGAGATGTTTTAGAATCACACTGATATGATAACTATGAATTGTTTTGTAAATGAAATTATTATACTCTGAAGAAGTCTGCACTTCTTATCAGTTTTTAGACATGCTATCAGATGTGATTTAAAGATTGCTTAAGTTAGTGTATGATTACAGATGTACATCAGCTTCTTATATACATTATACTAAATTAATTAATGACTGCTATGATCTCTTTACATTCGTAAGCATGTTCAGAAGTAACTGTGTTATTATTCAGCAATTATACATTCTTCTGAATCACAAAAATAAGTTAATTTTTTGCGGAGAAATTGATTAAAACTATTCAATTTTATTCTAAATCATTCAATTCTTCTCACACAACAAGTGTGCAACTCAAATCAGTTAATAAAAAGTGTAAAAAAGAATTAAGTATTAATGAAAGCTCTTCAGTCACTGAAAAAGTAATTCTTACTTAAAAGAATATGAAATTATAATAGAAAACAACTCTGTTTTTAATTCTTTATAAGAATATTATATAAAACTCTGAGAAAAATATCTTATTTTTTCAAGAGAAGTAAAAAACTAGTTCTAAGATCTTTTTTTTTTACAATAACTGCTGTAGAAGAATGAGATAGAAACTGCTAAGATATATACTACTATATATCTTCTATCAAGACTTTTCCTCTTCAGAATCTTGATATTATAGAGAATATAAGTCTGTTTCTAAATAATAATATAAATATTATTAGCAGAATATAGAGAAACTGAGTATTTATATCTTAAAATAGAAGACTTTGTCAATGATTATATCAATATAGAGTTAATTCTCAAGTTCAATAGAAACCTAGTATTGCTATTCTCAATCTCTTGCAGAATCTATTAAATATTGAGATATTAAAACTAGATTTAATATATCTCACTGTGCAGAGATCAAAGACTCAGTCAGATCTTGAGTTAGACTGATTTTATAGTTGTCCGCTGGTTATGTATTGAATACTATTGCCGAGGTATCTTTTTGTATCTTTCTGCCGGAGATAGGCCAGATTGAGCAGGGCGGTACGTGAGTGGGACTTGGTGTTGATCTTTTGAAACATCAAAGATGGACAGGGTTTTCGTGGAGGTTGCTCTTCAGATATCTCCACAATTACAGGTCAGGGATCTTCCAAAATCAAGAAGATTGGTGCATATGGCTAGGTCTCTTCACCTTACAATTTGTATGGCAATTTGGCCCGGGGTTGTGGTGTGGTAGGGGGAAACAGGGGATAATCCCACACAGGAGTTTCGAACCACGTCTGGTTCACGTTTGGCTGGATAACTCCACCACCACACGAGGTATGCGGTCGGCGATGGGGTCAAAATGCTCGTATGATCGAGTGCTCTTCGATGGATCTATCGGCGGGTTCTTATTCGAAGAATTGAGCGAGTTCGTGATGGGGAGGTGTTTTTTGTGAGATACTCAGTTGTAAGAGGCCTACGCTGAATAGATTGGTATAATATATAGGTCTTATAATACAAAGTGAAAAATGTTAAAGAAGGAAAAGAAAGAGAAAGTGTGAGAATCAGCAATTGAAGTGAATATTTATACACATACATGATGTGTACACAGTGAAGCTTCAGAGTGAAAGAATAGAAATTTCATGAGTTTTTCAGCTGAGAATCAGTGACTGAGAATCAGAGCTTTCAGTGAAATCTGTGAAGTGTAATGAAATAGTCTATATGATTGATCAGATGCAGCCCGTCACATTAGCTCTCTCTCTTCAGAAGTGATATAGAGTCACAGATATATAGTTCTTATTAATCAAGAGCTGCAGTCTTGAATAACACAGAGCTCAGAGTTCAGATCAGACAATCATAGCTAACTCATTTCATAAGATATTATCAGCTGTGGCTGTGAAATCTCTTATTAAGAATATCTTCAATCTCTTATTCAAGTTTGTTATCTTCTTCTATGATTTCTAACAGCTGTTAATCAGAAGTTAGTTAAGAAGAGAATAGATTAATGATAACACAGTGAAGTAAGCTTATATAAAAGACATTATAAATCTCTGATAATATATCAAGATAGTAGTTATAACTGTCTAGAACTTTTATCACTTTATACTTTATATAATGATAATTCAGTGTGTAAGATAAGTATATAATCTGTATATTCTTAAGATTTAATCATATCAGATCTTCTATCTTATATTACTCAGCAGAATCTCAGTGAATATTGATTCAGTTCTCTTGATCTTATTTAACACTTATTATGAAGACTTCTGTTCAGTCATAGATATCTTGAAACTTTATTACTATATTATCAGTGATCTGAATTGAACTGTGAAGATTCAGTATGAACTGTATAATCTCTAGAAGATTTAACACTTTCATGTAATAACTATATATAAGAAAGAACAGACTTATATCTGTTAAGATAGCATCTTAATTATTAATAGTAATCTCTGTATATAGAAGAAGATTATATTAATTATCTTATAAATAATTACAGAACTTATAAAGATAATTCTTTACAGTCTGAATTATTCATTCTAATACATTATCAGTCTCAGAGTGATAGACAGTTGATAAATAGTATATAATTTTAAAAACTTGACAGATTCTTATTCAGAGAGTGCTCATAAATTAATAACTCTGATTTAATATTATAGATCTCAGTAATTTATGCATCTAATAGAACAGACTCTGTAGAAAGACTTTAATAACTGATTCAGTATTTATCTTATTATAAGATTTCAATATTATATCTTTATTTAATCAGTTCATGATAATCAGAACATTCTTATAATTCTTACTCTTAAAGAGATTAATAGCAAAGTTAATTACTATATCTTATCAGATTCTATTAGAGATATTAAGTGATTTCAGTAAATCTTTTCTACAGTTCTTTTATAAAATGATGAAAGAATAATAGTTGCAGTTTCAAATGAAATATCTGATACTGTTTAATATTTCAGATCAGTAGAACTCTTGAGAGATCATTCAGTATAATTGTTTATAATCTGAGTGACTGATTATATACAAATCATGCATCTCTTGCATTATCTGAGTGTGTAAGAATTCAGAGTAAGAGACTTAATATTATTCATAAAACTGTAGAGTGTTATTATCATTGATTGAGTATTCTGAGATGTCAGTTCTTATATATAGTTCTGAGAGGAATTGAGATGCTTCTTGACACACTGCTTTGATAAGTGCTTGAAGAAGTTCATCAGTTTGAGCTGTTACATATTATAATTCATTCAGTGTAGGTTCAGAAGAAGTTGAGATATCAGTATCAGTATCAGTATTAATATCAGTGTCAGTGTTAATGACAGTTTGAAGAGAGAGTGTTCTAATTAAAGAAGTGTATATAGTGTTATAAATTGTTTCATCTTGATTAACTAATATCTTCAGATCTAGAAGCTGATATTCTCAATTTATTCAACAGATATCTGTTACATTGAAAGACATATCTTACTCTTATTATGAAAGAGTATCTGTCATTGAGTTCTAGCTCTCAGAACAGTAGTGTATTATAAAATAAAAGCAGCTTAAGAACTCAGATCATTGTATCTGTTATTCAGTGAGTTTACAGATAGTTATAAAGTACTTGAAATTCTTATAATCTGTGATTATCTCAAATTCAGAGACACTTCAGAGTTCAGAGTCTCATTCTTCTAGATAATGTATAATTGTAAAAAGTTTCTTATCATAGATCTCATAGTTGCATTCAGTAAGACTCAGTTTCTTAGACATGAAGATATATAATTATAAGATATCTTCATTATCATATTATAATATAGCTTTCTCTGTAATATAGTCAGAGAAGTCAGCTTCAACAACTATTTCATAATCAGAATTAAATATCATTAGTAGAGAGATATTAATGAACATCTTCTTTATCTGTATAAATACAGCTTCAGTGTTTACTGATCACTGAAATACTGAGTTCTTTCTGATAAGTTCTGTAAATGATCTTATAATATCTAAGAAGTTTTGTATAAATCACTGATAGAAGTTAGCAAATTCAATGAAGCTTTGTATATCTTTCACAGTATATGAAGCTTCTCATTCAAGAATAATGAAGACTTTCTCAGAATTCATTCAAATTCTCTTATCAGCTTCTATAATAAAATCTAGATATTTAGTACTCTTGACTTCAAAGTTATACTTATCAATATCTATTGATAGTTCTGCTTCTTATAATCATTGTAATACTCTTCATACATGTTCTTAATGTTCTTTTCTGAACTTATTAGTGAAGATGAGAATGTTATTGAGATATGCAGATACAAATTTATCAAGAAAATTCTGAAGTGCTCAGTTAATATACTTCTGAAATATACTGAGAGTATTAATTAGTTCAAAGAGTGTAACTATTCATTCAAAGAGATTATAATATGTTCAGAATACTGTAAGTTATTCATCTTCTTCAGTAATATGAATTTTATTAAATGTGATAATAATATTTAATTTTATAAATCATTGAGCTTGTCTGATGCAAGCTAGAGTTTCATTGATAAGAGATAAAGAATAACAGTTCTTCTTGATTAATCTGTTCAATTCTCAATAGTTTACACAGAATTGAAGTTCTTCATCTGATTTCTTTGCAAAGAGAATAGAAGCTGTAGTGAAAGAGTTGCTAACATGTATAAATTTCTTATTCAATAGATCATTGAGTGTCTTCTGAAGAAGAAGAAGTTCATCTTGAGACATATTATAAAGAGAGTTTTATAATGACTTGAGATTCTTATCATTCTTCTTTTCTAACTTGATATTGTGATCTACTTCTAAGTCTTATAAAAGAGATATATTTATAATATTATCTTGTCAGAAGACATCTAGATATTCATGATATTATTAAGAGAGTTTTGTATGAGAATCTGTTATTATTAGACTGGCCGGCGGGACCATGAATTTCACATTTGATCCCATTTGATCTGGTCTCATACATTTCTTGACGTGAGTCCCACCAGGACCAAGTCTCAAAAAAATCTGAAAATGAACCATTTCTGAGAGAAATGATGTGAAAAATGACCAGATTTAATTCAAGAACAGTGAAATGAGAGTAATTTCTCAGAATAAACTGTGAAAGATGATCATTCTTTCAAAATCAGAATGAGACTGAGACTGAAGATCAAAATCAGTCTTATTCAGTTCATTCAGTGATTGCTTATATAATCAGAATTTGGTAATGATTATTGATAACACTCATGAAACAACTAAATACATTCTTGTACAAGTTTATTCTTCACTTTCTCATGAAAACTACACTTCTCTGATATACTGTGATCAGAGGTATTAAACTGTCTGATAATTTCATGTTTTATAATCATGAGTTTCTTGATTGTTTCTCCTTGTAATTGTCTCTGATGATAGTGACAAATATCTTGACTTGAGTTGAACTTTCACTTCATTCTCACCTCTGTCAATGAAATTGTCAGAATATCACATGTCATCAGTGTAACAGTTGAATATGTACTCTCAACAATTTTTCATAACTCTAGAATTGATTTAGTGTGTAAATTCATTGAATTATCTTGAAGATAGCAGTCAAATTCAGTTTTATAAGCATGTAGTTTTGCCTGATTTTCAGTTATAATCAATGTATGCAAGTTCTGTTTCAAAGTTAGTATTATAGTTCTATATGATATGAAGTGTTATCAAAGATCATTACTTACTAGAGAATTGTATTTCACTGTCTTCATATCTTGAACATCTACTCATTCAAATCTCTGATAGTTGATATTGTAGTAGTCTCAGACTAATTTAATATATGAGTCTCATTCCTTCTCTGTTCAATCTTGAGAAGTGTAGATATTAACTTGATAGAAGGAATTTAGTAGAGCTGCTATAGTATAGTACTCTGCAAAAGATTGTTCAGTTTTGCTGTAGTAATATGCCAGTTTATCTCTTATAGTAATAATAGCCTGCACTATAGTATTATCCCAGACTGAATTTCTTTTTGAGTGATTCAACTGCTTCTCAAGATAAGTAAATAAACTGTTATACACTTATCAGGCTGACTGCAGCATTGATGTATGAGTGATTGAGACTGTCTTTATTATCTTATAAAACTGAAACAGTAAATCAATCATATATTTCAACTGAGTTCACTTCATATCAGAAAGTTTCAATATCTGAATCTTTTCTCAATCAGAGTGTTGTACTCAATGATCAATTGTCTGACATAATTGAAGAGTCTGAACAGTCATTTCATATGTTGAACTTCACTGTGTTCTAACATTCTGTATCATATTCAGTGATGTGACTGATTTATTTATTTATTGAATATTATGAAATCATTATTATTGTTTAGAGAAGGTACAAATTGCATTAACAATGTTTCAAATCTGTGATATTTAAATTATTAGTCAATCTATTCAAAATTAACAGTAGTATTATCAAAAAGTGTTATCAAAAAGCAATATTAAAAAGTGTTGTCAAAAAACATTATCTTTTGTAAAGTGAATGCAAAAGTTACTTGAGTAATCACTTTCATCTCATTCTCATTTCAAGAATCAGTCATCTCATTATTCTTTGTCTTGATGTTAAGATTCTTTATCAGTGTTTGTATTACAAGTTAAATCACATGAGCAATGCAGAGAATATAACCTTGTTTATTATTTCAGGAATGCAAAGTCAATTTTTGCTTCAAGCTCTTCATCATAGTGTAGTTATTCACAGCATTATCAGTTGTAATTGTAAGAAGACTGAGACTAATATCTCAATAGTCATTTTTAATCACAGTCATTAATATCTCTGTTATATAATTCTCAGTATGACTACTGATCAATGATTCAAATCTAATTAATATCTCTTAATAAGTTCAGTTCTCATCAATATAATAACATGTAACTCTTATAAATGTAAGATTATTTATACTAGTTCATGCATTCACTGTGAGAGACACTCTTCAATGATTCTTCAACTCTGATTCTAGATGTTGTATATTGACTTTGTAGTGTATCTTGAGATTGAACTGAAGACAGAATCAATGTGAAATATGAAGATTTGAATTAAGTATTTGAAGAAGTGTTCAGAATTTGAGGTTTTCAATTGATTGAAGAGAAAGATTCAGAGATATACATATGTGAAGTAATTGTTCACAGAAGTTATCAGATGAGAGTTATGAAATCAGAGTACTAATATATGATTATTTTCACATGATTTTCTTCAAATTAGAAAGTTAGTGTTATCAAAAATTGTTATCTGATAGAGTAACTTATCAGCTCAGTAGTAATTTTCTGATTATTTTTCTTTTATTATCTGCATTCTGATGACTTCAGATATCAGAAAATTTCTTCAGAGTCATGATCAGTTTATGATGAATGTTTCTGAATAAAGTTACAGTGATTGTAGTAGAGAGATAACTCTTCAGTAATCTGCAATGCAATCTGTTAATAATTATTTCATAGTTCATCTCAGTGTTTGTGTTGAGTTTTTCATAAATTTTGTAACCTGAAATCAGATATGAAGAATGAAGTGATTATTCATTATGATTGAAAGAGAGTATTCTGTATTGAATTGTAAATAATATAGACTTTGTGATTCACAGTGATTTCTTGAAGAGTTTGTGAATCTTCAATAGAAGTAAAAGAAGTGAAAGAAGTGAATTCAGAAGATATGATAATAATTTGAGAAAGATAACAATTTATTTTCAATAACTGATCACTGATGTGTGTAAGAAGAATTTAATATAAGAGAAAATAATCTTGTTTTCTTAGCTTAGTTATAATTTTAGTACTAACTCAGATTAAATATTATCAATGTATAAAAAGTAAATAAACAATCTTGATTAGTCTCTGTCATATTTCTTAAATATATTAATATTGTGAAAGAGAGTGTTATCCAATTACATTATCAGATAGATATTATTAAAAATATATTAATATTGTAAATATCAGGTGTTGAAAAAATGTTGATACTTATACATTATAGTGATTTGTGAATCATGATAGTTAAATATATATATATATATATATATTATTCCTGACTTGATTACAACTTGTACAATAATTTTTAAAAACTCAAAATTAATTTCAATTATTAATAATTATGAACTTATAACTAACTAATATAAAAAGAAAAAAACTTTTTCTACTCATTATCTTTCTGCTCTTTCTCATTCTTCTTATTATTCTTTATAATTCACTTCTTATTCTTCTTCTTCTTCTTCTTCTCCTCATCTGAGATGATAATCATCTTAAAATCTCTCTTCACTGTCTTCTCAGAGAAGGGTTCTCACTGCTCTCTCTCAGCCAGGTCAACCTGCATCTCAAAATCCTGCATTTTCTGATCTGCTGTCTCAGGTTCCATCTCAGTGATAAGTAGATTAACATACTCAGAGAGCAGAGCTGTCTTCTCAATGATCTGAATCATGAAGTGCATTCAAGACCTGAACAAGGCCTCAATTCTCTTCTTCTCTGTCAGCTTCTGCTAATCAATTAGAGAACAGAAGCATTATCAAAAATTATTATCTCTCAATAAATAAAAAACTTATCAGTTTTGACTTCTTTATCTCCTGCTTCAACACTCTCTTAATCTTCTTCTATCACTGCTTATTTACAGTAATACTCTTCTTCTCTCTCTCTCTCTTCATCTTGATCTTAAATCATTCTCAGAACTTCTTCTGATTTCACTACTACTGCATGAGACTCTTCACTGTCTTCTTCTTTAATCTCTCACAGATAATGTCATTCACATTATTTCTATACTTAGTTCAGTCTAAATCTATCAGAAGTATTACTTAAAATCATTATTATTCTACTCTCTTACAGAGCCTCTTCAAGGCATTATAATATATCTTACAATTTGTCTCTTCTCACTTGAACATCTTCTTCTTCTCTTTCTTCAATCTGTGACAGTGCTCATGCGCCTTGATAGTCTGCAGAACTGCAGAATATTTGAAGAGAGATAACATGATTGATTTCAGTAAGTGTTAAAGAGAAGTGAAGGCAGAAGAGATAATCAGAAATAATATAATAATGATAATAATAATGATAGTGATGATAATAATGATGATGATGATAGTGATGATGATAATAATGATGATGATAATAATAATAATGATGAAAGAGAGAGTGCATTGAAATATATTACTGACTTATCAAATATAAAGAGACTTAAAGAAAATATTAACAGCTTTCAGCAATGTACAGAAACAGCTACAGTGTTGCATAGCAATATTATCTTTATTCAATGTATACACTGTTGATATTCTTTGTATGCAGTTATCATATAATCTGTATCAGAGATATATGCAGAAAACAGATCTTTGTTGCTAGAATAAATGATTGCAGCAATTCTCTGTTTTTATATTATAAAGATAAGTTATTCTCATTTCTTTCTTCTCTCTTTTCTCTTCTTCAATCAATCACTAATTTCAAGCTGATATGAAAACTATTAAAACACTCTCAGAAACTCTCAAATTGAAGAGTATAGACTAATCAAATTTTAAATACAGAAGAAATCAAATTATCTTCTATAGATTCAATTACTTATTCTCTCTCAAATAAAACAGCAGTCACATCCCTCTCTCTCTCAATCAAACAAAACATGGCCCGTGAAAAGTGAGTACCATGCCAGGTCATAATGATCAACATGGCCTCAGCACACAGGGCTGCATATGCACAGTGCATGCTGAACTGAGAGACTGTGTGAGTTGCAAATTAGCAGCAGCATCTCAGAGAGAGCTGTGCAGTGTGAGAAAGCCATAACTCTCAGTTACATGCACAGAGAGTGAATTATCACAGTAAGTGTATATACATTAAAGTAATACTTTTTGATAACACTCAGTCTCTGATATGATGAAAATAGAGTCTCTTCATGAGATTCATTTTTATCAGAAGTTAGAAAATCTTATATTTCTCAAGACTATCTTCACACACCTTGTCTGTGAAATTGATGAGAGAAATCATCAATTTCAGCATTCTATTCTTAATGTCATTCAAGTGACAGCAGAGTTCACTCTGATCATACTTTTTAAGTGTATATTTTCTAATTATTCACATTTATATAGATATATACTGATTATTTATTAGATAATGTTAAGACAATAGCTTATCACAGCTGTGTTACTCTCACTGTAAGAAATACACAGTTAATAATGAATATTATAAAGACTCTGAGAAGTGAGTATTTTGAAGATACTACAGCTCTGCAATCTTGATTTTTTTTTATTTTTATTTTTTTTTTCTCTTTCTTTCTCTTTTTTTCTTTCTCTTTCTTTCTCTTTTTTTCTTTCTCTTCTTTTTTTCTTTCTCTTTTTTTTTTTTTTTTGTTGTGATTTTTTCTTGTTATTTTATTTTTTGTTTTTTTATTATTTTTTATATTTTATATTTTTTTTTTAATTAAAATAATATCAATTATAATCTGTGTTCAGAAAAGTAATAATATTTAGTAACACTCTCTGTTGAATTTTCAATAAATGAGCACTATGTTATGATATTATGTAAGTGAGAAATGATTTCATAGTCTTATTTAATATCATTTTCAATAATGAGATTAGAATGAAAATGTGACTAAGAATTCAAACATATTCTTTATCTGAGACTAGATTTTTATTTGAAAAGTGAATCTGAGATCTTTAATATTTGAAATAACATGATTTGAAATCAATGTGATGAACATAAACCATGATCAGAAGTAATGCTTTTAGGCAACATAACAACTGTAAAGTTTGATCCTGGTCTCAGACACGGTCACATGATCAGTCTAGTTATTATAGTACAGAATAACTTCTCTAGAGCTTTCTTAATATTGATCAGACTGATGAAATAGATTGTTATATAATTCTACTATCAGTGATCTTTTCAGTGACTTTCTTTTCAGAGTATTTCATAGATGTTGACAGAGATCTGTATCAGATTCATAGTCTTGTGAATGTTATCTTTATGAACTCTATCATTGTTAGGAAATATTAAGCTTCTGTTTTAAGTATTTAACAAGATGTCTTGTTCAGATAGTCAGACAAGTTCTAATATAAAATTATAATTGAGATTATTAACTTCATATATATAGACATCTTCATATTGATATTCTCTGACATCTATGTTCAACTTCATTATGTAACAGATACAAATGTCTTTTAAGTCATTAAATTCTGTGAGAAGTCAGAGTTTTGATAAGAGAATATACTGAAGATTGTAACATCTTATAACTGAAGATTTAATTATTGTATAATAATATAGATTACTATCTATCATAGCTTTTATATTATACATGTTATCAATCACAGTAGATATAAGAATTACATTCATTGTCATTTTCTCTTCAAATTATTATCATCTGATCTCTTCAAGCTTCTGTTTGTGAATTTGAATAGAAGCTAATCTTTTTCCTGTTTCATCAGAGTATTCTCATAGTTATTTTCTAAATCTTTCTTCAATACAATATAATTAGCACAGACAGGTGTTGATTCATTCTTTAAGTGAGAAGATATATAGACTGATCAGCAGTTGAAAGCAATATGTTCTAATTAGTTACAGTTAATACACACTTCTCATTAATATTAATTAGCAACTTCTTCAGAAGTGATCTCAGAAACTCAGAAGTCTGTTCAGACAGCAGAGACTCTTACTTATATATAGATATTTAAGTCTACTCAGTTCATAACATCTGTATCATTATTGTTATTTCTCAGTGCAGATGTATAAGTGACTAAGATGTGACATCTTCTATCACTGTTCTATATACTCTTGAGCTTGATAAGATGATCATTCAATGTTTAGAGTTGTACATAGAAATCTTTATAAGTCTGATTTTTATCTATGCTTATAAGAGTCTGTAAGAGTTTAAAAGTTAATATCTTCTTAAGTATACTAATCTTCATTTAATTCTCTCAAGATTGATTATCTGCTTCTAGAATCTTGATATTGAAGTCAGAGATAAATATTATAAGAGAAGTGTTTCTCTATCAGATACTCTGTAATCAATCTAATACTTTCTATTATATGACAGTGTCTCAGAACAGAATATCAAGATATTTGATAATATTATCAGATGTTTATAATACTGATTCATACATGCTTTTATTTATGAATGAAACTTCTGTTTCACATGATTTTTCAATTATTTATTGATATATCAATCTTGATTGATTAGTGAACTGATGACATCTTCATCTACACTCAGTTTTATAAGCATTTTCATTCTTCATGATGAGTAGAGAGTGAGATTGAAAGTATTAAAATATATAGAAGTATTTAAGTATTCTTTTAATACTTTTATATTCAATTCTGTAGATGTTGAAATTGTATGAGTTTCTTATTAAGATAATTGTTAAATCTCTTCATATTAATATTATTGAGTTGCATGTATATCAGCTATTTATTATTATTATAATTTCAATATTGTTTAAAGTCACTGTGACACTGTATTTATACTTATATTTAAGAGTTCTTTCATATTATTGTTAGACATGATTATATTAATTATTAAATATGTAATTGTATAAATATCTTATACATCTGTGTCAGAACTCTCAGATCTTTCACTGATATTCTCTTTATAAGATCTTATTCTCTTCATAAGATCTTGTTATAAGATCAGAGTAACTGATAAGTAAGCTTCTATCTAGAGACTCAGTGTTCATTTAACTGATTAACTGTTTCTCTATTTCTTACATATTATTACATGTTCAGATATTTTCTCAATGAATAATCATTTCTAATAAGAAGATAATAAACATTTTTCAAGTGTAAGAGATCTACACTGAATAGATCAGTATAATATATAGGTCTTATAATACAAAGTGAAAAATGTTAAAGAAGGAAAAGAAAGAGAAAGTGTGAGAATTAGTAATCAGAGTGAATATTTATACATGTACACAGTGTGTACACAGTGAAGCTTCAGAGTGAAAGAATAGGAATTCTGTGAGTTTTTCAGCTGAGGATCAGCAACTGAGAATCGGAGCTTTCAGCGGAATCTGTGGAGTGTAATGGAATAGTCTATATAATTGATCGGGCGCAGCCCGCCACATCAGTTGATTCTCACTTATGTCTTGATGATCTTAAATACAAAATTGTACAGTATTTGAGATATCATAGAGAAGCTGTGATTGAATAACTGATTAATATGAAATAGAAGACATTGTTCTTCAGTATTTGTGAGATTCTGACAGTAAGCTGATGTTATCTCTGTTCTGAAGATCTGTTGATCTTTGAACTGCTGCATCAAGATAATACAATTGATTCTGAATTCCTTTACAACTGCAGCATATTTAGGAATCAATTGTTGATTCAATTGAGCAATTGCTTGCTCTATAATCACTTCATTGGGTGGCATGGTGGGTGGTTGAAGTTGAAGAGTTGCAGGGATTCATGGAAAAAATAGCAGTTCGTTGGGTGGATGAGTTCGTTGGGTGGTGAGTCACGTTAACATTAGCCCCAGAAGATCATCGGCCCGTTGGGCCGTTGAGCCAAACCTTGGAAACCTGGCCATGGGGAAAGTACAGGAATCCAAATACACAAGCACATACTCCTGTTGGTATTTCGGAGGCATAGCCGCTGGAGGGACGTGCAGAGTCAGGTAGTTTTGACACTCTCCACTAAGTTCTGACTTTGAGGTATGATACACGTTAATAACATTCCTGAATTGGAAAACTTATGAGCGGCGACGTTGTAGGCAACATCGTACGTAATCAAAGGGGTTGAGCGAAAGGGAACGATGGAGAGCTGAAGGTAAAGCACCAATTATTGACTGGATACTGGATATCAGGATTCGCTGGACAGTGAACATTGGTATCAGGCATGTTTTTTGAGAAATGAATCTGATTCCACAGTCGTTCTTGGTAGCGTTCGGTTTCCCCAGATACCCCAAAGATTGTTAACGTACTCTGTTCTCTCCGAATATTGAGAGAAAGGAGGCTCATCTCGTAGTCCTGGTGGAGATGAGGTGCAGAAAGGCTTTGGAGAGAAACCAGCGAGGCGAAAAGGCATCGCGCTTATTACGACAACCAAGGGTGGTCATTGTGATATCTATGCTTCTCAATTTTGTAGGTACAATGTAGAGACAGAGGCATTCTCCGTGCCTTGGGACACTGTTCCGCTATGGGTCACAATAATACTATTTTCGGACAGAGCCAAAATCTCCTCACAAGGTTATTGAATACACAGAGGCAGGGACTTTACCTTCGATCAAACATCATCTAAAAGTCCTATTATTGGATCATGACTACTACTATCTCTATGATCACTCAGTATTGCTACGATCATATCCTTTATACTAGGGGCAACTGCGAGTTTCTTATTTTGAGATTATACGCAGTACTACGGAGTATTTTTTTTTTATTTTTTTTTTCGTCAAACTTATTTTTACTTGATGGTGAGTAGCTCCTCGGAGCGGATCTACTTTTATACGTTCGGGCAATGGGCAGGGGAAAAATCGCCTTCGGGACTGGTTTCTAAGCAAGGTCAAAGCCAAACCCCACTATTTCCAAGGTTGCGTGTCTCGTCCTGTCATGGAGTCCGGCAGTATGGAGGTCAATAGCAGCTTCTCAGAATTTTGCCTTTATGTGTTTTATCTCACCCTGGAGTCAACAGCGGCAGAACTACTATCTATTGAGAGGACATCGATTTCGCGATCGATTGACGCCAAGTCTACATATGTGCAGCAGCCATAATGCAAGTGTTTAAGGTACTATGAGCTTTCTTTGGCTTGTCAAAATTGGGTATAATACTAATTGGGAAAGGATAGACCACATTTTCGGTGCCTCTAACTTGCGATGCCTGTATCGAGGAGGTATCCAAGCCCATCTACGCTCTTGACGGTAGGTGGGATATACAGTCAATGCTTTATCCTCCTAGTACCGCAATCAAAACATGTGACTCACGGCGAGAAATATCTAGGGGTCAAGAACGTGCAAGGTAGTTTGAAGGACCAGATCCTCCTCATTGAAGGAACGGTAGCGCCTTCTGCCATAGTTGCTGCAATCCAGAGTACTGGTAGAGATGCTATCCTTAGAGGGAGCGGATCCTCAAACAGTTAGTCTCACCTCCCGGGCACACCCCCGGCCCCTTGTATTTTTATTCTATACTATACGCGAAAGGACCCCCGCTTACTGTTTTGTTAAATATTCTTTTTGCGAAAAAAGATGCGTCAGTATGTATCCTAGAGACACACTCCAGTACCGTACAGAATTCAATCCGTGGACTTGTGCGCATGGTCCAGGTTTCCCCGAAGTTGACACTTGTTGATCTTACGATAAACGGCCTCCCGCCTGGGAAATATTGGGCTACGGTACGTGATACGGGAGATATCTCCCAAGGACCGGCATCGACTGGCGGCATATGGGAGGCTCTGAAACAGAAGGTCCAAGGATCGGCCCTCCCGCGAGGAGTATTTGGCGAGGTAGAAGTGGGCAGCGATGGAAAGGGGAACGTCTTCCTTGACCGTCCAGTTGCCGTATGGGAGTTGATTGGGAGAAGTATGGTTGTGTCAAAATCCAAGGAGGGGCCGTTCCAGAAGGAAGATCCAAACACGCTGGTTGGGGTTATTGCTCGCAGCGCTGGCGTATGGGATAACGATAAGATGGTATGTTCTTGTTCCGGTCAGAACGTATGGGAAGAACGAGTAGAGCAGGTTTCGAAGGGAATGTTGTGAAGAATCGCTGTGGATATTCCCGTGTTTAAGTTGACTGAAGGTCATTTTGATGGCTGTCTGTCTTCTTGGCCCCTTGGAGGGTATTCCCAGACGATGCAGTCGTTTGAGCCCTGGGGTTGAGGGGCCATACTAATGGCGAGGGAAGGTTAAGAACAGGCTAAACTTGCGATTTCAAGTTGGCTGAAAATGCTTTTTTTTAAGATGTGATACCAGATTTAAATAGCAAACAATTATAAGGAGAAAATGATATGATACTTGCGAAAATAGTGGCTGGCAAGGTATTCCAGGACTGGGCTTCATGAGTCTACGTCTGGTAGAGGCCGAACCCCTGACACTCACATCAAACCCAGACTTGCCGGAAACTCAGCCATGGACATGTGTTTATATGCGACAAAAGCTGCAAATCAAATCAGATTGAGCAATACAGAAACATGTTAACTATTCTCACATCAGATCATGGTATCGATCAGAGTAGAACAATAATAATCAACACATACCGACTTTTCGTCTGATAGTCAAAAGACCTCCATCCGTCCATTTCGCGTTGGCCTGTAGAGATCGGCGGTTAAGCGCCCCTAAATGTTCCTAGTCCCCGCCAACCCCGTCGCAGGCTGCGCGCCACACGCGAACAACCAACCACCGCCGGCAGCAGATGCTATGCCATGCCATGTTTCCTCGCTCTTTGGCGAGCGTCCAAGAGCCAGGGGCTGTTGTTGACCTTGCTGCATTCTGGACCAGCCAAATGACAGCCGCAACGGGTTTATTATCTGCCTTCAGCTGGAACATCGGCTTCGAGCCGAGGCCGGCCTTCAATGCAAGGAGGAGGGCCAGACGTGATCTCCACCCAGTTCCTTGCTTCAACAAGTCACATCTCACAAACCGTGTTTCGGGTCCATGGCGGATCCTGGCTTTGGTGCAGCATCTTGGCCTTTTGTGACACATTACCCCTCTGGCTTCCTGCGACAATGAGCATGTTTAGGCGGCTTGCCCCGCCGCCCCTTGCTCAGGTCAAGGGGACAGCCCCGTCGCCTGCAAAGAGGTCGCTGTCATTCTAGCCGATGTCTGGCCTTTTTCTACTCTCTCGACCTGACGGGGCGGCAATTTGACTCCTCCCATTTGACTAATTGTTGTATGTTTTTTCTGTTTATTTTTATCGAGCAAGAAAACCCAGAACGGAAAGGGAATATCGACTACAGGCTGGCCCTCCTACGGATACAACTCACACGGCTTACCGTTTATTGAATCGTTACTCCTATTTTCTGCATTCGAGGCTCTCGCCTACCGGTGAATTCGGTTGTCTAGGGTTATGCTAGGGCGCAGATATCCAGATATCCTTCAGGAAATCCTTTAAATTGTCGACTTCTCATTATTGATTTGCAACCAGACATATCTAGCTAACGTGCAGGAGAAATAATGGCTGTCTACGCTGCGTAAGTCTGCAAGCTGCATCTTGGCCAGCCGTCCGGAATAGGATATTTAGCAAAGCCAACTCGAGGGCCCCTGTCATACCTTACCCGAATACTCCCCAAGGGAATTGCTCGGCGGCTACGTGGTTAATTTGGCAGGCTGGGACCCCAAAAAGAGAGGATCAACTGCAAGCCATTCCGCTAATCACAGCCATCACGCGCCCAGAGCACTTCCCTTAGGCGAATTGGCGAGGAGAGTGTGGCCGGTTTAGCCACCTCGAGATAGATAATACGTCTGTCTCTCTCCATCTTTCGTTTCTCCCTCTAAAACAAATCTTAAGCACAAACTCGACATACATCTAGCATCGAGAAAAACCCGCCTTTTACGAGTTGTATATTATTCTATCAAACTGAAGAACTCTCGCTAGCGTTTAACTCAAACCATCTGATAATCAGCGCTTGGGACTGAACAACCGGCCTTGCGTCTGTGTTGCGGGGAACGCCGCAAGTTGCGCAATGTCTTTAAAACAGGTACGGAAACCGCAAGGAAGACACATTTTAGAGTATTTGGTTTTGATATCCTTCAGATGACTGACTTTACTCTTTTTTATATAGGAGATCGAAACCTGGGTTCAAGCTCTTGCGAACTACGATAATAATGAGTTCGAAGAAGCGCTAAAAGTCTTTAATAATATCGCCGATACATCGAAAATCCTCTTCAACTGTGGTGTCATCTATGCAACTCTGGGAGAGCATTTTAGAGCGGTATGTTAAAAACGGAAAAAAAAAAAAAAAAAAAAAAAAAAAAAAAAAAAAAAATCGGATGAAGGCTTTATAATATAACAAAGGTATTAATTCTTTGTTTGCTTCTAGGTGGAATGCTATCAACGGGCCGTTGCACTTGATCAGTATTTTGCTGTTGCATATTTCCAACAAGGCGTCTCCAACTTCCTCGTGGGCGATTTTGAAGAAGCTCTCGCAAATTTCAACGATACACTACTCTACCTGAGAGGAAATACGTCGATTGACTATGAGCAGCTGGGGTTGAAATTTCAATTGTACTCGTGTGAAGTTCTATTTAATCGCGGCCTATGTTACATATATCTCCAGCAAACAGAGCCTGGCATGCAGGACCTTCAATATGCTTCAAAAGAAAAGGTTAAGCCGGATCACGAAGTCATCGATGAAGCTATCAAGGAAAACGCAGATGTAGGTCACTCAAGCTCACGAACTTTGTGCGTTCCCTTGGATGCTTTTGACTAACATGACCTACCCAGGGTTATACTGTATTCTCTATTCCCGTTGGGATTGTATACCGACCAAGTGAAGCGAAAGTTAAGAATCTAAAAACCAAGGAATATCTCGGGAAAGCCAGACTAGTTGCTGCTTCTGACCGTGCAAATGCCTTCACTGGCTTCCAAGGGTCCGAAATCAAAAGAAATGCGGTCGACACAGCAAAAGACGACCGGCCGCCGGAATCAATCTCATTTGCAGCTTCAAATCTAGTTCAGAAGGGCTTGACCAGTCGTGGAGGCAGACAGCAATCAGAACCACCTATCAGCCGAAATTTGTTCCCACCGACCCCGCCGCCCGAATCAGAGAAACCACCCTCTGTTGCAGGCAGTGGCTCTCCTAGCAATTCATCTGGTTTATCAGGACGCGGCCCTCGGCCACCGATGCTGGATTTGGGTCGATCAGCCATACCCACGAACGACTCCGGGGCAATGGGAACACAGAAACCGATGGAGAGGCCGCGGATAGGAACCGTCCGAACAGCATCAGAACCTCGCGGCCCGCCCTCCAGACAGCATTCTAACGCGCGGAGTCGTGACCAAAATGGTCGACCTCTGTACCGAGAAACCACCAGACGAATGCAACGGGACTCTAATTTTTCACCTGTCGATGAAGACGTGTACGCCGATGAGGTCTACGACATGTACGCTCAACCTCACAATGGCCGATTGGGTGGAAACACCAGGGGGGCAAGTGTCAGGCGGCAACGACAACCAGCACAGCATCAACCCCGTTACCTAGAAGATGGCGATTACGTTAGCGACACATACGAAGATGATTCAGCGGATGACGGCGAGTTTGAGATGATGGGCGCTCCTCCTCCACGTACACACCGGCGGCAACCCTCACGGCGGACAGATGTGCGCAAAATCCGAGCCAAGGTGCATGCCAGTAGCGACGTGCGATTTATCATGATTGGGTCGTCGGTTGGCTATAATGAATTCGAAGCTAAAATTCGGGATAAATTTGGGTTTAAGAAGCGGGTGCGGTTGCAGATGCAGGATGATGGAGATATGGTTACGATGGGTGACCAGGATGATCTTGATATGCTGCTTTCGACGTCCAGGCAGGAGGCGAGGAGGGAGGGGCTTGATATGGGGAAGATTGAGGTATGTTCCTTGCTTTCTTTCTTTCTTTTTTCTTTTATCCCCGAACTTTAGACGAGCTTCTTTCTTCTCGTGACTTATTTATCCCCGTGTCTGAGACTGACTTTATTTTTCTACTGCAGATTTGGGCGCAAGAAGTATGAAAAATGCTTTATGTATAGATATATCTGCTCTGTCCTTCTGTCTCCATCTTCCCCTACAATTCAACCCATTTTACGAGACGATGACTTTCATATTCCGTGCTTATAATCTACACATGAATCTACGAGCTCCGTACTGCATATTATTTGTCCATCTCACCTTTCCATAATATACCACCGTTTGTCTATTGATATCTAGCCCGTTCTATGTTTCTCCCCCGTCTCCCCTCCCGTAAATTTTTGGTACTGTATTGATATCCTGGTTACTTTCGCGTTTTCGTTTTTGTTTAGGTTCCTTGTCTGTATTCTAGCATGCAGGCAGTACTTCATGAGAGGAAAAAGAGTGAATCGCACTAAGTTAGCTATGCAGCTATGTGACAATGCAGAATTAATTCGTTCTTTTTCTCTTCTTCCTCCATTTAGGATCTTGTTTATTTTTCCTTGCGAACTCATCCTACCTAGACTTTTTTGGATATACATATAATTGAATAATTTCTGACATTTTATTTTCTTCTCCCAGTTTTCTATTTCCTTCTATTTTTTTTCTTTTTCCTTCTTTTTCTTCTTGTTTTTCCCTATCTTTCTATACTCTTTTACCCTCGTTCCCCTGTTAACTCTTCTTGGCAATTCTGCACAGCTTGAGGCAAGTAGTGCCTGATTAATGACAGCCTCGGGTGGGCAGCTTTCATGTAGGCAGGTTGTCAGAGGTATTTCCTGGGATATTTCCGGGGATATTTCCGTGGTAATATGGGCACTAGCTCAGCTCATTAATCTATCTTTATTATACGATATAAATACATACCCCTTCATATTTACAAAATTCTTCGGTGTTCTTTTTTTGGATATAACAATGGTATCTATCCCCATTTCAACAGTTAGTTAACCCGAACTGTGGCTGCCGGCATGACTAAGCATCGTCTCCGCAAGGCCACAGTAGCCACAAACGCAGCAAACACACTCAGAGCTTCATTTCAACATCCGCCAGCACAGCAACACAACATCAATTGGGCATCCATTATAGGCATCTTTTGTGAAATACACATACGCATACACGCATATATCCCCTCCTTCTCAGATATCTCAATACCGGGCATAACCAATGCAACGGTAACGACCGTAATGACGGACATCACCCCTCTCGTCAGCGAGCTCCTCAAGGCCCATGGCACCAGGGTGACTCAACCCAGATCCAAATCCGGGGAAGAGCAGCGGCCGTCAACAGAGACTGTAGATGAGTTTTTGAAGGAGGCGTATAGAATAGTATGTAAAACGAAGTTCAACGACGTTGGAATGAGAGGGAGAAATGCTCTATATTTTTCTATACTTAGGACTTATCCAAAATAAAACATGCCCCAATTTTGAGCTGTCTGGAACTAACACACCAAACAACACATTGACAGAACGCCCATATAACCTCCCTCCTCACCTACTTAAAGTCCATCCGGCAATCATATCTTTCCACCTCCCCGCGGACGCATTTCTCCCAAAATACCCACCCCCATCGCCGCCATTCAACCACCACCTCCCTCCAACAACCACCAGACCAGAAACAGCAAACCCTAACCGACACGGACCGCGACACAATCGACTCGTCCACCGCCCTCGTCCTCCGCGACCTCTCCAGCTCAATCAGCAACCTCGCCTCCGCCGAAACCCTCCGCCAAGAAACGCAATCGACTCTCCTGCGCAAGAAATTCGGGCTCGATTATAAGAACAGCGCGCTGTGGAAATGGGCTGCCGGGGGAAGTCAGGTGGAGAAGAGTGCGGGGACGGGTTCGGCAGAGCAGGCACGGCTAGAGGAGACGGAGCGGACGCTGAAGACGGTTCGGGAGAATGTGTTGTGGTGGTTGCGGAGGCGGTTGGAGGGGGTTGCAGAGGTGCAGAGGGGGATGGTGGAGAAGCGGATTGAGCGGGTTCGGGAGAAGGAGAAGAGTATTTTGTATAAGATGAGTGGTGTTGCTGGGGTTGGGGCTGGTGTAGGTGGAGTAGGTGCAGGGAGTGAGGGAGGGTCGTTCCCGATGAGGGACCGCGTTGCCGGTGCAGCTGATGTCCCGCCAGATATGATTGATGAGAAAGAGAAGGCTGAGATTGAATCGAAGCTGTCGCCGGAGCAGCTGCAGTTATTTGCGCAGGAGAATGAGGGACTGTTGAAGCATTATGAGGATACGTTGGGCAAAGTGAAGTATGCGACTCTGCACTTTTCCCCCGGTTTTTATTTACTCTTTATTGTCCCCTATCCCCAGTCCTTCAACAAAGAAAAACGACGAAACATCAGGAAACCTATGTCGAGAGACCACGCGCTAATCAATTTTTTTTTTTTTTTACAAAAAAATAGGAACGCCGAGAAATCGCTCCTAGAGATATCCTCCCTGCAGCAGACGCTGGTCATGCATCTATCCACGCAGGAAGATTTCATCAACCAGCTTGTCTCGGACGCCGCCAGCACAGAGGCCAATGTAGGGCAAGCCAATAAGGATCTCAAGCGGGCCACTGAGCGGCGGAGCACGGCGCAGGCAGTCTTTTGGGGGACTGTTGGGCTGTGTACGTGGTTGATTATTTGGGATGCTATATTTTGATTCGGATATATATATATATAGCCATGGATGTGATTTATTCTGGCGGGATTCTTTGTAGACAGGTGGTACATGTAGGAGGAGGTTAGTGGTAATTGATAAAGGCAGACTGTACTGTTTTTTGCAGGTATTTCATGCTTGTTAAGATCTCACTGAACATGGCGGTGTACGAATGTACAGAGTACATGTACCTTGTACGTACATTTGCCTACTTTATCCATAACATACATTTCGCTATCACAGACAGCTCCTAGGCGTTTGTACCGATGGCAATAAACGTCAAAAACTAATCGTAAATAATCGACATCCATCCTTGCTGGGCTTGACTATTATAAGTTATCTCCCACTCACCCCACGAGTCAATGAGACGACATACATACATGTCTGTCTAAACTCCTAAAGAAATACAACATAGAGATTATAGTTATTGGCATGATGGCCCATCCCCGCCAAGCCATCCTCATATCAGTCTTTTGCCCCCGTCCTACCAGTTAAACTAGTTAAACCCGTTAGTTAAACCGGGGGACCTTTTTGGTGCCTGGTAGACTTGGCAATCACAAACGGGTCGGGCCTGGCCTAATTTTTGACTCTTGTCTCTCTCTCTTTTACTTTCTCTCCACAGTTCGCCCTTTTTCTTGTTTTCCTGAAACGGCTCTTGGGCGGTTTCGGGTTTCCGATTTCTGTTCCTCTCCTCCCTAACCCCTAACCGCCGTACATCGGCGCAAGATGGAGGTGCTTTGAACTCCCCCCCCCAACGACGCCTCCCTTCGTTTCTTTTATATATATATAAAGTAATTTATATGTATATAATCTTTTCCTACGGATATACCATTCGTTACATCTAGACCCAGGTTGTCTTGGTGTTCTGCTGCCCAAGAAGCCCTAGCCCTATTATATTCGTATTCCTCATATTCGTATTACGTCTATGGGCTCTTTTTCACGCCCGCAAATCCCCACTTCTTATATTTATATTTATATTTATATTTATATTTATTTTGAATCTACTCCTCTGAATATACGAGAAAGGGCAGCTAGGTAACCCCTGGTCACCCGTTTCCCCCCTGCTGCGCGGTAGCCATGGCTCCTCCCCCGAAAAAACGCGATGATAACTGGATTGATGTACGTCGTTGCACGGGCGCTTTTTCGTTACAATATATATTTATATATATTATTCCCCCATATATAAACCCTCCCACCCCCTTGCTATGAAACTAACACAACCCCCGGCAGGGCCTACGCGGAATCGCCTCCTTTATCGTCGTAACCGGCCACCTCCTCACCGCATTCGCACCAATCCTGCACTCCCCCTCCTCCTCGAAGGAAGGCTGGCCTTTACTCTTCCAGCTCCCCATCCTCCGCCTCTGCGTCGGCGGCCGCGCCGCAGTCTGCATCTTCTTCATCGTCACCGGTTTTGTCAACTCACTCAACCCGGTCAAGAATGTGCAGGCCGGCAACACCGAGCTGGCCCTCACGAACCTGGCCAAGGCCACCTTCACCCGCTCTGGCAGGCTATTTTTCCCGACCAATATCGGGGCGACGGTGGCCTGGGCCGTGTGTCAGCTGGGCGGGTTTAATATTGCGCGCAGGGCTGATGCGGGCTGGGTGCGTATGGTGAGCAAGGTGCCTGGGCCGACGTTTTGGGCGGCGGTTAAGGCCCTGTTGAGGAATTGGACATTATTTTGGAACGATGGCTCCGGCACGTATGACCCGGTGCATTGGACGATTGTTTTCTTCCTGAGTGGGTCGATGCGGATTTATTTGACGCTGCTGGCAACGTCGTCTATTAGTTCGCGGTGGAGAGTTGCTATTGTTGTTGGGTTGTATATCTTCTCATGGTGCACGAGTGACTGTAAGTTCAGGTATCTATATATATATACATGCATGTGACATATATAAAGCTAACACCCCCAGACATCGTCGGCATAAACATAAACTCCGGCCTCCTCCTCGCCCACCTGCAAGTCACCTACGGCTCCCGCGCAACATCCACCCTCCCAAAAGCCCTCCCAGCCCTCCTCATCCTCACCGGCCTCCTCATCACCTCCTTCCCCCAGGACAACCACGACTGGACCAGCTGGTCCCTCGCCATGCGCCGCATCATGCTCAGCATCACCCCAGCCTCCGCCGACCGCTTCATCGGCCGCTACTGGGTCAACCTCGGCTGCACGGTGCTGATGACGGGCGTCTTCTTCTCGCGCAACGCGCGCCGCATCCTGACGCTGCCGCTGTTCAATTTCCTGGGCCGCTGCTCGTTCCCCGTCTACCTGCTGCACAACACGCTGCTGCGATCGCTGCTGGTGTGGATGGTGTACGGGGCGGAGGCGTGGGATAAGGAGGCGTGGGGCCGGGTGAAGGAGGATGGGACGCCGGCGGAGTTGCGGCGGGGCGGGTGGGGCACGTTCGCGGTGGCGGTGCCGGTTTTTTATGTGGTGTTGTATGCTACGGCGTATTTTTGGATGGAGAGGGTTGATCCGCTGTGTGCGCGGGTTGTGTTTTGGATGCGGGAGAGGATGTTTGCGGGGGAGGTGGAGTTGGGGAGGGCGGGTGGTGGTGGTCTTCATAATGGTAATGGTATTGGTAACGGCGGTGCGAATGGTGTTCTGAATAGCAGTGCCAAGGGGACCTTGACGAGGGAGAGGGAGAAGGAGAAAGAGCAGGAGTTGTTGGTGGCGGGGTTGGTTTCTAATGCTGGTGCGAGCGGGAGCGGCTCTTCATGAGGGAGTGTTTTAAGGGGTAAGGGGGGGAGGGGGGGGGGTCCATTTATCTATTTATCAGATCGATCCGTGCCATACGAACATATATCTATATATATATATATATATACCTGCGACGGCACATACCCGGCGTTATGTTGCATTTTTATTATTATTATTTTTTTTTGTCCGGGTTTAACTAATAATGTGCTTCCCTCCTTTTTGTTTACTATTTAATTGTGACCTTTTTTCTGTGGAAGGTGTAAAGCTTGTGCGATTGAAAGGTTGCTAGCTTGTGGAAAGTTATACGGTGGAAGGATTAGTAAGCCAGATCACATGACCTGACATTTTCCTTTTTGGATTGGGGATTCTGCATATATTTTTTTCGTTTTCGGTTTTCGCTATATATACCACCAAGCATACTTACTACTCTACTACTCCTACTCCCACTATACTACAACTACGAAACAATAGCATAGACAGACATATTATCCCATCTATTCCACTACCGCCTCCCCGCCCCTCTTTTTGTTTTTTTTTTTTTTTTTCTTCTTATTGTCTAGTTATCCCTTCCCTATTATCCCTTTCCGATATAATCGTCTTTGCCACAGCGATAGCCCCCATATACCACTCCGCATTTACTTCATACCCGTGGGCTAGACCCACCCACCCCCCCACCGATGAGATTGAGTACGGAGTAGTCCGTACTGAAAGAAGAAGCACAAGAAAATAAAAATAAAAAAACAAAGAAAATAAATTCAAGAACAATGTTTCTTTCCAATTGGTTTTCACCTCCACCTACCTCCGCTTAACTATGATAAGTAGACCAGAGGAGAGAAGAGAGGAGAAGAGAGCAACTAGTTATATAAAACAAACAATAAAAATAAAATAAAAATAAAAAAATAGATAAATAGATAAATAAAAAAGCATGGTGTCAAATCTGTCTGTCTTTTTTAACCAAACCAACTCAAACTGAGAGAACCCATCCATCCCTCATATATTTTACCTTCCCACCTTTTTTTTTTTCTTCCCCTTTCTCCCTTTTCTCAACGAACCCCTACCTACCTCCTATTTTCTGTCTTCTCCAACCTACGAGGTCTCCCGCACGACACTGTCGACAGCCTCCGCGAAGTAATCGATATTATTGCCGTTCAGACCCGCCATGGAGATACGGCCGTTCTTAGTCTGCACGTCGGATATCAAGGTAAGCAAGGGGCCGTCCCATATATATCAAAATATAAAGGGGGGAAAAGGATAACCCACCATATAAATATGCCACTTCTCCCTCAACTGCGCAACCTGCGCTTCACTCAACCCCGTAAAACTAAACATGCCAATCTGGCTGGTAACATGATCCCAGCTCCCCGGCGTCCCCTTCTTCTCCAACCTCTCCCTCAACCCGCGTCTCATCTCTATAATCCGCCCGCTCATCGTCTTCAGGTCGCTCTCCCACTCCGCAAACAGCTGCGGGTCGTTTAGCACCAGCGACGCAATCCGCGCCCCGTACGCTGGCGGGTTCGAGATCTCCGAGCGCTGCAGGATAGCCAGCTGCGAGGCGATGTGCGCGCTGCTCTCGACAGCCTGTGGGCCGGGGCCGGCGATGAAGTGGAAGGCGCCCGCCCGCTCGCCGTAGAGGCCAAAGTTCTTCGCGAAGGATTGCGCGATGCATAGCTCGAAGCCCTGCGCGACGAAGTAGCGGATCGCCCAGGCGTCGCGGTGCAGGTCACCCGATGCGAAGCCCTGGTAGGCGCAGTCGAAGAAGGGGAAGTGGTTCGCTTCGCGGATGACAGCTGCGATCTGTTTCCATTGGTCCTGTGTTGGGTCGACGCCGGTGGGGTTGTGGGCGCAGGCGTGCAGGACGATGATGGAGCCGCGCGGGGCGGAGCGGAGGGCGTCGAGCATGCCGGTGATGTCGAGGCCCATTGTTGTGGGGGAGAAGTAGGGGTATTTTGCTGTGCGGAGGTGGACGTTTGAGAAGATCTGTTGGTGGTTGGCCCAGGTTGGGGTGGAGAAGTAGATTGTTGGCGGGGGTTTGGAGGGGTGGAATTTGGAGAGGAAGAGGCCGCCGAGATGGACGGCGCCGGTGCCGGAGATTGTTTGGAGGGTTATGGCCTGTGGATGGGTTTGGATTATTATCGGGTGGATTTAAGGGGTATGGAGAGAGGTGTATGTGGATGGATTGACAGTACTTACCCGCTTCTCCTTGATGGCGGGTGAATCTGCGCCGAGGATAAGTTTCTGGGCAGCGCTGGTGAACTCTGGCAGACCAGCGATGGGGAGGTATTCATGGTTTAGATTTGGATCGTTGCGCAGGATCTCATCGGCCTGTATGATATTTATTTTTAATACATCTGAAATTCATTTACGTAGTTTGATAGCACGCTTAGCGATACACACACCACCCCACTTCCCCCCCCCCCCCCCCCCCCAACAAAAAAGAAGCCACTACTAACTAACCTTTTTCACAACAGGCAAGATCCAGGGCTTCGCATTGTTATCTCTGTAGGCACCAATGCCCAGGTCGACCTTTTTATCGGAAGGGTCCTGTTTGTAGGCGCGCATCAGGCCGAAGAGGGGGTCTTCGGGGGCCTGAGGCACGGACGTAGCCGTGAAGATGGAGGGGGAGGGCGACGCCATGGCGATGTGGCGGGAGATGTTGGCGAGACGAGAATGGGCTGTGAAGTTTGGGGTTAAGGAGGAAGATGACGATGACCTGGCTGGAGCGGCAGAGTAGGAGGGAGAATTGGAAGAGGAGTTGGAAGAGAAATGAAGTTGAAAATGAAGTTGATGTTGATGTTGATGTTTATACGAGGAGGAGGAGGAGGATAGCGGCGGAAAGGAGAGCTGCTGCGGGGAGTCACGCGGGGCAGACATGGCGGGCGGTGGCTGTGGCCAATCAGCGTTCGCGCTGCTGGCTCCTGGGCACACAGAGGGCGAGGGCGAGGGAGAGAGAGAGAGAGAGATAGTGTGTGTGTGTGTATATACAGGGGCGAGCGACGTAGGCGAAGTAGGCGGGTCAACGGGTAGAGTAGTGAGTTGGTTATATCACAAGGCGGCGGTTGAAAGAAAATATCAGAGACAGAGATGAATCATGATGATGCTTTCCTCGGATTTAAGTTTGTTTACCAAGGAAAAATAGAAAAAGAAAAGGCCGATGAAGCCCCGTTCTTACGCAGTAGATACCCAAGCAGGACAAGGACGAACTGGTTATTTATATTATTTAATATTATATATTATTGTATCCCCGTACCAACAAGCCGAGGCAGTGGATGGGCGGCGTCACAAGAATTGAATAGCAATATATCCATCCGTAGCTAGTCTTTGTACGGAGTATTGAGATATATATATATATATATATATCAGATGATTTTGAGACTCTTCGGAGGACTCTGTAGACCATTTTCATGTGCCTGATTTATTTTATATTTTATATATTTTATATATTATTTTATTATTATAACTTATTAATTACAATATGTTCTGCCATCAGCCATTCACAGCGCTCGGCTAGCCCTACTTCCAAGCAGTGATTGAGTTCGAAATGCCCGCCCGATGCCGTCATTGGCACGTAATCCGCGGGCCATTTCTCTGTTCTCGATGTTTTACTATTTTATTCAACCAGAATATTATCAATATATTTCTTTATAATAATTCTCATCTATTGTAGAGGCAAAAATGGGCAAAACATACCCAGCCAACAAAAAGAAATCCTGGGATGAACCACCCGTTCTCCTGCCCTGAGATCCAGCGCGGACTTTTTCAAGTTCATGAATTACTAAAATTTATTTTTTTTCTATTTTTTCTGTTTTTTTTTCTGTTTTTTTTCTTCTTCTTTTTAGAATCTCAATCATGGAAGAGCACCAATCAACAATAGGGGAAGTGAAGAATTTGTAAAGATGTAATCCCCCGGAAAAGAAGGGAGCTTGGCCGAAAGTCGTTTTTCCTTTTTTCTTACCCAGGAGGATAGTGTTGGGAGATATATACAGTGAACAATGTAGATCAGCATATCAATAACTGAAGAAAGAATTAAATAAAGAAACAGATACTCAAATTGCTTTCAATTGTAAGATAAGCCTCTTGACAAATGCTCAAGTTATATATATATATATATAAGAATAGAAATATATATAATCTCATGAATATACACTTACTAATTGTGATAATAGCAGAATCTCTAGTAGTTAACATTAAAAGATCCAAAAAAAATAGGCTGAAAAGAACAAATAAGAAAAAAACCAAAAAAAAAAATTGAGAAAAGAAAAAAAAGAAAAAAAAAAGAAAAAAAAGAAAGAGAAAAGAAAAAAAGGGGGGCAGGGAAAGAAAAGGGAGAATAAAAGAAAAGAAAAACCCCATGGAATGTAGGTAAATATGATAGTACTAATAATAATTAATCATATAAAAAGTAAATGAATAAATAAATTCCCACGCTGGCTTCAAGAATGTTAGTTACGCTAATGTATTCAATATTCAATCCAAATAAGCAACTTAACCCCCCGGCCCCCCATCCATCCATTCTCATCACAATTCGTCCATTCGTGCATTCGTGACATATCCTCTCGGCGGATTATAACAGATATAAAGGCAATAACAACTGACATTTGGTCAAAAGGGGAGACAAAAAGGGGGGGGAAGGCAGGAGATAGGGAAGAAGGGGTCCCGCGTGACGATCGTTCATAAAAATGGTGGCTGGGGGGTTTGGGGTTTGGGGGGGAGAGTTGGAGGTGCAGTCAAGGTAAGAGGTGGGATATTCTTGTTGGTTGGCGGTTTGTTCGTTGGTGATGCTTTTGTGTGTGGATGTGTGGGCGTATGTACATGGACTGCTTTTCTTATGTATAATACCATATCATCAGATATATCCGAGGGAAAAAAGGCAACTGTGGTAGAGGAAGGCATTAGGGAGCTGAAGATGAAGGACGAGGATGTTATGATTCACAGACACGATATAATATATCGGTCATCCACTGAGCTAGGTAGGTGCTGCACTCGTCGTTGGTTGTTGGATAGGCGTAGTGGGTGTGGAAGTAGTAGGGATGGAAATATCTGCAGCCGTGTCTGTATCACCGCTTGGATTGGCAGCGGGGCTCCGACTGGCACTGGCACTGGCACTGGCACTGGCACTGGCGCTGGCGCTGGCGCTGGCAGTGGCAGTGACGTCGGTATCAGTTTGCGTACTAGTACCGAGTTTAGCAATACCACCAGCACCAGCACCAGCACAGCACCAGCACCTCCAGCACACCACCGCCATCCATCGTCACCATCACTCTCCCCATGCCTCCTCGTCCGCACCCGGAACCCGCTCCCTCAGCCACGTCGATAACCGATTCCGCCTCGACGCCTCATCCATCTGCCCCTGGCCACTTCCTTCGGCTACTGCTGGTGACGACGACGCCTCGGTAATAGCCCCCGTCGCCGTCACGTTGTTGTTACCGTCGTTCGTGCGGTGTTGTTCACTACTGCCGCGCATGTGCCGGAGCGTATAGAGGCGGCGTTGGCGTTGGTGTTCCTGTTCCGCACTATCGTTTTCGGTACCTGTGTCTAATATCATGCCGCGAGTAGAGGCGGGGACGAAGTAAGTTGATACCCTGCGGTAGCGGCGGGCGTAGGAGGTGCGGAAGTGGTGGTGGGAATGGCCGGAGTGCCGGGCTAGCGTTGATGGGGGTGTCGGCGTAGTCGCTCGGGATGGTGTGGAGGTTGGAGTTGCGGCGACATCGGGTTCGGGTTCGGCTTCTTCAGGGTTGAGGTTTATGCGGCTGTCGTTGGTTGGGGGGTTAGCACAGGGGTATAATTCGATCTACATTATATTCTATGTTCGGAGAAGGATTTTGAGGGAGAGGAGAGAAGGCGGGGGAAGGGGGGATTTTGGGGGCTCACCAGAGAGGACAGGTCCCGGATACATTTATTAACCAAGGGTCAACGCATTCCGGGTGGAATTTGTGCTGGCACGGCAGAAGCCTCACGTCTTGACCCTTCACAAAGTCATCTGTGCAGATGGGGCAACCTAGCGTACCAGAATCTGCCAACTGATCCTGATTGACAGGATTCAGCTCTGGTGAAGCAGGGCCAATGACTCCCTCATCTTGCTCTTTTACCGTATTTGCAACCACATGGGATGTTGACGCCACCGTGGCCGATGTCGCTGTTCGTTCTTGTTGTGGTGCCACTGGTTGCAGTTGTTGCTGGTGTTGGTCTACTTGCCGAGTTTTAGGGGTTGTGACGCCGTCGGTGCGTGCGTCACTTCTCCGGTGATCATGTTCACCATCTGGATAGTTGGACGCTAGCTCAAGGTCCTGCTTCGCGGTCGGAGCTCTTTCGTCCTCGGGGTCGCCAAACTTGACAATGGGTAGTGTCTCAAGCATGGCTCGTGCAATTCCCTTGGCACGGCTCTGGCGAGGTCTACCAGCGGTGTTGCGCGGACCATATCGATCGGGGTTAAGATGGGCTCGAACAGCTCCGGTGATGATGACGGTAAGGAACAACGCGGTTATGATCCCCGTAATGCTATACAGGATTATCATGGCTACTGATAGATCTACTTAGATTCAGAAACGACACGATGTTTTCTTTTTGCGAATGATACTTACCGTTGTTTCGCTGACCTCCACTTCCAGGCCTCGATGAACCCATATCCATACTTGGAATTATAATTGATTCCCCGACGGCCCTCCCCCCGGAGAGCAAGGCCGTTGTTAACTCACTCGCAGCTAGGGAACTGGTGATGGTGAAAATATTCATGAATGGGGGCCAGTTAAGGGCCCCAGGAGAGTAGCTGCAATGTGAAGACTCGGTGCTGTAGAGGATGATCGCGTTGGGAGTGAAGGCCCCAGTGATGGCTAATCGTAGGGCGTCATCGACGTCGGATTCTCCAGAAGAGACGGACGCATCGCAGCTGACTAGAGCGATATCACTCCCATTAAGCCTGGTGGCGTTATTGGCATCTATGATCACTAATGTTCCAGTGATGTTGAAACGCTACATCACAGGGAAGAACAGGAAAATAACAGTTAGCCAGTGTAAAAAAATAAATAATAAAAAAAGTCCTATGCTGATAGATGGATGGATGTATGGACGGGTGGGTTACTGGGGAGGTGGGGGTGGGTGGGTGGCGGAGGAGAAACAGCCCCATAACTCTAATTCCCGCCCGCCGAACAGAGTTAGAACACAGAGCGATATCATAGTGAAAGTATTCCTACCGATTCAAGGAGACTCCGGAACAACCTCCTTAGGGCGGTGCTAAGTGGCAACAGCCCAATCGGGCCCAGCGTCAACTGCATGGTAAGTAGTTCATATTTGGTGATAGGGAGGAACGTGTCTACCGAGTCGTTGGTAGGGCGGGATACCTGCGCCTGCGCAGGCATGGAGAGGAGAGTGAATGCGCATATCCACAGCAGCGGCATCACCACCTCCGCGAGGGAGGACGGGAGTATATGCATAGTAGATGGAGTTTCCTTCTTTCCCTTCTTTTCTTTCTTTTCTTCTGTTTCTTCTCTTTCCTCTTATTAAGCACTGATTACCCGATGTGGAAAGTTGACACGGTAGATTATCTCTAGAGTCAGATACATCGTAATGATTAGCTGGATAGACAAGAGGAGAGAGAATGTTTATATATACTCCGTAGATACAGAGGTCGTCCCGGCTCATTTGTTTAGGAGTTGACAAGGATAGACTAACGTATTTGCTGTACATGGGATCACCCTAAAATGCGCTCAAGAAACCACCAAGTCCAGACTCATAGTTGTCGATCGACTACGGGATGGGATAAAAAGCAGTTGACTATCGCAGTTAATTTATACCACGGAGAATTGTTCCAAATGTTTTGGACAAAGCACCGGATATCGAGATCGAGATCGAGGACGGAGGGTCTAACGTCACTCAGCCCAATCAGTCACCTCCCCAGAGCGGCATGGCGAACGAGAGAGACAACCTGCGGAGGGCTTTGTGGAAGGAGAGAGGAGAGTGGAAAGTGGAAAGTGGAAAGTGGAAAGTGGAGAGTGGAGAGTGGAGAGGAAGAGGATGAGGGCGGCGGCGGAGGAGGAGGATGAGGAGGAGGAGGAGGAGAAATAGCAAAGAAGAAGAAGAATGGTCTCGGAGATGTGACGGGGGAGAAAAAGAAAGTTGTTGACACACGCTCTGACCGCGGACCCGTGGATGCTGGTGGGCGTGGGGTTGCGGCGGGCGGATCGGTCGGCGCAAGAACAACGGTAATGATCATAAATAAACAACTCAGCCCCTAGCAGCCCTATCCAGGGAATTGGAAATTGGATGGATGTAATAATAATATAATATGTGCTCACCCAGAGCTAGTTAGTTATTTCTTGAGTTTGAGAATCTATTATTCCATTTCATAATTGTTAACTCCGTTATATTTTGTTCTGCTTGACCATTGGCGGTAAGGTAACTACAGCTTCAGAATGTATCCATCTATCTATCTAGCTGGCTATCGAATCTGCATGAAATTGTGAGATGTGAAGCTTCTTCAGCTTACTCCCTCCTCCTCCACACCCGGAAGGGGAGAAAGTCCTGCCTTTTCGATGTGGAATCTTTGAAGTTAAAAGATTCCACACCAGCCTAACACTCCAAATCAAGAAGAAAGAGACAAAAAATAATAAAATAAATAAAATAAAAAAACTACAAAAAAAAAAAAAAAAAAAAAAAAAAACCCCTTTGCTTCTATGCATCTTGACTACGCCCCCCCCCCAAGTCAAGGCCCTTTTTTGTAACAAGTCCGTTCGATCCCATCTGGCCGTGTTAGGGCTGAGGGCTCAGCCACAGGGCGAAATCCGGGCTGGCGTCGTTCCAATTTAATAATAGTAAGGTTAAAATATTCTGATGCGGTGGCGACCGATGACGTGACGGTTAAATCGCCTCCTTTAAAACCTTGAGGAAAACGGTTTCTCAAACTCTGTTTCTCCTGACGTTAAAAATGAACGGTTGAATTGGCGTTTGTAAGCTAGAGTTAAAAGTAACTACGCAGTAATAACTGATTATTATTGCCAAAAAAGGAAAGTTTCTCCATCTTTCTACATGTAATGGTACCTGTACATGTACAATGTACATGTACTCCGTACATACATAATAAATAGGTCCGAGACTACAACACCGTCCATAACATACGGACCGTACTCAATATATTATTAATTTTAACTAACGTTGATTTCAAGAACGATCTTTGTCTTTGAATAAAACGAAGCTTTCAAGCATTAACATCATACATGTTTCCATTCTAACCACCGGGTTATAACTGCCACCTCAATAATATAACCCCAGACTTTCTGCTCTTTATTTTTCCCATTGAATAAACATCTCCTCATTATTGGAAATGTTTTAAACTCATGACGGTGATCAACTATCAGCTGTTGTTGCCTCCCCCCTTCGTTTTCTTCCGGGGATTTTTCCTATCTGGTAATATCCGATTGTTCATGCTACTGCAAAACAAGGCAGCAAGCAGCGGGGTTCCCTCCGGCCCCTCTGGAGCATCATCAACGGAGATAACTGTTCCCCTCCGAGCCGTGGCCGGATGATCGGCTACTACCGTGATGAGGTGCGGCCATTATGAATTTTTCTTTTTTTTTCTTTTTGGCTTCTCTATTACTGTGTGGTATTGAATATACATACTGTAAGAGGCATTGTCTATTTTACATCAATGTCGATTTCGCAGTCTTGTTTTGGTCAGTGCCATGCAACATCATCCCATCATTCATTCATGATGGTGGCTGAGGGAGTTGAGTGACCCAATACCCAACGGGGAAGATGAGTCGTACGGTAGTTACAGTACAGTAAACTCCCCAGCAGGTTTGTCTATGACAGCAAGCAGCCCATGGTCTTGTCTGCCTGTGAGTTGTGGCATGCAGTTGACTTTTTTATCACGCCATCAGCGCCTCTTCAACTGGATCAAAGATTAAGATTTGTACGTACATGTACATCCCGAACGCCTCTGGCTTGCTGTTCCTTGTGCTCTGTTGTCTTCTTTTTAACATAGCTTGCCTGATGGAGTTGAGTTATGTTGAGGTTGGACATGCATCCAGAATCTAGACATAGACAGACTGTCTCTGCCTTTGACTCACAAAGATGCGAATGTTCGGCCGTGTCTTGCACCGGCGGCACCAGCCATCCCACCCTAGGGCTATTATTTACTTGCGTGCATAAATAGGGTAAAGATGAATATGGCCTTTTGCCGGGTAATTCGCAGTTTAGGCTTTGCTAAGTCAGTCACAGATGACATGCAGGCAGTGCAGTAAATATATATATATATATATAAAAATATAAAAAAAAAACTGATAGAGCCTTAACTGCTTAGTTGTATATTATCTAGATAATTCAGTATAACACTAAACTACTTTTGTCACCAATTCTCACCAGAGTCTCTGAAGATTTTCATGATTCTTCATAGATTCTTCAAATTTCTCAACTTTGACTTTCAATTATAAAATTCTTATATATTTTTGAGATTTGTGAATTATCTTAGATTGTAGCTAAATAGAAGAAAAATAGAAATATATAATTTTTTTTTTTAAAAAAAAAAAAAAAAAAAAAAAAAAAAAAAAAAAATTAATATTTAATCTAAATATATTTTAATTATTTTTTTATAATTATTAAAACTATAAAAAAATAATTATAAAAATGTTAATTTTTCTAAATCTTAAGATAAAATCTGATTTATTTGGGTTAGCTTATTTCCTATTTTAGATTAGCTTAAAAGAATGAGTGACTAATCATTGGGCGGCGCTCCATTGTCGGGAAGCAAAAAGGATATCCCAAAAATGAAAAATGTATGAAGACTTGTGCATGTGTCCCATTGCCCGCGAGAAACATAACCGCTTCAGCTGGAATATATAAGTTAGTTGATTATATTGACCAGGGGGAATGAGTACCGGTCGAGAGAGTTTAGCTACGAGCATGGCACGTCTCTAGCAATGCCCGCGAGGAGACTCAAAGTACCAAGCAGCAACTCCATCTCCACCCCGTCACCATCACACTCTATTTATTCAGAGTGACAATTGTTTGCTTTAGCGGCGGTGAAAAGGTTCTCTCCCCCTTCCTTACTTTAAAATATCTGGTTAAAACTACTTTCATACAGATCAAATCAAAGTAGGGATGAGCGTCATTAAATCCAGGCCAGTTATAGCAAAAAATGTGGGTTGAAAATCGATCCAACTAAAATGGCTGGTTTCCCCCGGTTTAACTAGACGGCCATTAATGAGGTTTTTGTTCAAAATCCCATGAATTCATCTCATCGTCAACGGTCAGAAAAACCCCCCTCAATGACGTTTGTTTAACCGAGTATGAAGTTGGTAGCATCCTAACTGGAAGTGGACGAGAGAATTTTCCCCCCAAACGACTTACGAGTGCAGTCCCAAGAATAATCAGCTCACATCACCAATGCGTCCAAGTGTGTTCGGTTTTGAAGTTGACGCAGGGGGCAAATGTTATTATTTTGTCTGGACAGAAATTGCTAGCTATGTGGAAGCCTCAATCCCGATTCCCCTACTAGAAAAAAAAAAAAAAAAAAAAAAAAAAAAAAACAAAACCGAGGCGGAGATTAGTGGTTGTCACCCAACTTGCAAAAGACTAGATGGAGTTTTTTTTTCGCCTCCAGATAAGGCAGGGCAGGATTTTCCCTATAGTATGACATCAATTTCTTCTTTCTTCATTTTTGTGGAGATTGGTTGTGAAGGAAGAACATTGAATAGTTATCAAATAATGCCGTCAGACAGAGAAGGAGAGGGCAGGATTTCTTGTTTTCTATTCTACGGAGTACACTGATATCTAAGGCTAACGGGCGTTTCTTATTGCATCCCTTCCAATTGGGAAATTTACGTGGAGGAGGCAAGTAAGTAGTTATTATTTATTGACATCTATCCCTTGGAACTTGCAATTAATTAATTTGCCAAATAGAAATAGCGACAACACCAATTGCTCTGACGGATAGATTAACAACTCAGCAGTAACTACTCCGTACTCCGTAACTAGATCATATAAAAACAAAAGTAGAAAAATCGGAAGCTCATATAACTATCCTGTGTGAATAAACGAACACACCGCACACGTTTCAGCCTGAAACCACCGAGCGAGGTTTGTCCACAGCCAATAATGGCGCCAAATCACCGATGGATGGGATATTTCTTCGTTTCGCTCGGGGTCATTCTGTGGGGGCGTTGTGCTTGTGTGGTTGGTCGGAGTAACGTAAACTTGGGCGGCCAGACTGCTTGCTTGCTTCGCATCGAGGGTCGAGCCTTGGTTGGGCGGAGGAGAAGGGGGCTTGTGGCAACTTTCAGTTGAGATTTCTTCTTGTCACTTGACTTTTACTTGACTTGCTTGACACTGGTTTGTTTGTCAGAGCTTCATTCGGAATTTGGGAACGGGGGACAGTTTCTTGGTTTCCCCTCCTTTTTTTTTTTTTTTTTTATGGGCAAGATGCTCCGTTATTGCGGGGCTGGAATGGATCTCCTGTTCCCTCTTTTTAATTTTACCCACCGTCAAAAACGCCACCCGCTGGGTCGTGCTAAAGTCTGGAGAGAGATCGACTTTTAACTTATCCTTGTTCGAGTCATGAATAAACCTGGGACCGAGGTAAATAAACTAAGGCTAGCAAGATGGAAGGAAGTTCAGTTCTATGTGTGCCTTTTTCACACAGGTCGTCAGTGAGAAAGAACGTCATGATGTTGCATGGTCACAGAGTCACAGATAGAGGGGGAGAGAGCGCCTACCAAGTGGCGCTTATCCTGCGCTAGTATTAGGTATTAGGCGTGTGTTTCGTGTGTTTCGTGTGTTTCGTTTAACCAACTCGGGGCCGAGGCATGGCGGCCAAACGCCGGAAACCTTAACCATGGAGCCTGGAACGTTTGCCGTTATTTGCATAAGTATTATTATTGGACACTTATCACGGGTCGACCTCAGAAGGCTTGTTGTACGTATCGTATACATAGTTACATACTGAATTTTTGATTTTTATCAATGAATTTTTTTTTTTTTTTTTTTTTTTTTTTTTTTATTATCTTTTCCCATATTTTGTTCTCTGTCTTCTTCTGACGATTGTTCACGTTTCCTTTTCCTGCTTTCCCTCTTGAACCTACACACTCGTTAGTTATTACTGCTACAATTAATTATCATTATATAACCAGGTCCCTAAATCAGCTAACTAAACTGTTTTTTGCCACCAAAGAAGCCCCCGGGCCCTCCCGCTTCGTTATCACAGTCGCTTCCTGCCCTTCTTCTTCTCTTCTTTATCTGCCAATTGGGTATAGTACATGTCTGTACATCTACATGTACATTACATCTTACATCTGGCGCTCTTTCAATCCTATCCTATCAGAGATCTTCGCACAGCTCGCAGACGACGGCCTGGGGCCAAGAACCGCAGATCAGCGCCTTCCCCGCAAGTTACACGGCGCATCCTGCTAACGCACTTGCTAACGTAGTTACTTACTTGCTAACGCACTTGCATGCTTTAGCGTCTGTGCCGGCATTAGATTAGCCCTGCTTCCAACCGACGTAAGCTTCATCTATTCCCTACAATAATCGTCTTTGTTTCAAGAACCGATGAAGGATCGGCCTAGAATTCGGCAAAAACGCTTTTCCCGGGACAGGTTCCAACTACTGGGCAAGGGCAGCGGCAACCACCAAAACGATGCCACTGACAACATCCCATTGACCAGTGTCCCGAGTCGAGGCCAGAACGGTGCGCGACAGGAGGACTCCAATGCTTCTTCTTCTTCGTATTCCTCCTCCTATATCCCGCCGACAGACCTGCCTGCTGAGAACGACAACAATGACAACAACGAGAAGAGCGGATTATTCCATCATAGCCCAGGCGGACGCAGGATGCTGTCGTCGCATGGGAAGCAGCTCGAGGCCCCGGAAGATGGCACCATCAACCGCATGGGAGAGCTGTACAATGCGATTCTGAATTACTCAGTCATCACGCGGTATTTTATCTACGTTACGCCCTTGGCGTTGCTCATTGCCATCCCCATTGTTGTCGGAGCTACAGTTGCTCAAAATGCAGAAATCGCGGGTGTTCGCATTGTATGGTTCTTTACTTGGGTGGAGATTGTCTGGTTGAGTTTGTGGGTGTCAAAAGTTGTCGCTCATTACATCCCCTATGTGTTTCAATTCCTGTGCGGCATTGTCAGTTCTGGGACGAGGAAGTATGCACTCCTCTTGAAAGCCTTGGAGATACCATTCTCTCTCATTGGCTGGTCACTGACCTCGCTTGTAACTTTTATTCCGGTACGTCTTTCAACCTGTTCCGTCCTATCATTCTGTAGAATGAAAATGGGAGAAGGGGGAGGAAAATAATATATACAACTAACTGTAACAGTTGATGACGCGAAACCCTTCCAATAGAGCTTCCGGTAACACAGGTATCCATCATTGGCAACGTGTGGTCAATAATGTCTTGTTTGCCGCGTTTATCGCGACTTTGATTCTAGCTGTGGAGAAGATTCTGATTCAATTGATATCGATCGGCTACCACCGGAGACAGTTCGATTCCAGAATCAAGGAGTCCAAGCGGAACATTGCCCTCCTTTCTATGCTCTATGAGGCTTCACGAACCCTTTTCCCTGAATATTGTAATGAGTTTGAAGATGAAGACTATGTGATCAACGACTCCATTGTTGGTGGTGTTGGGAAATTTGGCCGTGGCCACAAGCGACGAGGATCCGCTTCGCCGCTCCGTTTGATTCATGGTGTAGGTCGAGTCGGGGACAGAATTACAGCTGCATTCGGCAACGTCGCCCAAGAAATTACTGGGAAACAGGTCTTCAATCCAACTTCTGCCCATTCGATCGTGACCTTAGCGCTCGAGAAACGCAAGTCGACTCAGGCACTTGCACGCCGTCTGTGGATGTCCTTCGTCCTCCAGGGACGAGAGAGCCTTTTATTGGATGATATTATCGAGGTTCTTGGTTCCGGACGTGAAGAAGATGCGAAGGAATGCTTCGCCATGCTAGATCTCGATGGCAATGGTGACGTCAGCCTGGAGGAAATGATACTTACTGTCACCGAGATTGGGAGGATAAAAAAATCGATCAACAACAGCTTGCATGATGTGGATCAGGCAATTCATGTGCTGGATAGCCTTCTGTGTGTTGTCGTCTTCATTATGGTTGTCTTGGTTTTCGGTATGTTGCATGCAGACCACGCAATCCTTGCACTAATTAAACACATGGGAGAACTAACAATTTGAAATAGTTGCTTTTCTCAACACCGGATTTGGAACCACTCTTGCGGCGGGGGCGACTACTCTTCTTTCTTTATCCTTCGTCTTTGCCACGACCGCCCAAGAGGTCCTCGGCAGCACGATTTTTCTTTTCGTAAAGCACGCGATGGACGTAGGAGACAGAGTCGATATCGGGGATCGTCAACTGATTGTAGAACACATCTCTCTCCTTTACACCGTTTTCAGGGGTGTTCGAGATCACAAAACCTTTCAAGCGCCAAACATAGTTCTGAACACACAATGGATTGAGAACGTCACTCGTTCAAAGGCCATGCGCGAGCAGATCACTCTCACGGTGGATTTTGGTACCTCGTTCGCAGATATCCAGCTGCTCAAGGCCGAGATGCAGAAATTCGTCCGTGATAAGGAAAACTGCCGCGATTTCCAGCCAGATGTTGACATCGAGGTCGTCGGCCTTGGCAATATAGATAAGCTCGAGCTCAAAATCGAAATCCGCCATAAATCCAACTGGTCCAATGAGACTGTCCGAGCTGCCCGTCGGTCGAAATTCATGTGTGCATTGGTCCTTGCCATTCGCAAGATTCCCATCTATGGACCTGGCGGTGGAGATGCAGTGCTGGGCGACGTTACTAGGCCGTCATATTCTGTCTCCATATCGCCCGAACAGGCCCAGGCAAGCAAAGACGAGTGGGCTAAGGGTAAAGAGGGGAAACGGATGGTTCCCACAGATGAGATGGACAACTATTTCGCAGGTACCAAGGAGCAGGATGGTTCCGAAGGCACCTCCACCGCAGTGGAAGGCAGGTCTCCCGGTGACGGCAAACCCGTTTACCGGGGCGCTTCAACCCGATCAGTTCCTGCAAAAGACAAGGAAGCTTCTGTCGTCCAGGCACTGCATTCACGTCCACCAGCGATGGACCAAGCACGCATCGACGGATGTGAGATCCCCCGCGACAGCAACACTACCCCCTCCAAGAAGCACAATGGAGCAGGCGCAAGCGACAACGGAAGCGGGACTTCCAAGCCACACCGTGACGGGCCCCCAGTCGCCCGAGGAACATCCACAGGACGACGGACGGGAGTCCCAGCTACGAGATTCGTATCGCCCAAGACACCCATCAATGAAGCCGACGTGCCAACCCACACCGTGCCCCCAACCTCAGCACCCCCATCATTACCAGCAGCGGCAGCAACAGCAGCCAACCCACCGCTAGCGCAACATCCACCGCCCCAACCACCACCAACAACAGCCCTACCATCAACCCCTACACCCGAATACTATGAACTCACCGAACGGGACCGCCACCCGTCCTCCTATTACTCCTCCTCTTCTCCCACCGCCGATAATCCATACCTACCACCCCCATCGCCGCACCCATGCGCATCTCAAATGCAATCGCAGCCACTACAGCCCCCTCCAGCAGTTGCGTATGGAGGTAGTGGCAGCCGTGCTGATAATCTACCTCCACCGATCGCTCCAGGCCCGGGAGGAGGACCGTTACAGCAGCAGCCACCGAGACAGCTTGTGCCACCGCCGGGCGGGAATGCGTTTGCACTGCCGCCGCGGAATGAATACCAGTACTGACACCGGCAGCAACAGCAGTATCAAAATAGGATGATGATAGATAAAAATAGTTAGGAGTTTTTATTTGATTTATTTTTGATTTATTTTTGATCTATTTATTTTTTTGTTATTTTGGGGGGAATTTACGAAGATGGCTTGTATATACAAAATATATTAGAGAAGAATTTGGTTTCTAGACCAGTGGCAATGTACGAACATACTATTTGAATGTGACTATGGGTGGGATCTATGGAGGGCAATTGGCGGGGCGGTTGCATGCGTTGTTTTTGGATATTTTGAATTTTTTATCTAACCCATCTACTCCGTACGCTCTTCCCTATATATATAGTTATTATGATTTTTTTATATGTATTAATTATTATCTTGCGTCTTAACGGTTTTATGCCCTCTCTCAAACGTTGCTATATTGAACTAGCCCCGTTGACAAGAAGAGGGATTCGCGATATAATATTAATTCAGATTGTAATAGTTATAGTACAATTACTCGAAAATGCACTCAACCCGTGCTAAAAACAGCTTCAGCCATTCAGTCACAGCATTGCCCAAATGTTTCCATCCAACCATTCGTTTGCAATATCCCGTATATTATTCTATCACATATACATATATGTACTGTATGTACATGTACATACAGAGAGATACTGGGATTACCTAAAAAAAAACCATCTATCGTACAGAAACTATCGCTTTTGATAATATATAGGGGGGGGGAAGTGTTAAAACAAACAAGAACAAGAGAGGAAAGACCAGAATTCCCCCGGAAGTCTATACATGCAGGGGGATACAGCAAATAAAATAATACATGGGAAAAACATAGTAATGCACACGGGTATCTGGGTGTATGGGATATTGCGACTTTCATTAGCCTTTCGTAATGTTATGACCCTGCCATGGGATGGGGAAGATGGCGAAAGGCGTCCTGGGTTGACACGGTGACTGAAGGCTTTTTTAGATGGAGGTTCGAGTAGTAGGTGGAAGCAACGTGGGTTGGTTGCTTTTATTGGGAGGATGGGGCAAAAGTTTTGTGCTAAGAATGGAAGGGGAGGGGAGAAATGTGCGCTGTAGCGGAACCTCGTTGACCGCGTTGGCGTACGCGGCGGTCGAAATGCTGGGACTCGTTCTACTGGGGGTTGGAAAGGAGAAGGAGTTGATCGGATACCTCAATGGAGGGGTATCCCCCCCCCCCCGGCTACATTCAACAGCCCAAGGCAGACAATGGTTATCCACCCGCCCAACGTCAATATATGTCCCCATCTCCCATCTCCATACACGCATATATCACGGGCAGATCACGACATATTATTTATATCTCACTTCGTCTCCTTCCACGGATACGAGACCGGGTCATCCTTCCTGAGCCAAATCTTCGTCCGCCGCTTCGTCGTCACATGTTCCACGAACGCCTCGCGGGTGTACTTGGCTTTAAACTTGCGGATCCAGCGCGGGTCCCAGAGCTCGCTGGCCACGCCTAGGTCCTTACAGCAGCGCATCATGGCGTTGGACTTGCAGCCCTCTGTCGCGGTGGGGATGCCGTCGGGGGAGAAATAGTCTTGTTCGCCGCGCGCGACGGAGACAAGGCTATTGGGAGGAAAAATATTTGTTAGTTTATGTATATTATAGAATGGTTTCTGGAGGAAGGGATATAGAGTAAAAATGAAGGGGTCTACGAACCGGCCATGCGCAACGAGCGCGTACTCCCTCGTCACAGTCTTGGCTGTGACGATACTCTCACCCCGCGGTGCAAGCCCCCAGCCGCCCGGCCCAAACGCTTTATTCAATATACGTCGATATTTAATCTCGGGGAGGTAGACAATACCATCTGGCTTTATCTCGACGTCTTCTGGGTTTACCTCTTGGAGGAGGACTGCGGCTGCTTCCTTTGAGAAGGGCTCGGCGCTGAGCCCGTGGAATGAGCGCGTCCAGTCGACATGGTCTTTGCTGTTGTTGTTGTTTTCGGTGGAGTTTGAGATGCCAAGGTCTTTGGGCTTATCGTCTAGGCCCGTCTTGCTGAGATTTTGGACGGTGGTTGTTGTTGGTGTCGGTTTTGAAGGGGTGGTGGTACTGGAGTTTGAGTTCGACGAAGAGCTGGGGGAGGGAGACGAGGAAACGGGTGGTTTTGCAGGAGTAGTGGTCGGGGCAGGAGAGACAGGTTTAGAGGCCGCAGATGTTTTAGATGCTGTGTATTGCGACTGGCGATATGTTGATGGGCTGGTTATGGAGCGGAGAGGAATGTAGGCGAGCTGAGCTCTGGACGAGACGGATAGTCCTGCTTTCCGCGGTGAGTGGAGAAATTCTGCAGTCCGACTGACTGTGCGGAGTGCACGAGATGCCATTATAAGGGATGAGCTGGCTGGATACGTAAATGCCAGTCAGTCAGGTTAGATAGTCAGTGGTTGTGGTGTTGAAGCTGTGAGGGTTGTGTCTCGTCGATTGCTGCGGATGTTTTTTTGGAGCTTGGAGGTGGAAGCCAGATCCCGTGACACAGAGATAAATATTTAAATATTTATTAAAAGCGTTAAATATTTAGATTTCTATGACAGAAAACATCAATTGAAAGACGGGAAACCAGAATATAATAGTAATATACATAGAGAGATAATACACAGAGTGGGGGATTTCCTTTTACACAGATCCAATTACGCCTATCCTTTCCCTCCAGTCAAGAGTCTTTTGACTCCGTTCGCTGCTCATTGCCATGGCGTTTCCAGCATTCCCGGAACGCCTCCATCTGTAGATTGAAACAGGACTAAGTCAGTATTTATATAGCCTTCTAATGTACTCAGCATGCATGTGTTACGAGATACAGTGGATGTACTGGAGTTTAAGCTGGGGCGCATAAATAATAGCCTGGCGGGGTTGAGAAAGCGCTCGGCGGCCAAAAAGCCTTGGACGTACTTCTTTTTTACATGCTCGCCAGTCTCTCTTCTCGTAGTAGCAATCGTTCATCTTCAGCTGCTCCGCTGTTGTCCCCAATGGCCTCTCGTTAGCATCCCCCCTTGCCGTCTTTAAAAAGGGTCGCCGTCTTACCTGCGCATCCGGTGCTGAAGATCCGCTTGTCCCTACAGAATTGGATTGGAGCGTTAGCCGACCAGTCCAAAGCGAAGACCTTGTTCCCTGGCCCCAGGAGACGGAGAAGAGAGGGTTCATACCATTCATCAGGTTCATCATCGTCCACTGTCTGCGTTACCGGCGGATTGTTCTCTGATTTGGACATTGCGAGGAAGTTTCTTTTGCTGTGGTTGGAGAGAAGTAAAGACTGTGGAGGTTCTGTGGCCGGAGATCGATATAAAACAAATTGATTCGTACTTAGAACAATTTCCCCGCCACGCGGAGGAACCATCTACTTCACTACTACAAAATGGCCACCAACCCCGTCCTCCTTTCCAAAAGGTTGAACGTGCTGGTCTACTCCGGTGCGCAAACCTACTCTGATTGGAAAGGCAATATTCTGACCCCCGCTGCTCCAGGAAATGGAACTACTGTCGATGCCGTCCGCCACTGCCTCTACTCTTTCCGCCGGCTCCTGTCTGCGAACTACGCCGTGATCCCCGTCACGGGGGAGATGATCGTCAACGAGCCTTGGACTGCTTCCTGCGCGCTGCTGGTAATGCCCGGTGGCGCGGACCTGCCGTATTGTCGGACTCTCAACGGAGAAGGTAACCAGAGAATTGGTCAATTCGTCCAGCGGGGTGGGGCATACCTGGGGTTTTGCGCTGGCGGTTACTTTGCCAGCAAACGATGTGAATTCGAGGTCGGGAACAAGAAACTGGAAGTTGTCGGTGACAGGGAGCTGGCCTTCTTTCCCGGGACCTGTCGAGGGTGCGCTTTTCCCGGATTTGTTTACGATAGTGAGGATGGTGCTCGAGCCGCGGAGCTCAAGATATCAAAATCTGCACCGGCGTTTGGGTCTGTGCCGGAGGTCTTCAAGGCTTATTATAATGGCGGGGGCGTTTTTGTTGATGCGCCTAAATACGCGGACCAGGGTGTAGAGGTTCTTGCAAGTTACACAGAAGATCTCAGCGTGGATTCCGGAGAGGGCTCCGCTGCCATTGTCTACTGTAAGGTGGGCGAGGGGGCAGCAATTCTAACTGGGGCTCATCCCGAGTTTGTATTCCCTGCAAAGCCGATTGATAGCTGGGTACTGACGAAGTCCAGGTTTGCTGCTTCCAATCTCGACAGGAAGGCAGATGGCCCCGAATATGATAAAGTCGTCGATGCCTTGGCTGCAGACGATGAAGCGAGGGTGGAGTTTTTGAAGGCTTGTTTGACGAAGTTGGGCCTTCAGGTTACCCAAGACTCAGCCCCTGTGCCATCGTTATCCAGACTGCATCTCTCCTCTCTGAGTCCTCAGGGGGTTGTTGGGCTGCTCTCTGCCCTTCGAGATATCATTACCGTGACTGATGGAGAGGAGTATATCAAAGATGATGCGGACACTTTTCATCTCGAGAAACCATCGTCCATGGGCATGAGAGACCTAGCTGAATCCCTACCTGCAGAAACTGCGAAAACTGATCAAGGAGACGATTCTGACAAAGTTGTCGATAATAATTCTATTATTAAAGAAGTAGTTGTCCATGACGACATTCCGTCGTCTAAGGCTACCCCTTGCTTCAACCACCACGCATTCTACGGAAATCTCAAAGAGTACCGCGCACAGTCGAAAGAGCATATTCACGAATTCGGCTCAAATATATTGTACGGAGAGGTCGTCACGAGCACAAGTACCCTCCTAGAGAAGTATGGACTTCACAGCCCGCCCTGATTTTCGCTCTCCTTCTAAAAGGCAATGTCCGCCTGCTTACACAAACTATAGGAACACCCAACTACTACGGAGACTCCCACATGGGTTCGTGGCTACTGCAACAGTCCAAGTGGCCGGAAGGGGCCGCGGGTCTAACGTCTGGGTCTCGCCATCCGGTCAACTAATGTTTTCAGCTGTCGTCAAACATGCCGTTGAGAAAATGGCACGTGCTCCCGTGGTGTTTATACAGTATATCGCCGCCATCGCTATCGCCCAGGCCATCAAGAGCTATGATAACGGATACGAAAATATGCCAATAAAGCTGAAATGGCCAAATGATATCTGTAAACATGGCCTCTCCCGCCCCTCCCCTTTCCAATGCTCTCCGTTAATAACCATCTAATCCAATCCCCATTTAACTCCACAGACGCTCTGGACCCTACCCAACCTGACTCTAAATCCTACACAAAAATAACCGGCATCCTCGTAAACGCCCACTACTCCTCCGCAGAGTACATCGCCGTCGTCGGCATCGGCATAAACGCCCTAAACCCTTCCCCGACCACCTCCCTAAACGCCCTCCTATCCGCTCTCGAGCAAAAATCACCCACCAATAAAAAGCTACCGCCACTTACCCTCGAGAAACTCCTCGCCCGCATCCTCACCACCTTCGAGTCCTTGTATACCCGATTCCTGCGCACGGGCTTCGATCAGTATTTCTTCGACTCGTACTACGCAGACTGGCTGCATATGGATCAGATCGTCACCCTGGAGGCGGAAGGTGGGGTGCGTGCGCGTATCAAGGGAATTACGGGTGATTATGGCTTACTTGTGGCGGAGGAGTTGGGGTGGGAGGACCGCCCCACGGGAAAGATGTGGGAGTTGCAGAGTGATAGTAACAGTTTTGATTTCTTCAAAGGGTTGATTAAGAGGAAGGTTTGAGTTGGGTTGGAGGTAATATGGGGGGATGTGAATAGGATATGGGAATGAGCTATCCTTGTACTGCAGACGGACGTGGTGGATGAGCCTCGGTGCGATTCAGGTAAATGACTGCCGTGATACAACCACTTATGTAGTTACGTGATGCTTTGAGGGATTTTTCATGTTAACCCCCTGTAGCGAGATGTTGATCGTTGCGGTTCTAGATGTAGAGATACATATTATACTCTCTGTTCCTCGTAAAAAATGCCTTTCGTCGGATTTTTATTCCTTTATCGCCCCCTTAACATAGGGGAATATATATATGATGTATTGACAAAGTGTATTTTTTCTTAAAAGCTCAAAAGTCTCTCGTATCAATTGACCCATCGCCCTCTTCTCTTTTCCCCATCTACGTGTGTTCCCTCGAAAAATACTAGAAGATGAACCAATAATGAAAACTGCCCCAAAAAACCAAAAGTGAAATCTTGAACAGGTTTGGAAATCAAAATAAAAAGAATCAAAAAAATAGGAAGTGATGAGTTGAAATGGAAAAAAGTGAAATATCTTTATTGTTTTTGTTCATTTGTAACATTATCCATCAACAACTAGGCAGAGTAAGGGAGATTATATGTATAGACAATATACAATATACAATATACAATATATGACAGGAATACCTCTTTTACCCCTTTTCATCTGGCAAGTCTCCTGGCAATTCACGTTCTTTGAAAATGTATACACCACGTATTGTTCGCGTTTGCGTTTATGATGGAGAAAAGGGGTAGTAGAGAGAGAGATGTAGAGGATCTTGCTTCCTTCGCCTGTCTTTTTTTTCCTTTCTTTCTCTTTGTAACGGGTAAATATCGATTGTCTCTTTCTGGTAAATGTATTGTTAGATGGTGTATGGTATAGGTATGCTGTGTAGCGTTTTCTCGCGAAATAGAAAGGGCAAAATTGAAGTGATGTCTCGCTGGGTGAGCCTAGGCCCTTTATTTCCCGCTTCCTTTTGGGAATAGGTCTTATTAGGGTGAAAGAAAGCGGGGGCCAGAGGAGGGGTGAGTTGTGGTGCTTGTAGGGGGCAAAGAGATGAGAAAATGTTGCTGAAAAGGGGTGACCTGATATTAGCCATGCAGGTGTGATCGGGAATGATAAAATTCTGCTGGTGAGCTTTTTTCTTCGTGGGCTTCCATACCTTTCCTACATACGGAGTAGTAATATTGGATTTTTATTTCATAGCAAACCAACCAAAGGCAAAAAGTTCATCGTACACTCTCCTCGTAGCTCAATGGGTACACGAATCAATGGACAGAATAGATCACTTAGGTTTATTCAAATCCGATTTTCTTTTTTTTAAGGGCAGGCATTTACTCCTCAACAGTAAACTCGAAGGATCTATCCCCCTTTCCAATGGGAATCTGCTCTGCCTGGTCGTTATACAGCGTCCGCTCAAAATACTTCACCCGCCCAGATTCATGCACAAGAACAACCGTCTGTGTCTGCGTCCCATACAAACCCTTCATATACGCATGATGATCCATCGGCCCATTAGCCACCACGTCAACCTTCTCCCGCAGCTTCGATGCACACACTTGGTCGACGGTATGTTTAATCTCGGCATCGTCCCCAATAACTGGGATGAAGATACTCTCGCGCAGCAGATTGATATACGTCTCTAAATTCCCCCCCTCGCGCAATCTCGGTAGCGTATCCCTACTCAGCAACCCCAGCAATCGCTGCACAAACGCATCCTCGCCCTCGTCCAGTTTCACAGAGGTATCAATCGCCTCCTTCAGAAGCCTCTCCCCATCCACAATCTTCCGCCACGACCGGTCTCCAAATGCCGTATTGCTCAGCCCGACCGTCTGCCCCTTTTCAGTTGCTATCCACTCAATACCATCCGCTGCCGAGACGCGGTTGGACACAACAGCCAAAGGGCCCCGTACGTTGCCGCAGGCCAGACTGAAGCCGCCAGCCAGCTGGGCTTCGCCGCTTGAAACCAGCTCCTCGGCATACTCCTTGGCGCTTATTGTACTGTCTGGAGGCAATTCGAGGAATGAGTTGACGATGGAGCCTCTGCTACGCACGCCCACTACTTGCTTATCGGGGTCTTCGCGGTAGTTTGTCAGCACCGCGATGCGGCCTTGCTGTGTGACGCCTAGCCAGGTTCCGTGGACTTCTCGTGCTAGGTCTCGAGAACCTAGGACATGGGATTTGCCGTCGGGCCACCAGCTTGCGGGGGCTGTCGGGCGGTGGAGGAATTCCTAGTTGATGTTAGTATGGTATAGATATAAGATATCATTAGAGACATTTGGGACAGTCTGGGTAAGCGTGATGAGTATAGGAATTGGGAGGGTTTATCAAGGGAGATCTTATACATACATCCCGATTATCGATTAGAATTAGTGGGTAGGAGGGGTGAGCGGTTGAAACGAGAGCTATGCACATTGTTGGGAGTCGAAACCGGGGAAGAACGTAGTGCGTCGAAATGAGTTTCCCTAAAAGGGTTCTTGCGGTTTTTTTCCTTTTCCCTCTCTTTTCTGTCTAGATGTCTATTTTCTATCGACTGTTAATATACGAGGCAGACAAAATTCTAGCAGATATGGTACAACAAATTGGTCAGAGTTAATATTCCCACATGCCACAAACGGCCGGTACCTGGTGTGCGCTGGCAGATTTCCTAGAGCCCGCTATTTATAGAGAAGCTTTCTGAGAACAAAGAGCACCACTCTAAATCCCGGGCTTAGAGTCAACAAAAGAAAAAAAAAAAAAAAAAAAAAACTGACGATAAGCAGCTATGTGTCGTGGAAACACGTTGTTGCGGAATTGCGCGGTTGCAAGTCGGGCGAGGCGCTCGTGAGTGGCGTTCTCTTGGCTTCTGGGTTGGCCTGCCGAGGTTGAAGGAGTCGCAGAAATGAGTGTTAGGCAGTGGAAGAATACAGCTTGTCAGGAAAGCTATGGAAAAATAGATGAGCCAAGTCTATATTGAAGCCAGGTTGGTTTGTCTATAGTATGCGTTATATGGGCTGGAGAAGGAGGGATGTTGATGCATTCAATGACGTTGGTTATTCTGCTGGTGCCAAGACAATTTATGCCAGGTTTATCTTATCTACCGCATCATGCAACCATCATCAACAGATAAACAGGACATAACTATAGCTATAGCTATGATTATCAAGCCATTAGGCTGGTATAAATGGAAGACTAATAGTAATTTATTTTACTTCCATTTCTGTTTTGACCCATTATCACAACCTAGTTGGGTTTCGCCATTCAGCCATCAACGCCGTAACGAAGATAGGGGATGCAAATGACACCAAGGGAATTACATTCTGAAGGCATCATCAGTACACCGCAGGTGAGAATTTCACGACACACAAGCCTAGTGACAAGTTAGTGCTAATCGACATTTCTCCATCCTTCTTCTGCACTCCCTCGTCCAGCCCTTCTTATTTGAACAAGATTCAACCACTCCGATTCCAGTCAGCGGGATAATCTATTTCCCGAGTCAAAGTATGTTTTCTGCCAGCACGAAATTTGACGACATATATATACCACCCGTGGACGATGGCGACAACCCAAATCGCCAAACTTTGACTTTTAATCTGAGAACGGTGTAGAAGTTTAAATAGAGTACAGTTCTTCCCCATCCGTCGGCCACAGCTACATGTATGTAGCTTCCTTCAGCTGCGCGCCACGAATTACCTATGATAGTCGAACCCAAATTCCCCATCGAGAACTATCAGATCCTCACATCATCGTGGAATATTTGCAAAGGGTTAGATTTGATGTCATAAAACGTTGGCATAAAAACTCAATCATGCAAAATATATCATCCGCATAGCGTTTGGAAGATAATATTGTGAGAAAATTCACTTTAGATCAAAGTTGTTGTTATTATTTTTCCCTGGACACTCGTGAGTCCGAAACCAGAGGATTGAAAGGATTGGAAATCCTAATCCTTCAAAATCCACAGGACACGAAAATCGAGAGAGGGCAGACACGGAGCTCCATGAATCGGTCTAGACTGGTTACTGATCCAGGTGTTATGATTAGCAGCCGAAGTCAAGGAGAGGGGAAGGAGGAAATAGTAGGAATCTTGCGAGAGTATATGTCGTTGAGAATTCCATAAAATGATACTTTCTCGCGTGACAAAGGTATCCAGTTCCTGGGGTATTTAGAAGGTAATACGAACAATCCTGTATAACGCTCAATATAACGCTCTTCGAAACCGCCGTTAGCAAACTCGATCCAGGATAGAACCCTATATTTAAACTCTAGAAGATTCCCGAGTAATTAACTCTCTAAGAGCGTTAAGTTTCATTCACTGCTGAAATGTATCTCCTCACCTATTGGAACGATGAAGCCAGAGCATACCTGCTCAACGGTATGTTCTAGGTAGGGTAGGCATGGGGTGCACAACCTCGAGAGATCCTTTCCAGGGCAACCTACTAGTAGGCAAAAAGTGTATAAAAATGAAGTCTAGCTTTTTCCGACTGCGAATTAGGCTTTTGTTGCAGTAGTTAATAATTGTCGGCCCATATATTACTGAGAGTTCCGTGGTTGGAGGCGTTGGAAGAGCTTATCCCAGTTGACTAGTTACGTCAGAGCCCTAGTTACAGGATCTGATTAGGGTTAGAGTTGCGCAAACCCTAACCTTCTGCCCGCATAAACATCGTCGACAAGCAAATAAATAATAGCCCGATCTCAACACACATAGTTCCAAGTTAATTTATTTTAACCTCTTTGGGTTTCAACTTGCGGTCACATGTAGGCTATAGAGGGCGATTTGGCAGTTCAGACCTCGGTAGTCATGTATACATGATGTACTGTACATGTACATGTACATGTAGGATTCTGGGTGGCTCAAAGGCCTCGATCCCACAATACCACCGCTCTTCCCTGCAGTCACATCACATCAGTAAACGTGTTTATTCTGACCGAGGAACTTGGATTGACGGAGGGGTATTCTGTGACTGTGCATAATAATCCCGCAAGCGAGCCGATCGTTGGACTGGATTGAGTTCGCGGTCTGGGAAGTTTCTGAAGCTACGCCGCTATGCTACGGAGAGTTCAGGTGGAAGCTAAGCAGCACTAAACGCATGGAACCCTGCTACTGTCAAGTACTGCGGGGGCTTGCCACCAGTTTGCCAGAGCTAGAAAACTGATCTCGGCCTCTGGTTGGCTGCGGCATTATCAATCTCCCATCAGATACGCCGAAAAGGCCTAGCCGCATCTGATAAAAATTTCTCCCCCCTCCCAAGCTCCCTGCTGTAGAAGGAAGATGCGCGACAAAACCCAGCTGTGCTTAAGGTTGAACTCAAGGCAGGGAAAAAAAGAAAAGAAGAAAGCCTGTTGGATCGCTTCCCAAACACAGGACAATGTTAGGGTTTTACCGGCTTTATCTAGTGCTGTCAGGTCCTGGTTTCCTTTTGATGCGTCGAGGGATCTTTAAAATGCAGCCCCATGCCCGCATCCGAGCCCGGAATTGGCCCTTTGTTTCTTTTCCTCTTCATAAACCGAAGGATTGCTTGCTTACATCGATCAACTCGTCTATATCTACTTCAGTAAATACTTGGATCTTGTCTATTCAATTACCACCTTGATCGTCTCTACTCAATAACTACCTGGATCGCATCTGCGCAATAACCACCCAGACCTAACCATTCGATAACTACTCGAATCCTATCTATCCAACAGCTGCTTTTAACTGTGATCTATCTCATTAATTACTTGGACTTTTCACCCCGCGACTCTCCGTTGATTCACCATGGGAGCTGCTGAGGATAGCAAGGAGGCCATGCCTCCGCAGCCGGTGGAGGTGGATATGAAAGAGAAGCACCCTGCAGCTGACCCCGGAAACGCAGGCCAGGATGACCAGTCGCCGGTTCTCCTGGGAGAGAAAAGTCCTGGTGTTGCGCGGATCGAGGTTATTTCTCGTTACTTCACGCTTCCAGATCGTATCATGTTCTTTTTTGGTATATTCCTTCTCGCCTATGCTTATGGCTTGGACGGGACGATTCGTTACACCTATCAGGTTCGTCAACGTCTTTTCCCCACTGGAGAGCATCTGTTGCCAAAAAACAGAGAAAAATCCAAAGTACTAACTGAATATCACCGCAAAAGCCTTATGCCGTTGCTTCATATGCCGAACATAGCTTGTTAGCAACAGTTAATGTTCTACGAGGCGTCATTGGTGCTGCTGCCCAGGTATGTTCCTTCTTTAGTCAAGCATATAGATACTGCGATACTGATTACTCCATATCTAGCCAACCATCGCAAAAATTGCTGATGTGTTTGGTCGCGCGGAGGTTATCTCTGTTACTATTGTATTCTATATCATTGGTACGTGATATTCTTCACTTTGACGGAAAATGCTTCTACTTGCAGATTTAGCTTACGATAATTATAGGTACCATTGTTGAAGCTTGCGCGACTAATGTGCAATCATTCTGCGCCGGTGCTGTCCTATATCAAGTGAGATAATATGTTCCATGTCCCACTGCAACTCTTTGTGCCCACTAAAATCTAACCCTGGTTTTTCTTTTCCAAAAAGATTGGATACACCGGCATCATGTTGCTTGTAGAGGTTCTGATTGCCGACACAACATCTCTTCGATCCCGTCTATTTTTCTCTTACATTCCCGCATTACCATTCCTTGTAAGTTTGAACCTTTGATGATTCGTTCTGGGTTCAAAAATATCCACTAACCGGTCCTAGATCAATACTTGGGTGAGCGGAGATGTCACGAATGCTGTTTTGGCCACTACAACTTGGCAATGGGGTATTGGAATGTGGGCAATCATTTACCCAGGTATTTTAACTTCCGTCCTTACAATCTACTCTCCGCGCAAAGGAAAAAGTAGGATCAGAAAAGAAAACTAACATAGTTTATAGTTTGCTGCCTGCCCTTGATCATATCTCTATTCATCGTCCATAGAAGAGCAAAGAGAGATGGCGCTCTTGAGAAGTACAAAAGCTCGTATGAGCTTATGGGTGCTCGCCAGCTTTCAAAAGCTCTCTTCTGGCAGTTGGATGTAATCGGCATCATCCTTTTGATTGCCATTTTGGCGCTTATCCTTGTCCCTTTTACTCTTGCCGGTGGAGTAGAGACCCAATGGGCAAAGGCCAAGGTGATCGTACCGCTTGTCGTTGGGTTTTGTTGCATTCCTGCCTTCATTCTCTGGGAAAAGAATTGCAAACATCCCATGCTTCCATTTAAAGTAAGCCCTCACACCATTTATATTCGATATTTGCCGTCTTCTTTAAGTACTAACACAGCTTTGCTCCCAGCTTCTGAAAGACCGCGCGGTCTGGGCTGCTCTTGGACTTGCAATGATGCTTAACACCGGTAAGGACCACTCAAGTTCTCTGAAAGATTCTGGAGCCTAGGCTAATCTTCCATCCTTTTTTACTTTACCATTCCACAGCATGGTATCTTCAGGGAGACTTCCTGTTTACGGTGTTAATTGTTGCCTTTGACGAGTCCATCAAAAGTGCCACCCGTATCACGTCCCTGTACAGCTTTGCATCTGTCATCACAGGTTGTATCGCCGGCCTACTTGTCATGAAGATTCGCCGGCTTAAGGCCCTTATCATCTCCGGAACACTTCTTTTCATCGTGGCATTCGGTCTCCTCATTTACTTCCGTGGAGGAACGAGCGGAGCTAATCAGTCCGGGATTATTGGTGCTCAGGTCTTGCTCGGTATTGGTAAGTCCAACTCACAGCTCAATTCAACCCCAAAACACCCCCCACCAGATTTAATATTGACAATGCTAATCTCCTATTCAAAGCTGGGGGTTTATTTCCCTATTCCGCCCAAGCAAGTATCCAAGCTGCAACGAAACATGAACGTAAGTACCCCCTCTCTTCCTCAGTCCGTGACAACAAACAACAACCACAATCAAAAGGCACCCTTGTTACAAATCCAACTAACCCTTCACATAGACGTGGCCGTTATCACCGGCTTGTACCTCGCAAGCTACAACATCGGCAGCGCAGTCGGCAACGCTATCTCTGGCGCAATCTGGAACCAAGTGCTTCCGGGCACTATCAAGGACCGAGTCGGTGACATTATTGACGCGGGCACGATATACGGCAACCCGTTTGGATTTGCTTCGGAATATCCCGTTGGCACGCCAGTCCGCGATGGCGTTATTGATGCCTATCGTCATGTCCAAAGGCTGCTGTGCATTACTGGTATTTGCCTCAGTGTGCTGTTGGTCGTCTTTGCCGTATTGCTCCGTGACCCCGTTCTGGGAAAGACTCAGAGTCTTGAGGATGCGGAGAAGCTATCGATCTCGTCGGCTGAGGAAGAGAGTTCGAGATGATTGTGTGAGGGTTTATTTGTTTTATTCTTTTGGTTTTCTTTTTTCTATTTTCTTTTTCTCTTTTTTCAAGATCCCCGGTTAAAAGCCTTACTCCCTTCATATTGTTTGTTTTTGTTTGTTTTCAACGATGCCCCTTTTGATGTTTATTTATAGATACTGTCCATGGAAGAGGATGTATATTGATTTATTGAGTTCAAACGGCTTCGGATGGTTTTGGGTACAGGTTTTGGGTGGTTTCCAGTGCTTTTCCAAATGGTTTCCTGTTTATATACGATTCCCGAGTTCTAGATGATTCCCTATGTTTCTGATATGATATAACTCTAATATTAATGTCTTATTTTTTTTATTTTTTTTTATAATGATATCCAGTCCTCACAAAGCAAATATTTTGCAGGCCCCTATGAAACTCGGATTTCAGTCATAAGCGGCGAGTTATATTCTTATCATTATATGCTTACTAGCATTCAGCACCTAGTCAAGGTGAATGAGTGGCATATAAAATATAGAGAGTAGTTCGTTCCGTGACATGAAACTTCCATACTATATAGTAACTAGTAACTAGCCATGGTAAATTTGAGTGTCAGTGCGACCCCAAGGATAACAAGGCAAGTACCTACATTAATGCGGTATTGTATAGATAGATATAGCTATGACAGGCTATATACAAATCGTTCTCAGCTAAGATGGGAAAGGAGCTCTGCGCCAAGCAAGGCCCAGCCTTAAGTTAATAGCCGAGGCCAAACGGGAAGTCTCCCGACCGACTGGGCCAAGCGCTAGACTAACCTAATTCAACCCCCAAGCAAACCCTATGACGACAAGCAACTAACTATAACGGTTCAACTTCCACCCCCCCCCCCCCCCCCAAAAGCCCCAGCCCCCCCCCCAGCCAGATCCATCCCCCGCTGCCCATCACATCACACATTCCCTCGCTGCCAGCGATTATTACTCGCGATAGTTCTGGAGAAACAGGGTGGTTAAGGGACACATCCGGTGATCTAGCAGCTGTCTTTGCAGTGGGTCTCGATTATTATTCTGGCCTTGACTCTGCCGCTCTTGCAAACTACACAGCCTTCCGCTTCTGCACTTCCGCCCCGCTTGTCTTTTTCTAGGGCTCTACGGAGTATATATATTCCCATTGAAGCAAGATCTGGGATCCTATATATTTTCTTTTTTTTCTTTTCTTTTTTCCCCTTTTCTTTTTCTGTTTTAATCCTAGACCGGTTGGCCAATCTGCCTACAATGTTTGGCATCATTGCGGATTTACTATCGTGAGTCTCCCGCTCTCTGATGCTTGACCTGATTGATATTGGAGCTCTGGTTTTATATATATAGCTCTAAAGGTTTTACGATCAAGCCCACAATAAGCCTCCTAGCGATCAAAAATACTGACCGGACTTCTTTTTCCGCTTCGCCTATAGCTCCGCGCTCACCATCCTCTTCCCTATCTTCGCATCTTACAAAGCACTCCGAACCTCCGACCCTTCCCAATTGGCACCATGGCTTATGTATTGGGTTGTAATGTCTATAGTGTTGCTGGTTGAATCCTGGACATATTTCATCGTCAGATGGTATGTTACAGTGCAAGAAAACACCCAATCAAACCCCCGGCACGTTAGGTACTTGTTCTGTTTTGTGTAAACACTAACCCCGGCGCACTTCAATACAGGTTCCCATTTTACAGCTGGATCCGCCTCTTCGCCCTCTCCTACCTCGTCCTCCCGCAAACCCAAGGCGCCAAGCTGCTCTACCAGCAATACATCGACCCCTTCCTCCTCCTCTACGAGCGTGAAATCGAACAATTCATCAGCCAAGCACACGACAGCGCCAAATCCGCCGGCCTCGAGTACCTCTACAAAGCCATCGACTTCATTCGCGAAAAGGTCCTCGGCCTGCCCACCACCGCCCCTCCTCCCCCGCAACCACCGCCGGCAGCCGGAGCAGCGGGTTTCGCCCAATCCTTACTATCCCGCTTCACCATCCCTGGCGCCGCGGGTGCCGCATCCTCACTTGCCGGCCCCGCTGCGGATCTGTACTCCCTGCTGGCCACCGCTGTGGGGTCAGCAGCCACCTCGGGGAAAACCAGAGACATGCAGGCTGAGGAGCTTAGCGCCAGCGGCAAGCTGATTCCTGATAGCATTGCCACGGCGTCGAAGGCGGAGCAGGCGGAGTATATCGCGTCGCAGAAGGAGCGGCTTGGGGTCCTTTTATCGGCGTTTGATCGCGAGCAGCGGAACCTGCGGCTGGATCCGAGGGGTGTCGGGGTTAGTAGTGATCAGGATGATTTGGCGTATGGGAGTAGTGGGTATGATGAGTATGAGCGGGGAGCGGGGCTGAGGAAGAATCGGAGTGATGTTTCGTTTGAGAATATTGAGCATGAGGAGTTTTTGGCGGGGGGCAGGGAGGGGAGGCATCATTCGCGCAGCCCACACCGGAGGAAGGGGGGGGATGATGTGGCGGATTTTGCGAGGAGGTCTGTGGAGGAGATTGCGAGGGCTTCGGGCGTTTATCGGTAGAGAGGGTTATCGGCTTTTCGTATCTAGTGCGGATTTTCTTATTCCCTGTTTTAATGCTTCCCTTGTTCTTATTTTTTAACTTTTATGGTGTTTGCTGTCATCCCTTGTGTTGCCGGTGGCGCATATATACGTACATGTCTTGTCCACATGTACTAGAAATCAAAGATCGCATATCATGAATTCATGAGTTGATATACCCTTTCGATTATATTCATCGCCCCAATGGCGGTTGTTTCCTCGCACACGACCCGACCCAGGGGACCAAAGGCGCGAACGCAGATAAATCCACAATGCTATTATCAGACATGGCTGCCCCTGATATATCTAGCTGGGTAGACTTGGACTTACCCAGCACACACACTTCAAAGATACCTACCTACCTACCTACCTACCTCGGCGATTTTACAGCAATACTATATAGCTGATCATACGGGAAGATGGTGGAGCATAGAGGTTGTATGCGAGGCAAGCCATAGCGTGTATGTGTGTGTGTGAATCTCTAGAGCTCTCAGCTCCTTCCTTTATCTCCCCTTCTCACCCCGATATTGTTTCCCCGTCTCTAAGACGGTCTCTTTTGATTCTGCAGTGAAGGGAATACGCCGAATATATATATATTTTCCATATCTTATACGATGAACAGGGAAGTATAGTTATTTACTATATCTATCAAAGTACCCGCCGGTGCGCACGTCTACATCCCATACAGTCGCCATCCCCCGCCCCCCGCCGCCCTCCCCCCAAACGCTCTACATATGCGTTTACGGGAGGAATCACAATCACATTCTCTACCCCTTCATTGAATTCCAGCATCTTTTGTACTTTTTGTTTTTTGAAAGGTGCGTACAGTGAATTATGTCCCTGTGGATTAGAACTTCGAGACATTTCATCCAGTGAATATGAAACACGAACATGAACATACCTTCTTCCATCTCGTACTTACCGTGTCTCAACGATATCCTACCCTCTCTCGGCTCTTTTATTAACAAAATTCCATCTAGAACAGACAAAAAAAATAAAAAATAAAGATGATTCGGTTCCCTCAACGACAGAGAAGGCGTCCGACACTACCGAAAAAGATCGAACCCCTTCCCGCCGCAGCAATAGATTCAACAAAACAAGAGCTAGAAGCCGAATCACAGCGGCAGCAGCAGCAAGTGGAGAGAGACGCGTCCCTTGAATACCCGCCGCCGCTCCCACAAAAGCACCCAAGATCGTACATATACCAGGCATCGGGAAGAGTACACCCCCGCTCCCCTTCAGAGAACCAGAGTAGTAGCAGTAGCCATAAACGCCAAAAGCTAGATGAAGCGCGGAAAAGGGAGCCGGGCAAATTCTCCACGACCCTGAGTTCGCTGGACAATCGAAGCAATGCTACTGCTTTTGACGATGATGCGAGCTTCAGATATGCGGGACAGCCCGGGCCTAGCATGTTTGGGTTCGAGGTGATGGAAGGAATGTGTGGCATTTCTGGCTTCTGTGGACGCGACGATGACCATCAGCAGCACCAGCAGCACCAGCAGCACCAGCAGCACCAGCAGCACCAGCAGAAACAGACGGGAACCGCACGGCGACAGGACCTCCTAGCCCAACTACGCGCGCTGGAAACACGACAGCTAGAGCTGGATAGTTGGGAGAAGAGCGTGGAGGATAAGTTTGCCTGGCTGGATAGTGCGCGCGAGGCGGCGGAGAAGAAGCTTGCGTGGTTGACGAGGGAGGAGGAGGCGATGAGGCGCATGTTGATGTGGTTGCCTGATGAGCTGCGGGTGGTGGAGGAGAGGCGGGCACAGGCTGTGCGGGAGCTGGCGGCCACTGAGGGGAGGGGAGAGACGGTGTTGAATCCGCTTGAGGGGTTGGAGGGTGGAAGTGGGAATGGGAATGGGAAGGGGGGAGCGGGAGGGGAGAAGGATGGCATTGTGACTGATGAGGAGATGATTGGGTAAATGGTTATTAAATATCATTATCTTCATGGTGACATCAGGAGGTTCTTGTACAGCGCTTGCCAGGTTGTTTTTCATGTTGACTTCCAGGAGTTCGTTATCACTATTATTAGATTATTGGTTATGGTTATAGACTGGGTTTTTCTTTGCCTTTGGGCTTCATGCGGGCATAGAATGGAAAATGACAACGATGAGAAAGGTCCATTCAACTTTTCATAATATGAATCTCACCCTCACTTGATACTACAGATTTAGGCCTGAAGTAGTGCTAGAAACAGCTGCTTTCAACTCCCACAGTGCCCAGGTGCAGTCTGGAGTTAACATAGCTACTTGCATATAGTCTTCGATATCAATTCAATTCATTCCCTTCCCTCCATTCAGTTCTTTTATGGTGTTTATTTAACCAAAGCCCATTACTCAATCAATTAGAATTACCGCCATTTCTCCTTCTCCGAATTTGAGAGGTGATAAGTTCAAGCAGACTGAATATAGAGCTAGGGGTTCTCATCCCGGAAACTGATGACGGAGCTCCTTAACTTTGAGCTCTGAGATATGGCCTTCTCAGCGTCGAATTGGTGGTAAGGACAGAATGACAGCGCGGTTTGAGAATCGGCGCTGTATGTACTATTTTATTATGGTCATTGGGGAAGGGAATGCCGGGAGGCGGTATATTTCTCTTTGATCATCTTGAGCATCACTTGGGCCGCTGTAAGAAGGTCGATGAGGACATATTCTGCAGGATTCTTTGGATGATAGAAGATCACTGGAACCTCTGGGAATAGAAACAAGGGTGACTGGTGTAGCACAAGCAGCCCCGATTGTCAGCAGAAGGTATATATATATATATATATATATATATATGGATGTCGCAAGGAGGGAGTATTGTGGGAAACGCGTGGCTCAGGCACGAATTGACGAGTAAATAATACATGAGCCCAAGCCCGTGTAACTATAGAAATATTTATTTATACAATTACCTTGAACAATGATGATATCAAGGTTAGGACAAAAAAACAATAATTAAATAATTAAATAAATAAACTAACTCAAAAACAGGTCATAAATCCAAACCATGGTCAGAAGTTGAGCATTGATTTTCTAACCATGTTCATGTTCAACTTTCCTCTAACCGCGTTCACCGTTATTTAGTTACTCCGTCGTTAGTCATCTACATTCAAAAATCGCGTTTCTTACCTTACACTAGAAACAAATAAATGAAAATACCTTCATTCTTTTAGATTTCTTCCTTATCATAGCGTTCATCTACTGTTAATTCCATCGTTATTCATTGTCTCCCTCACTTTGCACAATAATGTCGCGCGTCACCATCGCCAACCTACCCCGGATGAGCCGCGATACCCTCGCGGCCATGCTACTCACGCCTACCAACGCCAATACACTCGCGATAGTAGATGTACGGGATTCAGGTAAGAGCTGTTTCCATTCCTAGTTTTTGCCCTATCTTTTCTTCTTTTGTATGGGCGTAGAAGCATATTGCGCAACAGAAAGGAATAATCCTCCTTAGTTTACCCCGCGGATACCCATACCCCTCTCCAAACAACCCCCCCCACCTTTCTTTTTTTAAAGCTCACAGCACAACCGACAACCGTTCCACCCTACTGACTCTAATGTCATTGCTATAGATCACGTCGGCGGCCACATCTTCACTTCGACCTGGCAGCCGAGCGCGACTCTCGGCCGGCACATGCCGGAGCTCATCAACTCGCTACGCGACAAGGAGAAAGTCGTCTTCCACTGCGCGCTGAGCCAAGAGCGCGGTCCCTCTGCGGCACTCAAATACATACGAGAACGAGAACAAGTACTGGGGAAGGAAGAGAGTGCTAAGCAGACCGTGTTTGTTTTAGATGGGGGCTTTGTCCGGTGGCAGGAAAAGTATGGGGAGGATCAACGGCTGACGCAGGGGTATGTTAAGGATATTTGGGAGGATTGAGGGGCCCTACACTAGAGGGAGGATGTTGTATTTTTTTATTTTTATTTTTATTATTTTTAATTATTTTTAATTATTATTTTTAATTTTTTACGCGATATACAACTGTTATGCGACGTTTTAATATTTGGTTTCGTTTACACCCGCCTGGAGGCTCGCGATGCGAATCGTCAACTGCGGAACTTCGGCCACGATAGGCACTGGACGATGATCAATGGTTTAAAAAAAAGAATAAACGCGGAAGAAGACTACCTTCATTTCTAGCCCGCACAGGTTTGCCAAAACATCTTCATTCCTTAGTATACGTCCCTAACAGCGATTATTCGAAGACTGGGTTGAAATAGTATTAACCGGCGGCCAAGACAAGCTCGACATGAGCCATTCCAACAACGGATGCTGTTTCTTCCTCCAATCATTCTATAGAGAACTTCGTGGCTTCCTATACAACAAGCTCTGATAGATGATAGGATCTTTGAAAATACAAGATTTCTCATGATAATTGGAATTGGTTAGTTATTCCAGCATGAGGGAAATACTCAATACGATACCCATCTTTGCCGCCCCTATTCGTCCAAAAACCCAGAGATCCAGCATTAAAATACATCAAGGATATATAATACATACGAAATTACATATATAAATACAAACCAAACCCTCCAAAAAGGTTTACCTTACCCTAAAACACTCCCTCCGAACCCAACAGGCCTCCGCTTCCCCCCACTCTCTGGCACAATAGCCAAAGCCTTATATAGTCTCCCCATGCCCCCCCCCCCTCTCTCCACCAAGCGCTTCCACCCACTCTCAATCCGCTTCCTCTTCTCCTCATCGCCCTCCCCTTCCACCTTCTTCAGCAACTGTGCCGCCCTCTCCGAAATCCCCAAGGCTTCTAAAAACGCCCCTTGTTCCGTCGGCCCATACACCTCCACGCCGGGACTAGCATCAATCGCCGCCTCCGCCAGCGCCGTGAAATCCACATCGGCGCTAACGTCAACCTGGCCGGGAGCGGCAAAGGGGGAAACGAGCTGATGTTTCCGGATGCCGCGGAGGGAGTTTATGGGAATTGTAGAGGTGGTGCCGTAGTCGAGGATAAGAGCGGCGCCGGAAGGGACTTTATTCTTCTTCGCGTCCGTGGCCGCTGGGGAGGATGGGGAGGTAAACGCACCTCCTATCCGCTTTGCGATGTCTTGGACGCACGTTTGGCTTTCCGGGCTGATCTCGATTGTGGACCCTGGAGTTGATTTTAGGGCCTTGTACCGGGGCGACATTTCGGGGAGGATGAGGGAGGACGGTGTGGATGCCTTGGCGAGTGAAAGGCGGAATTCGGGCTCCTTGCTGCTTTTCACTTCTGGCGTTTCTGGGTTGGGCGAGACAACGAGTTCTCTCCATTGGGTGGTAGTGGAGGAAGAGGGAGCGGACGATTGGTGGAGAGTGATAGGACCAGTGGGCGAGTTAATGGTCTGGGGCTGAGATGGTACTTCTACAGATTGGAAGGCGTGTATGGGTAGGGCGTCGAAGAATTCGTGGGCGAAAATGAAGGGGGTTTTATCGGGTTCTAGATGTATGATAGGCGAGAGGAATAATCAATTATGCTCACAAACATCTATAGATATGCCATGGGGTCGAGCAGGAAATATATACTTACCATCTGGGAGGAAACTGATATGCTCTGCCCAAACAATCGGGACACCCAGATGTATACTCTTGCTCTTATACCCAGCCTCAACCTCCTCCATAGGTGCATCTCCGCAGAGTAATTTCCGCTGAACCTCCCGCAGCACCGGGCTGGCTTCTACCAGATAAACAGCCTCAATCGTAGACGCAAAGCTCTTGAAATTTCGAAAGCACTGCCATGGACATCACCCCAAGTCATTAGCAATCGCCCACATCCCAAACTACCCAAAATGCCATTAGAGAAAAAGTCAAAAATGAAAACTCACCCTTAACATATCCCCCATAAGTGTCCCCTTGCCCGGTCCAAACTCAATTATCTGCACCCCACCACTCTTCCTCCCCTGTCCCATCCACTCCGCAACGGTCCAAATACCCAACAGCTCGCCAAAAATTTGAGAAATCTCCGGTGACGTCACGAAATCCCCCTTGGTGCCAAAAAGCTCAGTATCCTCAGCCTCCTGGCCGCGAGAGGTGTAATATCCGCCATCGGGGGAGGTGAGGCATTGGCGCATGTACGCTGCGATGGATACTGGGCCGGTGACCTGTGGGATTCAAGCTCGTTTAGCAGAAGATCAATTCATTCTCATCTCTTTTCTTTGTTATTAAAGAAATATCGGATAGGATTATGGGAAGAGATACGTACGCTTATAGCTTCACCAAGCGATTTTGCCAGTGGCGTTGACCATTGTCGTGGAGTCGTCGAGCTCGGGACGGCGGTGGAGGACCATCGCACAGGAACTGTCGCATTGGAAGCAGCCAACTGATGAAACCGGCCAACCTTTGGTAGGCGCGTTAAGAGCAGGAGAGCGGATCCATTGCTCATTTTTGAACGAGCCCCGTGGCTTTCCTGTAGGCGGATGTATGTGTAATTTCCGCGCGGAGGCTTTTGGAGGAGAGGAATTTGTGTTTGGAGTTCGCAGTTCGGAGACCGAGAAATATGCGGCTTGGGTCCCGCTAGATTCGCCCGCTCGCAATTTTAGTCGCGCATCGCGAAGCACGGAAACCAGGATCAAATACTTTTTATAATACTTACTATGATTTCAATTTCATTGATTTGGATTGTAAACTATAATGTTCCTTCTTCGCCCATCCACGACTAGGGGATCCGCCAATGTAAGGAATAAAAATAAAAATATAAAAATCCAAGAGGACAAAAGAGGTTCACGCATAGTAACCCCATGAATTCATTATACAATACAATGAAATTTCAGTTTACAAAATAGAAAATCTACCTGACAAGCCCCTTCTCCTTTCTGATATGCTAAAGTAATCAAACCTGAAGCCGGTAACTATATGCGCCCATTACCAAACCAAAAAAAGGGGGGAAATAATTAAAAATATATAGACTTATTCGTAAATTTCGCGCCCCATATACTTTTTATCCTCCAAATTCCATGACGGCTCCATAGCCCCGGTCTCGTTAGTTCCATGACGTAATGTTAAAACAGGCATATACCATGATCGCCAAACACAAGGAGTTATTGAAAAACTGATCATAAACAGCTACTATCTCCCGCGTCTCCCATGGTAGTGTGAGTCGTGGCTCGGTTCATCTATAACCATTTGATCACTGTAGAGTCCCGTATCACGGCCATTTCCCATGCTTCGATCCCTCCCTGATCCACTACCTCCTCGCTGATCTCTACTTCCACGACCGACTCCGGCGTGCTGTTGCTGCTGAGATCGATCATCGAAGCCGTAACGGCCGTCTTGTACCTGGGGGTCAGCGCGTCGTTGCTCGCGGCGCTCACGGTCCGCTTGTTCGCGGAGGCTATCGAAAGTGGGCTGTGACCGATGGTGGCGTAGTCTGCCTGTATTCGTTTCGGCGGGTATTTGTGGAGGGGGTTGCAGTCCTGGTTTTATCCGGACATGGAGGATCCTTCCATCCGCCTTGAAGTTGTGTTAGTTTGTCTGGAGTAGCTAAACCAACACCAGATATGGAGTAAAGTGACATGCGCTATACCTTTTGATTATTGAATCGTGCAACTACGCTCTCAGCACCACTCCCTTCCTCAAAAGTCATCTCAGCTGTCACTTCCGGGTGCGTAGACACAATCCTGCAGCCCAGAATTGCACCTCCTACTGGTTCGAGTGCGGACACGATATCTGCAGCGGTGGTGCCGGGCGCAAAGTTACTTCCCAGCACGACGCAAGGTCCCGACACGCTTCCTTTGCTGAATCCTGGTCCCCGATCCGTGATGGTCGTTTGGCCGCTGTTTTGTGTAATGAGATCGGAGAACTTGCGGTTCTTTCTGGCGGGACGAGTCGGCACAGCCGGTTTTCTCGTCGCTACCGGCGCAGCTGATCTCTGGGTATCTTATTAGCTACTTGGGGTTGTCGAGCCTAGGTTCTAACGTCTAATAAAAAGAAAGGAGTACCTTTCCAATGCCCACTCTACTTGCAAGGCTGCCAGGTACTACAGACACTCTGTTGGCCAACGCGCCTGCGCCTGAACCTGACCCTGGCCCCGAACCTGGTGCGCTGGAACGCCTTTTAGCCTCGAAGAATTTATCCGTCAAAGCTTGCTTCTTACGTCGCGTGCGGGCTAGAGGTTTTCAAAAAAAAGAAAGAAAGAAAGGCGTTAGTTTTTGAATATATTCTCTACTCCAAAACAAAAGAAGACGAATAGACAAAGGGCAGGTGTTGGCAAGAGCTTTCCATAACTTACCAGCCTGGATAATCTCGTCGAATGAGACAGCTTCCTTGGCTGCGGCCATGGTTGCGGAGTATTAGTTTTTCTCTGAAACTGGATTTCTGCTATGAAATTAGGGCAGGGTTGGGTTGATCGAGAGAAGTGGACTAGTTAGTGATTGTATTTCTAGCAGATGAATTGCTAGCTTGTTCGTAGGGATGATAGATGTGATATGCTGTGGCCAAAAGGGGTAAAACTTCATGGCGGCTAAGCCTGCGGGCGCTAAACCGTGTTTGGCTAGTGGATTGTTCCAACAAAGCGCGTCGAAAGTATTTTAGAGGAACAGGCGTTTCTGATTCTCATTGTCAGATATGTCAAACAAGGCCATGAATGAGAGTAATACACCAACGCCACTATATATAACCCGAGATATATAAGGGGCTGTCTGCTATTCTCTGGCATCCCATAGGAACTTGGAGTGATATGTAGTGCCACGCCTAGGTACCTCCTGGTGCATACCAATTTGTACTTGTCGCGAGGTAGCTCCAGCACACAGACAATAGCCCCCTGGAAACTTTCTCTTCTTTCCTAATCGAGCATGTCCTGCTCGTCGTTCTGGCCTCGGATTTTGAGCCTCATCCAACGGTGCTTCATCTTCTTCGTTGTCTTCCTCTTCGTCTTCTTCATCATCTCTTTCGCGTCGTTCTCGCTCTGGTCTTTGTATCTCTTCATCCAGGAATCTCCACGAGTTCTCTGACTCCATTCCTACTGTTCTATTTCTCCTAATACCCAAAACTATAAGAACCTGTAGGTATTCAACTACCTGAATACTGCTTTCGGTATCTATCTAGCTATATCATCCTTGTTATTCCCTATTTCTATCCCTTCGGATTCGCCAGTGCACGAGCAAGTGGCCGTTCAGCTGGCCTATTTTCCTGCTCACCCAGTTTTACCCTATATAAATACCCTATATAAAAGGGGGGCTAGTTTCGATGGCTTCCATTTGGAGGCGAATGACTTCCAGTCCTGATTGCCGACTTGATGAAGACGCGTCTAAGACGCAGTCCTCACTGAGGTCGCGACGTGTAAAGAAAGACCTCCATCGACGTCGAAGCCTGGCTGGTCTCTTTACTACCTCGCCTCCGTCCAAAGAGCCGTAAGTTCCCTCTAGACATCACCTCGATGTCTCTGTTTCTGATGTCCAGTCGGCCTCATAGGGACCAAAATATAACAACTATTACATGCGAAGAGAGAATCCATTATCCGCTGTACAACCCTCGCGATCCTAGACATAACATAGACGCTCTTGCCTGTGATTGTAAGGACAAGGGATTCTGGACTACCTACGGCCGATCTATAAGATCACGCTTTCAAGGTTCCGCTAAGTCCGGAACAGTATCTCCAAGTATCCAGCAACGGAACTCTCGTCGGAGCATCCGATCTAGCTTCGTGTCCTTTACTAGCTCGTCACGACTCATGAAACGCTTCTCCCGCTCGGAAACGCCTTCCAAACCTCCTTTGAGCTCAATTTGGGAGCCCCAAAGCGCGAGTCAGGAGGTAGCATGCAAGCTCCTGCCTGATAAGATTGACGACTCCCAACTTTCGGGTTTCCATGAAGCCTTGGGCGCCCCGCGGCAATATCTTTTGCCGTCACTTCCATCAATGTCATCAGGCTTAATGTCCCCATTGGAATTGGAAGCCTGTACTGCCGGAGCGCATACGGAGCAGGAAACATCCTACCCTCAAAATTATGGATCTGGACCCCAAACATTCAGTCGGCCACTCCAGCCGTTTCATATTCTGCGGAACGCAGTGTCTTCCATGTCCAGTGGCCAGTCAGCAGTCCAGGCACACCCAAAATATGCCAATATCTCAAATAACAGTGAGCTTTTAGTAGCACGCATCTTTTAACCCCAAGATGAAGATTAACTCCTAACAGGGTTTATTGTAGGATCCGAAATGGCCAGCTCACCAATACCCATCACGTCGAAGCGCCCGCCGCTTAACCACCAGCAAGCTCGCATGGTAAAGGCAAGAGATGGTGCAAACATGTCAACTTTGTTGAGTAAACAGATGCATTCGCACTCATCTACACTTGATGACAAAAAGAATAATGAGAGCCAAATATCAAAAATTTTATCTAACGGTGCAAAACCTGAGTCGCTTCTTAACCTTGGTGAGCAGTGGCTAGAAACTCGAATGCAACCACTCCGCGAAGTCAGCCCCGGAATCTCACAACCCAGCACTGCCACCGATTCTGAATTTGGAGTAGAAATGCACCGCACCTCCGGCCCGCATTATTATGCTTCTACCACGGAGAGTGACGCGGTTCTTAGCTCCTGGCTTTCTTCATTGTCTAGTATTTCTCATCCACGCGATAATACTGATATTTCTGGAAGCACCCTGTGTCGCTCCCCGCCTTCTTCGACAAGGCACCCAAGCCGCGCTGGGCAGGCTGGACTTGTTCAAGGACTTTCAGGATCGAAAACGAGGCATTGCAGTGAACCCTTGATTCGCGATAAGGCTGCCACGAACAAACGTGAAGAAACGCCCTCTAAATCTAACTCTCTGCGGCCCGAAGTATCCACTGAATCTATGGGACAGGAAAACCCTGATAATCCCAACTCTGTAAGAAATATTCATCTAGAGGTTGGCAGGCCTTTTGAGGTGCCGAATGCTCCCGTTAACCTACATATGAAGTCAGAAGAAAATTCAAACCCGGTATCAAATTCGTTCAGAGACAACGGTGATCTTAAAACCGCATTTACTAAAGGAGACTTCTGGTCTGGTTCGATTGATTCACGAATTAGAAATGGCGACCTCAAACAACTTCCCAATGAAAATAGGCCGGATTCCCCAGTCCTAGATGGGCACGACACAGATGGTCATGGTGAAGTTCAGTTTGCCACAGAATGCCCGATCATGCCAGTTACTCACCCAAAGGAAACTAGAGCTCCTAGTTATAGTGGAAATACACGACCACCACAAAGCGTTTCTCAAGATGCTCCAAATAGGAAAATAATCTCCACCTGCAAAACATCTTGCATCCCTTGCGCAAAGACTCCAACAGATTGCGGCACTACACCCATGGAGAGAAGGGAAAGTCAAGTTGCCGATGATAGGGGTTCCAAGTCCTCTTGTACTCGCAAAAATGGATCGAGCAGTGGCTCCGGCTCCGGCTCTGGTGATTCAGGCCAAAGTGACCCATTAACCAATAGTACGGCCGGGACCAGCGTTGTTGATTTTACAAGTGATCAGAACTTGACTGCAAAGAGAAACGAGGATCAACGCACCGCGAGTCCAATGGGCATCAAGGCTCTAGCATAAAAAGTCGATGATGGGATAATATTTAAAAATCGATGGTTACAGGTGCTATGGCTGGGAAATCTTCCAGGTTTTGAGCCACAGAGGGATATTTGTGCAAAGATATATCTCATCATGCTCTGCTTTTTCTGCACCACAGGTAATAGAAACGGGCAAATCCTCTACCGTACATCTTCTATTCGTTTCTTTTCTCTCGCGTTTTCGCTTTCCATTTCCATTTTCTTCTCTTTTTCGCCCCCATCACCGCTAGCTATGCACGCATATCGACGTGTCATCGAGTAACTAATTCTTTTCACGAAACTGTATTTTCTGCCACTGATATCCCCTTCTTTCTAATGCCGCTGAGATCCTCGTGGCCTCATGTCCTCGTTACTTATATATACTTCCTTCCCTATACTTAACATTGATGTTTCAAAGTAGTTAATTCCCCGAATGGGCAAGCGAGCGAGCCAACAAGGGGAACAGCTGAGCGAAATGTTACTCAGGGGGGCGAGCATAATTCTAAACAGCTACGACCCAGGCTCTGTATGATTATGATGATGATGATGATGCCTGGGGGTCTCTATCCTCTGTTTGGCCGTCTGTATATGTGTACGTATGCATGCTCGCGAGGTAAATGTGATACCAGTTGATATTTGTTAGACAACGCAATATAACGCAATATAATTAATTTTCATGTACTGTACTTCATGCCTTTGTATGCATAGTATATGAGACCGTCGCCTTTCGTGTTGTGTAGTAGATTTGGATTAACCCATGTAGTTCCAACTTCATTCTTACCACCTTTCGAAGAAGAAGAGAAAAAGAAAAACAGCTAAACAGCATAAAATTAATTAAAATGAACCCCGAACTTAAGCTGACTAGTAGTAGTAGTGATGGTGGTGGTGGTAGTGGTAGTAGTTTACTTGAGCTAGTTAGACATGATTGAGAAGGAAAAGGGAGGTGGGAAAATCAATACTTGATAAAAAATGAGGAGAGGAGGATGAGATGGAAGAAAGAAGAGAGAAAATATAAAGAAAAAAAAAAATTTTTGAACACACATATATGGCATGGAAAAACGGAGATGGACGTTAGAGAATAAGCGGGGAAAAGAGAAGAAAAAAAAAAAAGTCATGGAATTTACGGAAATGAGTAGGACGCGGAGACAGACAGGTTTGTAAGACGCACGCACAGACGCAGATAGACACACACACATGATGAATAAAAAGAAGTTATGTATTTTAATCAATCATTCAATCGGTCAATCGGTCGATTCAAGACGAAGAGGGAAGAAGGGCGAGAAAAGGAGACAAAGCAACAAAAGCAAAAGAATCACCGTGCAAATGCATAGCAGGCAGTCAGCAAAAAAGCACGTGAAAAGGAATAGAAGAAGTGCAACATGATTAATTAAGAAAGAAGAAAAGTCAAAAACAAAAAAAAGTTTGAATAGAATAATATGAAAGCATGGTCTTTTAGGGGCAAAGAAGAAAAAAAAAAGAAGAAAAAGAGTAACGGAACAGACAGGAAAAAATCGGGAAAATTATAAATGAGATAAAATAAAGCACACAACCTTCCGGGTATTCTTTCTTTTCTCCTCTCCTTCTCTTTTTCCAGCATCCAAGAAGAAACATAGAAAAAGGAAAAGGAGAACATGGGCCTTCTTTCCTGACTTTTTCATTTCCCCTAAATCTGTTCACCACCAAATGATTTTGAACTTTTATATAGCGATTTTGGTAAAAAAGAGATTGGGAAATAAAAAAAAAAGTAAAAGAAGAAAGCAAAACAAGCGAGATTTCTTCCTCATTTTCTCTTTCATACTGTCTCTTTTTTACCCCTTCTCTCTATATTTCATCCCATGGGAGTTCCGGTTATTCCGATTCTCAGCTTTTGTTTTCCATGTCTTTCCCAAAATAAATAATATACCACGCCCTGAACGGATTTCCTTTCCTTTCCTTTTTTTTTAGTGAAACCGGCAAAGTATTACAAGGTTGTATCGTCTATAAATTGGTTTTTGAAGGTGTTTGAGAGAAGCCGGCGGGGTATTATTATGGACTGAAAGAAATTGGCTTCCCCGAAGAAGGGATGGAGAGTTGACGAATAGGGGAGTGGGTTCGAATATACACCTTAATTTATAAAAATAATTCAAGATGTACTTCGACCTTCCCGTTCCTTTGCTGGCGGATTTGACCGTTCGACGGCTGGCTGGGATTTAACCATGGGAGGGGACGATGGATTGGATGGGGGTGATGTGGCCAGGTTGTCTTCGTTATTCAAGGCGGCCAGGGCACTGAAATGGTGAAACGAAGACGCGGAACAAGTTAGCCTATCCAGTCCATACGTGGTGTATGAAGAAAAATCCTAGGTGGGTGTTGTGCTGTCTTTTTTGGGTTGCTTGGGGTTTGGGTGGTCTGCAGTCCTCACCTGAACGCATTTACAGAGGATGCAGCCTCCTTGTCGTCCTTTTTATCCTTACCGCCTGGCGGCGTACCAGTTCGACTACTTGCCCCGCTGTCTGCGCCTCCACGAACTAAATTGCCGCCGGGACCAAGATTTCTGCGGCCGCTGCTACTCCGGGAACCAAACAAGCTGGAGGGTCCAAAGGATACCGGCTGGTTTGTATTCCTGGGCGCCTTCAGTCGGCGGAGGTCGTCGTTGCCAACCTTGCTTGACGCAAAGTCGGGAGGAGCTTGACTTCCGTAACCACCAGAAAAGTTCCGCGAATCTCCACGACCCATTGGCATCCGACTTCTGTTGGCCTCTTGACGCATGCGTTCCTTTTCATGCTCGCGGGCAGCCTATTAATTGACACGTTAGCGGCTGAAACTTTTGATCCAGCGAAATACCATGCTTATGTTTACTAACCTCTTCCCGAATCTCAGCAATTTTCTTGGGACCCTTATCGATGTCTTTCGATATCCACCCAGCATTACGCAAATCGATAAGGTCCTAAATTCTATCAGCATTGGATTCGGCATACAGGAAGGTTAATAAATCTCGCGGGAATTGCAAAACATACCTCAAGCATGAACTGAAGACGTTTAGGAACGCCTTGCATGCTCGTCAAAGCTTGAATCACTTCGAAGTAATTGCCCATTTTGCCACGGTGCTCCTTACTCTTAGTGTGGTCAAGACTGTATCCGACCGTTCGCAGCAAGTTTATCAAGCTCTCCACTTCGGCTTCTTCGGGGACACCCTTAAAGTTAAGCAATTTCACTATACATCCGTGCATGATTCCCTCAGTCAACATGCCGAGTTTGTACAGTTCACCAATAAATTTGATCAGGCCGAGACCACGTCGTTTGGCGGCAGCTGCAATGTAATATTCGTCGGACATCATGGCAGCCTCCTCGGTGACACCTTCAGGTGTCTTTGGGAGGTCGACTTTCCAACCACGATTGAATTCATCTTGGCAGCCATTGAGAAGGTATTTTTTGAACAAAGTTTTACCAGCGACCGCATTGCCGTCTCGATCGCGCATACTTTCATCTTTGATATCAGGGGTCACATAGTTCTGCATACGGTGGCAGAACTGGGCGTACAATGGACTCCAGTGGGCTTCATCCATGGCCTTGTCGACGGTACGCTGGATGACTAGTTGGAGTGTGAAACCATTTGATTCGAGCTTAGATTGTCCCACAATGCTGAGTAGCTGATCAGAGATACGCTCAAAGTTGTCGGGTGTCATTTTGTTCAAGTTAGCTTTAATCTTCCGTTCGGCAACATCTGGTGGCATGTATCCATCATCCCCAAGAGCAGGGCCAGAAAGGTTTTGTCCCACGCTACGCGGCTTCCAGCCAGTCTTAGATGGGACCAAGGGTTTTAGGTCCAAGTTAGCAGTGAGAGGCATAGCCTTGTGGCTTTCTTCATCCTTCCTTGATCCTTTATCCCGCTTGCTTCCTGACCGCTGGCCTCTGTGGCTGCCAGCACGTGGAGATGGCATCTGCTGCATAGTCGAAGAACTGCTACGGCTCATAGGTGAGCTACCCAGAGGAAGGCCACCAGGACCACGAGAGAAGTGGCCGAAAGGATTTGCCATACCATGGCCACCAGCTGGCATCGGGAAACCATCCCGACCGATACCTCCAGGGGGTAATGTTTGTGCCCGTCCAGGAACTGGGACAAATTTACCCATGCCAGCGCTAGGGAAAGAAGTTTGAATTCCTGGACGGGAGGTTGTCCGTCCGCCACCCATGATTGGAGTTCGAGCGGATCCGGGGCGCGAAGAAGTATCCGTACCATCTCCAACCGTCTCCCGAACACGGCTGTCCCAATCTATTGATGGCTTCTCTTTGAAAACAGACTGAAATTGGAGTAAGAATTCTTTGTTATACTTAAATTTACGGTCGGTTGGAGCGTTTGCATTTAGAGCAGGATTAGGGGAGACGATGGGGAGAGGGTAGGCGATCTTGCTAGGATCATCGAGGAACCGGGCAGTCTGGAGGGATTTCATTGCAGCACTTGGCTGAGGTGGTTCAACCGTTTTTGTAGTTTCCAGCTTCAATGCAGCAGGCTTGTCTCGCTTTCCGCTGCTAGCAGGTTTGGAGGGTGGTCCCATCGAGGTATCCGATACGGGCGTGGCAGCTCCGCTTTCGGCAGGGGTTCGAATGACGGGGCTTTCTGCTGTGGAAGTGGGAGATTGGGTGCCCTTGGTTTTGAGGGGAGCAAACAAATCTGTCTGCTCTTTCTTGGCAACTTCTTCCTCGCCCTGTTTGAGTTTGCGGATTCGAGCCTCTTCTGCAGCCTCCGCCTCTTGTTCAGCTTTTTTAAGGTTGAGGATGTAAGCCTCATGCTCTTCCTTCTCTTTGCGAGCTTTCTCTTCCTGCTGCTTCTTCTTCTTTTCAGCATATGCCTTCTCAGCTGCGGCTTCTTTCTCGGCTAGTTCCTTTTCTAGTGCATCCCAATCAATCTCATCTTCGGCTGGTGTAGATTCCATAGGTTTTGGCGCTTCGGGGTTGCTAACTTCTTTAACTGCCGCTTCCTTTTGCTCTTGTTCCTTTTCCTTCTCTAGTGCAGCAGCTTTCTCCACCTCCTCCGCTGCCTTCTTTCCCTCTGCCTCCTCACGTGCTTTGGCTTCAGCTTCTTCCTTCTCCGTTTGTTGCTTCTCAGCCTTTTCGGCCTCTTCTCTCCTGCGAGCCTCAGCTTCAGCCCTGACCTTTTGAGCGATGGCATCCTGGAAAGACTGCTTTTTCTCCTCTCCTGTCATGGACTTAGAGTCCGACCGTTCATGTTCGGCACGGCTGACGGTACGGGGAGGTGTAGAAGCTGGAGTATTGGCACCTAGTTTGACGGGGGAAGGAGTCGTGCGAGGTTGAGACGTCGATTGCTTCTCAAAGCTCATCTCTTTACCACTGTTAGGGTCCTTAATAACAATAGAACTCTTAGTTGGTACGATGAACTGGGATTTTGGCGCAGGACTGCTGGTGGATCGACTCGCGTTATAAGAAGGTCCTTGGGTCATTGGGACGGAGGGCTGGGCCGGTCCGAGACTTGAGCCTGGTCGGTCCGGGCCGGAAACCTGTGAGGGTGTACGTGAAAGTGGAGTGGCTTGTGGAGGTGGATGGCCCTGGTTGCTATATTGGGCCTGAATGTAAGGGGCTTGGGTTGGGTGTGGTACACTCATAGCGGGGCGGGGTGACGAAGGGGGCATGTATTGATATCCTTGCTGCATATTATATGTCGAATGTTGGTAATAGTAATTAGGATCATAGCCCTGAGCAACGAATCCCTGGGTTTTAATCATCGTCAGATACTGTTCAAAATGTCCACTCTCTGGGGAAAGTGTAGGGGGTTGGGGGTAATGAAGGTGGGCTTGGGGAGTAAAGCGGCGTTGGGCATTTTGGGGTTTAACACAGGGGCCATTCTGGTTCTGGGGTAAAGAAGATCGACGGTTAGGATATTTAGGGGGGTAAGAAAATTGTTGCTTTACTGGTTGAGGGGCCATATGAGAAGGATATCCGCCATAATGCGGGGCCTGCATTTGTGTATTTGCCATAGGAACGTGGGACATCGGTGGAGTCGCGGGGTTCACGTTGGAAAGCGCAGGGCTTCGAGCCGGCTGCCGGGGAGAATTTGGGAAGGGACCTAGAGATCGCTGGTGATGGCCATGGTAACCCATATTGGGCCCGCCCCGAGGTTGGCTGGAAGTGGATCTATATGTAGGGCCGGGCGAGTTATATCCTATTGCCTGATGGGGCTGTCCATAGCTTCTTCCTCGGCCACCATGACCATAGCCGCCGCGTCCTGGAGGAGCACTTGGCATAGCATGATTGCCCATATCACCATGTGCAGAGTGTGACGATTCACGTCGAAAGTGGGTAGATTGGGCATTCGGCCCCATCGGAACAGGTCGCATATTTGGTCGCTACAGAAGTGAGGCCGTTAGTACAGATTCTTCTATGATTGGCATAACCCTTGTGTAATAGAGTAAACCTATCTTACATTCACGTCACCGGGGTCACCACCAAAGCTGCCAAAGTTAAAATTATTCCCTTGTCCTTGTAGGGAAGATGGTGGTCGTCCGCCACTTGCTATAGGTTGAGGAATAGGAGAAGGAGATGTCTGTGGGGAAGTTGTGCGAGGGTTCATAGATGCATTAGCGCCTAAAGTAGACTGGGGTTGGTGTGGAAGAGGCGCGGGATTGTCCACCGGAGCTCCCTGGGAGTCCAACGACCCGAATCGCAGACTATTTGCGCGGCCTGAAGCGCCAGCTGGGCCTCCATTCGGGATTAAACTAGGGTTGATAGTGACAGAACTTTTCCTGTCGTGTAAGGATGTGTTTGGCGCGGTGTTTCCGTTGACGATGGTCAAGCCACCGGCGACGGGGGCTACTGGATGCTGCATGTGTTTTCCGTTCAGAGAGACAGAGGGCGACTTTCCATGCTGAGGCGTTTGAGCAGGCCCACTTCCGGCAGTCGTTGAGGTGGCCGCTTCGCCAGTAACGGTCTGCGGCGGAGATTTCTTTGTCGCGTTAGCAAAGTAATGGAAAAACTTGTTTGCAAAGTACTGGGAATAATGCTCTCAAGGAGGTGGTGGGCTATGCTGTAAAAGGCTTTGCTTTCTCCTTTTCTTCTTATTTTTCTTCTTCTTCTTCTTTGCTTTTCCCCTTCGTCTTTTCAACTCACCGAAGAAGTGGGAGAGTGACCCTGAGGCGAGGCCGAACTGCTGGTACTACTCTGTCCCTGTGGTTTGAGGCCTGATGTCTGGGAGATCGATGTCATTACACGATCGTCTGCGCAAAGAGTCGCCGGAACAGTGGTTGAAATAGATAAAGTTATTAGGGACAAGAAACGTTCAAGAAACAAGCTGGGAAAGTGTGCGCCCAGCAGATTCCAGATCCGGCTCGAGACGAGGGGAAAAACTATGACAAATATAAAATCAAATCGTAAAACGGCGCGATAGAGCAAAGACGATGAAAAACAAAGTCGATGAAGGCGAAAATAATATATTGCCTAGTCGTGGAAAAGTGTCAAACCAAGAGGGGATACGGTTTGGCACGCAAAAACCTAACCCACACAAAGCGAGCGGAAGGTCAGTGTTTCTTCAATCTAACGTTTATAATGTTCAGAAATATCGGCGCACGAAGTTAATCGAAGAAGCGCTAGCCGCAGTCCCGTTGCGGCATCCTTTGAAGTTATTTGCAGCAGAGGGAGATGCGGGATACGAGAATGATAGGAGAGTGAAGGGTAAGTATACCTGTCGAGGTGGATTAACGAGACACTCAAATAAGGAGTGGGTGTGAATCCGCACACCACCGCAAGAGCGGAAGAGACGGGATTTTCAGAAAAGCGACGGATGGAACAGAGGAAACTGAACTATCCGCGATCGTCCTGCTTCAGAAAATGAAGAGGATCCGCCGGTAAATCAAAAGTTGATGTGTGTTGTGATGATAAGGGGGATGAGGGTGGCAAGGGAAGAAGAAGAAGGAAGAAGAAGAGAAGAAGACGGGACTTGAGGTCGTTGCCAGAAACGAGAAGGTTGGGATTTTTTTTTTTTTTTTTTTTTTCCCCGTGGTCTCGTCTGGTATGTACAGTACAAGACGGAACCCAGTGGTATCAAGGTGGTACAGTGGCGGTATTGGGCAGTACAGCCGCTCGGTTCTGCGAGGTGACCACCAAACCCAGTCATTTCTGCGGTGGTTTCTACGCTGTTGCTCGGCTGGGTTTGTACCCCAGTGTCGAAAAGTGGGCACCTAAGCCGCATCCATCATCCATGGCGTCATAACAGTACCAATACGGCTTATAAATTACCTCCTCGACAAGAACAACGAAACACAAATGCGCCAGGATACGTAGGCAAAAGCGTATTTTATTTCTAATTGTCACAGGCGAAAGAATAATACATAAAAGGCAGCGATATTATTTATTTTGTTCTTTGATATTCTTTGAAGAGTACAGAGTACACAGTAGGTTATTGGCAATTAACTAACTCACTTACTTTTAATACTAATATGTGCTCTCCCCGTCAAAACGGGAACTCCCAGAGGTATTGTCTATTTTGCTGTTGTTTTTAATATCCGAATGCGCATATCTTCTAAACGGTTTAAACTACTACTCTCAATGCAGTCCATGGAGGGCAGAGCAACGGCCCACAATGAGATAGAAGGGAAGAGTGGGAAAATACAGGAAGACGGCGTCAAAGTTGGTGTCTTTTGATTATATTAATAGTTAACTCTCATTTCCTAGGTCATTAAATGTATTTGACATCAACTTCGTCATTTCTATTTTTTTTCAAGATTGCTCTGGTTTTTTTATTTTTTGTTTTTTGTTTCCACAAGTTTTCTTCAAGGCTTTGAAGAAGAAACTATTATGTTCTGAAGAAACTATTGCCTTGCCATAATTTTATTGATGATAACATTGAGTTCCTTCTCAGTGAGTCAGTGATACATCTTTCTTACTGACCAACCTCCATTCCTGGTAGCAAAGCAGATCTTCTATTGAGCGCAGATGTCAATACTGTACATATAGTTATTTCAGCATTTCCAGATCTTAGCATTCTATCTTTACTTTTCTTCTTATTAAATTATCCCAGTACTCAACCAAACCCTCTGTTTCTCTTATTCTTGAGCCACCAATAGCTCCTATTATGCATGGGCTAAATGTCACGCCGCTTAGTTCTCTTAATATACGGAGTATATACTATATTTATATACATGCATTTATAACCATTTGTTCAGCCACACAATACACATCTCAGCTTGAACACCATGCTCTTGTCTCTCTCAGCTTTGTAGGCTGAGACACAATACCCCCAATTTCATTTCTTTCTTGGCTTCAATTCAGTGAAGAAATGCATCCCTATTCAAGACACAGAGCACTTGGCATTTCAGCAAAGCACACCTCTTCAATCCCCCAGTTTGCATTTTGATTTTCGGCAGATATATATAGTGAGTATTTGAGTATCAGAAACATTCATGCAATTGTCATGTGAATTCCCAGGTATATACTTTCCAAGAAGTTGAACCATTTGGTGCAAGGGTTAGGAGATAGATGAGGCAAGGGGGGGAAGAGTAGAGTTATCATCATAACTATATAATCCCCCTCCCTATCTATATGCCTTCAGCTGGCATCATAACAGTACATGTACTTTTCAGTGAAAATGTTGAATTTTCTTCGGAGGGGCCATCACCTCACATCTCGGATATCCTGATTGCATAAAAGAATGTTTGCCATTCTTTCATTCTTATCTCCGGGCCTTTTTCATACCAGAGTTGGGTTGGTACTGATACTTGTGCTATTCATTCCATCTATGGCCACTTTCAACGTCGGGCGTCGTCATTATAATCGAATCAAGAGGGTAGAGTCCGCTAGTTGGAGAAAATGTTTCAGATAACGGCCAGTGTATGTATATTGCGGAATACGGATAGTCCCACACCTCTCAGTCAGATTGGATGGGGAATCAGTATCAAGGCTACAAGTGAGCCAATAGAGCAAGGTGATAGATAAAATAGTTACATAGTAATCAAAGAAATGTCAGTGTTGAAGATAGCCAATGTACCTCCGAGAGCAAGAATACGGGTAAAAGAGCTTTACCAAAGCCATATAGTTATCAAGCTCAAAAAGTGAACAAAACATATCCTTGAGAAGAAGCATTTTCGTCGGGACAGAAGCTCCCAAAGAAAAATCCCGTCCATTATTGATATTCTCCATTCCCGCCACGGCGCATGTATGTATGCTTGCTTTGGTTGGATGGTTTGACCAACTTCCCGCACCTGGGGTTATGCCTATGATAGGAGAGTATGACTATATGAGGGGTACAAAGGATAATATAGAGATTTGTGTCCGTATTCCAGTGATTCATATATCGTAGGAATGAATCGCCGGCCCCTATAATGACGGGCCAGCTCCAGCTAGATAGCAGTCTGCAACCCCTGCTCCTCCTCACGGCGCAATATGTGCAATGGGACGGAAGAAGCAAGGAAATATCACGTGTCACGTGACGGTTTTCATTCCGAAATATTTCTCAAACCTCAACCACGCCAAATTCAACCTCAGACTCGCAATGGGAGAATCGGCCGCCAACCTCACTACCTCTCTACTTATCTTCTAATTGGCATCCATGTACATATTTCGCATATAGAATTCAGATTTTTACCACCATGGAGACCCGCCATATTGCTCGGTCCATAAATCTCCTCTCCTCCTCTCGCCGCTCCATTCTCCAGAAATGCCCTCTCTCCCGCTCCTCGACCTCAATTGCCGCGTTTACAAGACCAATTAGCACCTCAGCACCCCTCAGTGCATCCGAACAATCCACTACTCCCTCTCAGCCAGCACCTGAAGGCGGATCCAATTCGCCGCCGCAACAATCCCAAAGGCAACCACAACTTGGACAAAACCAACCGGTCAAACCCTGGTCGCCAGGCAATATACCGAGGGGACCACCTGGAGGCCCAGCTTCCCGCAGCGCCACTAGCAGTAGTAGTAGCAATAATGATAGCCTCGCCCAAGTCACCGACATACTAAATAATTTCATCCCCCGCTCAAACCACCCGCGACAGGCTACCAACCCCTTCCAACCGCGCACGCCACAAGACGCAGCAATGTACAGACAGGTGCGCGATGCAGTGGGTCAGTCGCAAAAACTCCGGGTACCCACCGTCAACATGCGTCTGGGCCCTGAGCTGGGCCGCACCGTCGCCGTAGACCCGAAGGCAGGCGTTGATGTCGCAACGGCTTTCCAGATGATGGAGACGAGGGTTCGGCGGAATAAGGTCAAGACTATGATGATGAAGCAGCGGTTTCATGTTAGGAGGGGCCAGTTGAAGAAGCAGTTGAGGAGGGAGAGGTGGCAGAAGCTGTTCAAGATGTCGTTCCAGCATACGGTTGCGAGATGTGAGAAGTTGAGGAAGCAGGGGTGGTGATTGGTTTTGGGATTGGGGAATGGTGTTTTATGTCCTGGGGAGAGAGGGCCACGACCCACTAGAATGATAGAGATGGGTGGTGTTTTTGCTTCTTTCTTGCTTCTGAGAATTCATGGGTTTATATTGGGTTTTGTGGAGAGTAGGATAAGGTGGAATTAGAGGGATCTCAGATAGATGTGTGTAAGGATACTTTCTGATGTATTAGTACTATTTGAACTTCAATTGCAACTATTTTGTGTAATTTCATCGTGTATATAAGAAATATTTTGTTTTTAAAGACTAAATTCAAATATCGCTGTTATTTGAGATTTGTTTTATACACACTATTAATTGTTATATAATGATTAATTGTAGTAAGTGAATTTTACAATTATTTTTCACAGTAATAAATTTCTATACAAATATAATCCGTGAATAATAACGGTGTAACTACGAAGTATTGGCGCGCGCCTAAATTAAATAAGCTCTGGGCGATCAACATCGTCTCAGATGTATCTGTCCAATCCACCTGCAGCAATTCCTCGAGCACTGGCATGATGAAACTGGCTGCAGATCAAGTTGGGCTACAGGTGGAATTCCACGATGAGCACTGTCGGGAGTTCGGAGGTAATATACATGTACATGTACATGTACATTACATTGGAAGGCGCACTGGGATGGGCTGCTGTATCCCCGACTACCTGGGCATGTTTATGGCTTTCTGATATCCAGACGCTGGAAGAAACGATCGCACCAGTTGCCCGCAGCCCAGTAGTATGATCAGATCCTACCTTCCTCACGAGCTTCAATCTTAGCGCGATTGTCTACTATGTAGTGTGTTTTTGGAACACTCGCTTTCTGTGATTACTCCCGCTGACATCACCATTTCCAGGGGGCTCAACGACATCGATCGATGTCTACCACCTCGAGTCCCCAATATACTCCTCCTCGATGCTCCCACCGTTCTTCGGCTTTAATCCCACTACCACAGTATACAACAACAGAGGAAGCGATTAACCCGACGTCAATCTGATATACGGCTCTCATCATCGGCGCTGATCACGAACACCCCAACTTGTGGTTTGAGTTTGACGCAAACACGGGAAGATAATGAGTCCAGATCTGAAATTGCGAAAGAAAAATTATGATCTTTTTTGACTGATGCTAGATTTTCGGCCAAAAATAGTTTCAGTGTCGCGAGAGGGATGGGTCTAGATGCATTCTCACAAAACTACTCTGATCCAGTCGACATGACCCACAAATCAATCCCTTTTTCTATGGGCGGCAAGGACAAGCAAGGACAAGCAAGGAGCGAGCTTTTGAAAATAGCCTTCTAGTCCCAGGAACGTGTTAATGCATGACACCAAGCAGTTTTCTAGAGAGGCACTTAGCTGGTAAATAACCTGATGTGTTTTGCCCCACTCGCGCACTGCTGGGATGCAAAAAGGGAATTTCACTCTCTCTGCAACCCATCAAAGCATCTGAGGGCTGTAAATATCTTAAATTGAAGGTTTGCTGGCTTCCTATACGTCCAACATCAGCTACAACGAAAATTACAGATCGCCCTTCTATTCCCGAGAATCTCACCGAATTGCCTGGCACCTCAAAGCTTGGAATCTTATAACTGAACGCAAGATTAGTTTAGGTGATGAAATAATCCTCGAAATAGCGGATCTGGAAGCCCTTCCATTACCAGATGTGAACTTACTAGATATGCACTCCGTTTTGCAGCGTCTCCTGGCATTGAGTGGATCCACTGAGCCCTCTGACGACCACCACAATGATGATGACGATGATGATGATCATGAGTGAGGAGAATCTGTCAACATCAGAGACTCACAAGTTGCTGAAGATGAATATCCCGGGGCAAACAGCTGAATTTCCGGTCGGTCTTGGATATCTGCTCTTTAACGTGCACTTACTTTAACGTGCACTTAAGCTCTGGTTGAATGATAGAGAATGTTGACCAAAGGTTGAAAGCATGCTGATATTGCTGTCTGTTATAGCTATTATGTCTTAAAATTTTTTACATTCCCAGATTGTAATCAACTGCGCTAGGTATGTGTTTTCTTTATTTGTTACAATGCAGTCTCGGGATGTACGCAAAAGCGAAATAGGAGAATTATATTCCCAGGCATTTGGCGTTGTTTGTGATGCAGCTAAGACACTCTCATGACATATGGACTCTGTGCTGCTGCAGGGGCTAGCATGAATACCACCCTCTATAGTTGGATGAGTATTCTTTTCTCTATACAGTGTTGCTGCATGTGAGCTTGTTATAATGCATAGGGTATTCAGATCCAACGCCTTGAACTGCTGAGTACTATCTCAATAGTTACAGTGTAACAATCTAAGAACTAAAACTGGCTTTAAAGCCAGTTGCATTCATCTGTTAGCTCATTCATTATATAGGCGATAAAATAAATGAAAAATCTTGTTAATATATTGATTATTAGAGATTTCTAGCTAGCTAGCAGGCTGGCTGCCCACTCTCTATGTATACCTCTGTCTATATTACAAACCTCAGGGGTTTGCTCTGTTCATCTTTGCAGTGCCTAAGCCACTGTATCCGCTAAAATGAATTCTGGGTGGTACATGTACTGGTAACTCTCAGTTGAACCATAATAAGATTATAGAATTCAAGCTGTGTTTGCCCCTTGTAGAAAGAATATTACAAAATTAAAATGTATAACATCAAATATTGTACAGTCCCTCTATACCTCGATACTGAATATTTCCATTTTGTCACTCATCAGATCAAAAGCTGAAAATGGCTAAGGTCTATAGTATATAGATTTTGAAAATCTAATGTTCTCAAATAACATATCCAAAAAGAAAAGGAAAGAGAAGAGAAGAGAAGAGAAGAAAAGAAAAGAAAATAGAAGGACAATTCATTGCTTACATATGTAACTCAATCTTTCTTCCCGACGGAATACCCTCCATACCCCCCATAGCCACCTCCATTCCCATTCCCGTTCAACCCTAGTCCATACCCATTAATCCTACCCTTATCCCCTCCAAAACTCATTACCCCGGTCCCGCCGATGCCAGCACCAAACCCACTAAAAAATGGCCTGTGTCCCAAAATCCCATCCCCCTTATAAACACCCACCACCCTCCTTCTATGCCTCACCCTCTCCACAACCACAGCCAACCCCATCCCAACCCCGACCCAAAAGCAAATAGTCATCAACCGGAAAAACAGCCCAACACGGGGCCCATATCCAAACACTTTCTTCGACTTCCACTTTGCCTTGTCCGACTGAACTAGCCCAAGCACATCGCCGCTGGAAACCCACCCAACCCGAAACGTGAACACAAGCGGCTCGCCGCGGATGACCTTCGCGCCCCCCTCCGCTGCCCAGGGCTGCATCAACATCTCCCTCTCCTTCTTGCGTTTCTTCAATGCCGCCGCTTCGTTGTTGCCGGGGTCGCCGTCATTGTCATTGAAATTGTCATCAGCAGTAGCGCATATAACCATCGGCACCGAGTATGCCGATGCGGCCACAATCTGTCCCTGCGGGAGCGTCAATTTATTCATCTCCTTGTTATTGTTCTTCATATTATGATCGCTTTTCTTCCCCTTCTTTTTCTCCTTCTTCGACTTCTTCCATTTTTTCGAGTAGGACTCAGGGTTAGTGGATAATCGCGCAGACTGGTGCATGAGCACATTCATGTCTGTCCATATATGGAGATGGGACAGCTGCAGGGTCCCCTGCAGCGCGATTGTCAGGGGTGTAAAGGGCGGTTGCGAAGCTGATGAGGATATGTCATTAGTCGTAGAGCCGTCATGTGTTTCTTCGCCGCTGCTGTCACCGTCGCGGTCATTCTCATGGCTGCTGCTGCTGCTGCTACTACTAGCAGAGGAGGTGAGGAGCGGGAAGGTAGGTATGCGACATGTTAATGGAACGTCAGAGTGGACGTAGTATTCAAGTAGGTGGTAGAGGGTGTCGGAGAGAGAGTGGATGGTGCAGGTTATTGTTTCGGAGATGCCGTAGCGGAAAGAAAGCGGGGCGGAGGTTTCGTTGCATGTTGGGAAGGGGATGTATTGGAGTTTTCCGGCCGGGTCGGTGATCTAGATGAGAGCGTTAGCGGTACGTTATTGGGCGAAAATATGTCTATTTTACCCCATGCGGCGGGGAAGTGGAATAGTAATGACCGGTTATATCTGATCGAGGTGTTTTGTAGGTTCAGACATACATGTTCGCCAGTCTCTCTACAATAACGAATTAGTCTAAACGAATACCCCCAAATCTGGCCCAACCCAGCCCGTGCACATTTAACCTAATATAAAAAGAAAAGAACAAGAAAGAAAAAAGACTCACATATCCCTATTCAGACAACTAACCGGCACACTTTGGCCATGGGCATAGCCTGGTAGAATCGATTTAGCCGCCGCAAACCCGCCGCTGTTTACGAGCACCACATTGGTCACCAGGAACAAGGGAAGGATATATTTGCGGCAAAGGGAGGAAATGCCCGGCGGCTGCGACAACATTATAGATACATGTGCCCGGGAGCGGATAAGAGTTTTCGGCGAGTGGGAAACTGAAGAAGTAGAATTGAATTGTAGGTCCTGAATTATGGAGATGTGTAAACAATTGTCCCTGCGCCCAGGAAGCGCTACTATTGCGTTGATTGGCTGCAAATGCGCGCGGGGATTTTGTGGAACCTGGATCCTGGAATCTTTCAGGGCGGGACCGGGGAACTTTCCAAGGGAGCGAAGCATATATATATATATAGTTAGTTATATGTATCCTTTGGCCCTCCAATAATTATGGACCTATCACGAAAAGGAAACATTGAACCCCCATCCACGCTAGGTTTGGCAAAAGGAAAACTACAAAAGAAGAAATAAAAGCTTGCTTTATTATTTACTGTCTTAACACACAAAATATACCCGGACTTTTGGGATTTTCCTCATCGTGATCGTTGTCATCGCTTCATAAACTCTCATCCGTCACAGATATCACGCCGGTTTACATTCCATGAGCTCCCACGGTGACACTTCTTGCCTGTCCCTCCTCTTATCTACAGAAGCGAAGCCTTCTTCTTATACGCAGCGATCAAGCCGCTAGTGGAACCATCATGGCCCGCTCCCGCACCGGGAGTCTCCAGCTCCTTCTGAATCTTCTTCGCCAGAACTTTTCCCAGCTCCACACCCCACTGATCAAACGAGTTGACGTTCCACACCGCACCCTCTGTGAAAGTGACATGCTCATAATAAGCGATGAGTGCACCAAGGGTGCCGGGTGTGATCTTCTGCGCGAGGATCGAAGTCGTTGGTCTGTTCCCCAGGAACGTCTTGTGTGGCACGAGATTCTCCGCGGCGCCTTCCGCCTTGACTTCTTCGGGTGTTTTGCCGACCATCAGGGCTTCAGCTTGGGCGAGGAAGTTAGATGCAAGCATGGTCTGGTGCTTGCCACCCTCGACGGGGTTATGTGACTGTGCTGCGAGGATAAAGTCGGTGGGAATGAGCTTTGTGCCCTGGTGTAGGAGCTGGTAGAAGCTGTGCTGGGCGTTGGTGGCAGGTTCGCCGAATAGGATGGGCCCAGTGGTGTACTTCACATAGTCTCCGCTGCGGGTGATGGCTTTGCCATTGCTTTCCATGGAGAGCTGTTGAAGGTAGGCGGGGAAGCGGTGCAGGTATTGATCGAATGGGGAAACGAGATGAGTCTGGGACCCGAAGAAGTCGCTGTACCAGACACTTAGCAGTGCTCCGATAACGGGGATATTCTTCTCTAGGGGTGTTTCGCGGAAATGTTTATCCATGGCATGAGCGCCTGCGAGGAACTCGTGGAAGTTATCGAAGCCAATGTAGAGAGCAATGGACAGCCCAATTGCGCTCCAGACAGAATACCGGCCTCCAACCCATGATTCGAAGCCGAACATGTTCTTCTTATCGATACCAAATTTCGTAACTTCGGCTTCATTCGTGGAGAGCGCGACGAAATGTTTAGCAATATGAGCGGTGTCTTGTGCGGTTTTCAGGAACCAGGCTTTGGCGGTATTAGCATTGGTGATTGTTTCCGCTGTGGTGAACGTCTTTGAAGCGATTAGGAAGAGAGTGGTCTCTGGGTCAGAGTTCCTCAAGGCTTCAGCGGCATGGGTGCCATCGATGTTTGAGACGAAATGGATTGTCAGATTCCGATCAGCATATGGCTTCAAGGCTTCCGTTACCATGACAGGGCCACTGTAGGAGCGTTAGCATCACACCTTATTATGCGGTGGTTTCCAATCAACTGTGAGAACTGTGTATTGAAGACACTTACAGATCCGACCCTCCAATCCCAATATTGATAATGGTGTTGATTTTCTTTCCTGTATAACCCTTCCACTCCCCGCTCCTCACCTGCTCAGAGAACTCCTTCATGTGGTCCAGGACGGAGTTGACACCTTCCACTACACTCTTCCCATTGACCTGCATGGGTTCATTCGTCACATTGCGTAGAGCAACGTGGTACACCGCCCGATTCTCAGTGAAGTTGATGGGCTCGCCCTTGAACATCTGGTCACGAAGGGCCTCCACGCCGGCCTCCTTGGCCAGGTTTATCAGCAGGTTGAAGGTCTCATCTGCGATAAGATTTTTGGAGTAGTCGAAGAGAATTTCGGACTTGTCTGCGGCGTTGTTGAAGGTGTAGGAGAACTTCTGGAAGCGGTCGGCATCCTTTTGGAAGAGGTCTTTTAGAGAAATATTGCGGCCTGTAGTATTGTAATGCTCCTGCAGAGCTTTCCACGCATTGAGATTGCTGGCCTCTGAAAAGCTAGCCATTGCTGATTGGATGGAACCTGGTAAAGCGGAAAGGGGAGGTTGCTATTTGGCGGGGTATGGCCAAGGGCGTTGATTGAAGGTAAGCCGCTTCAAAGCGATTCAATTGCGTTAAGGACGTAAGAGTGAGCAAAGATAATCTACTCAGAGTATTTCAATTGTGCAGGTCTGCTCCTGGCTGCGCTGGGTGGACAGAGATGGTTGAGGTTGAGGTGTTGAGAAAGAGCGAAGAATTGGACAGGTGGGGGGGTTAAGCCGCGAATCTTATAGTTGCGCGAATGATGCCATGGTGGGGCTTGGCATACTGTGCTCCGTAAGTACCTTCTGGTCTCCAGTCTGGACAGTCTGTCCGGAATATCGAAATACTACAATAACTAGACGTAATCAAGCAACCCTGGCTTCCCGGAGTGATCCTCTTTAGAATATAAGACGTTCTTGTTCCAATAATCGCTGATGCAGGACGATTAATAACAATGACCAACTAGCCGCCGACTTCCCTTCCATCCATGTCTGGGAACAAAGTTCTGTGACATTGCTGTCCGAATACAAGTAGCCGCGCTGTATCATCCCCTATGCGGCTGTTGTTTCGATTCTTACCCTGTATTACCATTATTTGCAAGTTGAATCCTTTGTCGTCTGGAAGAGTGGGCGACGAGGAAGGATAAAATTTTTGCTAGTCGCTCAAGGGACAGGATGTTCTAGAACTCCGCTTGCCAGAAGGGGCGGTTGGGTATCAGATCGCTTGTCCACCTCATCACAGCCTGGAATGACAGGTAGACAGAGTGAGGGTTTTCGTCAGAGAGTAACCCAATGGATAGTTATGGATATGGGCTAGTTGGGCCGGTTGGGGAGTGGTCGGAACGGGAAAAATGAATAGAGTGTCCCACCATCCCACCATATACAACCCACTTACTTCTACGGTGTCGTAATAATAAGGCTATTTGTCTATAGGACGTTGGGTATATAGGAATAGTGCATGAATTTGTCAACGCGCTTTCGCTCTCTTGAAATCTTCAACATCTTTCAATCCCTGCCCTTTTGCCAACTTCAAACAGCAAATATGCCCCAGCATTGTGAGTTATATAAAATAAACTCCTCATGCGTCTTGGCTCGTCTTGGGTAGGGCAGGAGGCAATGTCGAGTCTTCGGAAGGGGGGGAATGAAAACAAGAAGCCAACTCGATTAAATTAACCCGGGAGTTGTGGGAATTATGTGTCTCGATACGCGTATCCTGGGGTGCACTCACTAATGGTAGTGAGTTGCGCTTGGCACGGTTAGTGGACAGCCTGAGACAAGTCCGCTTCGTCCAAAAAAAAGAGAGGAAAAAAGAAGATAGTATAATAAGCTTAAAGGTCGGGTTATAATTCTGTGAATCTACGAATTGTTTGGTTGTTTTTATTTTTATTTTTATTTTGTATTTTTTGATAAAAAAGTCATGGGATCTATATCCCCTTCCCAAACAGACGCAAAGGGCAAGACCCCCGGTGCCTCAAGTAACATCGAAGTGGTACCTCCAGCTACACAGAAGGAGGTTTACAATCGCCATGCAAACCATCAGAGCAACAAAGAGCTGTCATCCTCAAGCAAAACCGGAGTTGTCCCTGACAGCACTCAAAAGGAAGTCTTCCACAACAACCACCCAGACAGCGCAGAAGGAAGTCTCCGTAGACCCAAACGGCGCCTCAGGCAACATCGAGATAGCCAACAACAAGCCAGCAGCATACCTCAAATTCCAAGTCGAGAAATCTAGTGCGCTTGGCCTGATCCTGCCGCAAAACCTCCAGCTCACGATCCACAATGTAACCAACGGCGCCTACTTCCCCACCTTCATCACGACGGATATGCACTGGGAAGATATCCTATCCGTGCTCCCGCCGCAATTTAGTATGTATCCAGTATCGAACACAGGCGTCGCAGAGAAAGGTACAGGTCGGATTGTGAATTTTTGCCCCAGGGGATGGCAGGGATTCACTGGAATGAAGGCTCGTCTTGATCTTGTCGAGAATGGCAATGCAGGGCTGCCACCGCAGAGATGGACAATTAGCCGCAGCGGGTGGACCAGGCATTATAAGATGGAGGAAGAGTTACCCGCTAAATCAGCGCCAAATTCTCCGAACCCGACACAGTTTATGTGGAAAGGCTCCATGGATATCCTGGGTCGATTGGATGATACGGCGCCGCGGTGCAGGGGGAATTTGAAGCTGGAGACGCAAGATGGGAACACGCTTCTGGCTGCGTGGAAGCAACGGCGGGATGATCGTAGAATGGGGTCGTTTACGATATTTGAGGCTGCGAAGGACCTGATTTCCTTTGAGCTTATTGTTGGATCGGGTATTGCTGTTGTGATGGCAGAGCGCGCCTCAGGGGTTAATTTCCTCGGTGGACTTGGGAAGTAGTTTTTCTTATCATTTGATCTCCATTCCTTTAGCAGTTTGTTTCTCGCTTCAACTCTGGAATGTTATTCCTTTTTCCTTTTTCTTTTCATTGCTGTCGCCTCTGGGTGACAAAGTGATGTTCATTCATCTTCGTAACAATTTCATAACCAATGACTGAAATACCAAACGGACGTTGGGTCTCTTATTTATTTTCTCCTATGTTTGATCGATTTAATCTAGTCTGCCTGTCAAATATCAGTTGAGGAAAATCTGTCGACATACCAAGAAGTTGCCCCCCACCCGACCTCGTTATGTAAGCAGACCCTGTGCCAACACCTGATGTAGGATAGTTGAAGGTTGTATTGATAGATCTTGTAGGCTACTGGGGCAAAAGAGCTTGAGGAGAACTTGAAGCCGAAAAGCCGCTTTGGGAGGGGCGGGGGGGGGCGGAGGGCACGTCATCGTTCCATCCACACACGATCGGCCTGTGGCAGGGCAAATGCTTTGTAGTTACATTGACCACCGGATTAGAAGGGGGCTCAGTCTGGAGCGAACCTACAGGAGGGAGCCTTTTTTTCCCCCTCCCATCCCTGCAGGTCCCTCAGCCCCAACGAATGACTGGAGAACGGGTTTCCACCGTGAGCAAATCAACTCTTGTGGATGATGCTCGCGTTTGATCCGAGATTCGAAGGTGATGTGAAGACCCCTCTCCTAGGGTGAGTTTAATGCAGCTTTGTCGTTCGTTTGAACGAGACTTCTAAAGGCCTGACCTTTTTGCTTGTGGGGCTATTTATCACTTGGGTGCTGGCTTGCTGCTTGCGCGGGTTTTCGGCCCGACATGCTTTTTTTATAACCCGTGAGCTTTGTGATATCATAGGTTCTATGAACGGTGTGCGCTAAAATATAGCTATTCAGATATTCAAGTAGTATTTAAAAATATAATATAACAACTTCCCACTGGTGAGCCCGCAGCGGCTAAACTATATGTAAGCTAGAATCGAAAGGAGTGACAGAATCCAGCACAGTCAAGAATATTCATGCAAACGAAATGCCTGGAGCGAGAGAGGTACATGAATCATCATATATAAAGTTCAAGGAACTTTACTTCAGCGGGAAATAACCTCTCGGTACATATTCAAAAACAGCACAGCCCTGATTATTGACCATGTATCAGGGGAACAGGACATGTACTCATATGATGCTAGTGGTTTACAACGCATTTTGCATGAAACTGAGGAATCCCAGCACAGCGGCGGCGCCAGTGGCTACCTTGAGCGAATTAGCACCGCCATCGTACGGTGGAGTCTCGGATGGCATATTTGGGCTCCCGCCAGTTGGATGAGCAGTGTAGCTAGGTTCAGGTTGAGAGAGAGTTGGGTATGGCGGGGTGTCAGTCTCGGTGGGAAGGTCGGTGGGAGTCTCGGTGGGATAGTCGGTGGGAGCATCGCAGTGGTCGTCAGGGGGAGTCTCGGTGGGATACTCGGTGGGAGTCTCGGTAGGAGTCTCAGTGGGATACTCGGTGGGAGTCTCGGTAGGAGTCTCAGTGGGATACTCGGTGGGAGTCTCGGTAGGAGTCTCAGTGGGATACTCGGTGGGAGTCTCGGTGGGAGTCTCGGTGGGAGTCTCGGTGGGATACTCGGTTGGAGTTGCAGGGGGAATGTCCGTGGGCAGATTACTCTTAGTCAATTTCCCAAGACAGGCTTCGGGCCCTTCGCTCTAAAGAAGACACGTTAATTAGATAATTTTCACGGGCATGTTTTTTTTCTGATTGCGGCGTAAGTGAATGCGCTGAAACGAGCAAACTTACATCTGGGCAGCAGCGGCCGTTAGTGAGGCAGCTGGAACCACTTGGGCAGACATCTGGGCAGAACAGGTTAGCTGATATTTTCGCTGGCGATATGTACTTCGTAGTGAGAGATGACATGCATCCATCGCAGCAGGAGTGTCCAAGATTGGGGTTAAAGCAAGATTGGCTTGTTCCACACTGAAGATAGCCGTCTCCAAATGCTTCTTTGCAGGTGTCGCCAGAGCCCTTGCGCCCTTCAGGCTCAAAGGATCCTCCACTTTGGCGGACTCTTAGGGCGTTGAGGTTATCAACAGGAGAAGCGATGCGAGTCCATGTGTTGGTAGCGACAGCGCTGGTCGCAAGCAAAGCGGCAGCGGCGAAAAATTGAGCGCGCATTGTCAGTTGTGTTGAACGACAAAATGACTAATATAGCGTTTCTCTCCGGCCCTTGAAGGGAGTCAATAATTATTTACAATTGATGCTTTAACGAAGGACTGGATATAAATATATCCTATGATGGAAGACAAAAACGAGCGGTACAGGATGGAAACTGTATGGAAAGTAATGGGCGGAGAGGAGGTAAATGGAACAAGGGAAACAAGTGCGAGCCTCTCCAATATAAAAGACTTTTTTACCCAGTCTTTGCATGGAATGGCGCGGAACAACACCCAGGGAAGGGTGTAACTAATCTGACAGCTGACAGGCCCACAGGCAGGGATTCGTGAAGGCTCACGTCCCTTCGCGCCTTGGGCTGAACTTAATAATTTTCATAGTTAATTTTGTGGTTTCCTGCTAAGCTCTTGAGTGCGGGATGACATGGTGGGGATATTGCTGGCAGTTGGGTCGGGCCCCTAGCGGGTCACGATGGCAAAGGCTTCTTATTGAAATCCTACGGAAAATATGATAGCTAGATGCTTCGACCCAATGAGGGTTGCCATGCCGCGAGAGCGAACTCAGGATCAATAATAGATTCTAGAGACCTACTCGAATCCAGAAGTTAGACATGTATGGACTTTATGCGATAAGTCTGGCTGTGGTTGCCCTGGAGCAAACCAGCTGATGAATTTTCCGACTCAAACTGGGGGTGCTCGCGCCCAATTAACCCTTAGGGCAACGGATGCAATTTCCCGGCGCAGAGGAGAGACATAATGTTGACAATAAACCAATCAGGTCAGCTCGTGGTAATCTCACCACATAAAAAGGGCGGCGGCGTGTCTTATCCCTACAGGATGATGTCGTTATAGCGCTGGGATTCGATTGGCTGACCGAAAATGGGAATGGAACCTTCATGGCGTACGCTGCTCAGGCAGATCAGTTGATGGGATGGGGCCCGATCGCACTGACCAGATTAGCGCATAACATGCTTGGCTTTGAGAGCCTTCATTTTTTGGAGCAGGGTGGCATTCCATTCAGGTTTTGTCCACAATTTAATCCCTATGTGCTGTCCATGTGGGATATCCGCGTAATAATACAGAGTAACCGTCCACGGGTTGTCAGATTGACGTTCGTTGCATCGTTGGTCAGCGTGAAATTTGCCTCAAGTGAGCTTGGAATATTAATGCCTTGACTAGCGTTTCCCAGCAGAAATCGGGCTTCATTTGTTTGCAAACGGCTCAGTGTTTCGAACCTCAAATTTAGCGCTTTGGCCGGAAACATATGAGCGGCCTGCAATCGAAATTTCGGATATTTCTCTTTCGCCATTGACAGTACGGCTCGGAATAAGTAGACAAGCCTTTTATAAATACCACTGAAGGCCGCCGTGACCCGTTATTCGTCCGTAGTTACCATCGTCTTGGAAAAATCCGATTGTCAAAGTAGTGCTCGAGAAATTATCAGAGTCCACGTTGCCCCAGCGAGGCCAGCAAGTGTATATAGCCTAGATAGGCGTTCGTGTTCAAGACGAAGATATCAAAATGAAATGTGAACAGTAGACATTGGTTGTTCATTCATTGTCGTCGGTACACAGTTGGCTAGATATACTGCGATCTGGGTTGGCCGACAACAGATAATTCATATATTTCGATCAATTCTAAAAGACATACCACTATTCTTGTTCATCACAGGGTCTTGTCCATGCTGGTGGAAATGTTCGTCCCTTCGCAATGATTCCGTGCCTAACCACAGACTTGGGAGGGAGGTTGGATTTCCGTCGAAGTAGGTGTTAATCTATGTAAGGACTGTCCACATGTTCGGCCCAACTTGTAGAATGAGCGTTTTGTTATTGACATCGAGCATTTAAATACTCTGTACCCCATATGGAGAATAAGAAATATGCGATCGCCACCGCAGAAACCTGGGTGTTCTTGACTCAAACAGAAGGCTACTAGAGCCACTTTTTAGAAAGTAGTAAGTCGATCAATGGGTTAATATATTATTTCACAAATCCAGATTAACAGCAGAGCAAGCTATTCCATAAGGTTGATATGAAGCAATGGAACAAGCTCGACGTTGCCGGTTGCGTCTGGCGATACTCCATGATCACGTGATGCGAATCCCAGCCCAGGCCAACGAGAACCTTGGAAAAAAAGAAAGCAACAACCGAAGAAGAATGAAATCAACGCTTCACCAAGGGGATCACGCATCTCTGTACTGTACATTGCTGTCGACCTACCTGAAACCTCTATTGACTCTTTCTGTGTAGCCTTTGCGGTTTCCCAAAGCTATTTTTACTGCATATCCAACCCTCAGAATCGCAGCGTCTTTTTAGACTTGACTTGCGCCCTTGAGAAGCTATCAGTCGGCGCTGCAAACCACTTCAGCACAAAATGTACAACCCATACCAATGTAAGTCTTTTCCTGGCACGCTGATTTCTCTTTTTGGAGCTTCACAGATTCCAAGCGATGCTAATAACTTTTTTATTTTCAGCACAAACCCCTTTCGGTAGACCACCGGAGTTTACTGCATTCCCAGGAGGCCCCCCCGGCATGCGTATGATAACACCGCCCCCTTATACCGCACATATATACTGATATTAAATCTAGCACCTCCTCCCGGATTGTCAGCCCCTGGGACTGGCCCTCCACCTGCCATGCAACAATCGAATACCCAGCAACCTGGCCGACCAGGTGGATTCCCTCCGAACTTTCAACCCCCCGCAAATATGCCCAATATTAACTTCTCCGCTCCTGTTATCCGCCTTGGCACCTCTGGCGCATCGAAATCAGCTACTCCTATGGAAAGCGGCCGGGAACGTGGAGGAGAGACTGGTGGGAGACGTGGTGGCCAGGGCCATCATTCGTTGGAATCGCAGCGCCAGAATTTACGAGACGCGATGTTACAACTACAACCGCCTACGAAAGAAGAGGTTGTGCGGACTATATTTGTTGGTGGCATAACGGAGGGAGTCAGCAGCGATGAAGATATAGAACGGATACTTCGAACTACGGGGAATTTGAAGCGTTGGATCCGTGCTACGGATGCGGATGAGAAGCCATGCACGTTTGGTTTTGCAGAGTATGAGGACCCTGAGAGTTTAAGCACGGCAGTAGAAGTGCTAAAGGATATTGAAGTACCTGTGAAAAAACCGACTCCAGTGAAAGAGGACGGGGTGGACGGGGACGAGGTTGAGAAGAGCAAGCTACTGGTATGCATTTGATACTACTTGTATTGACATTACAGTGTGCTAACTGATAATAGGTGGTTTTCGATGATAGCTCTCTCAAGTACCTCGAACAATTTGAGTCGACTACCCAGCGAGACCCTGAAGCTGAGCAAGCACGGTTAGATGGGGCTAAAGCGGCTCTGGCCAAAGTCCTCTCCGAGCTTGCCAGCCCGCCAGCCCCTGCTAAAGCGGATGAGCCTTCAAAAGTGGTGGACGGCGAGGGCGATACCCCAATGAAAGATGCAGATGGACAGAAAGACGGGAGCCCTGCTGAAGTTGTTACGATTCCTATTAACGTTGAGGATGAGTTGTCAGATATTCCTGCGGAAATGAGAGAAACTGTCGCAAAAGAAATTGCCGCGTTCCGTGAAAGAAGCAATCGCCGCGACCTTGAAAGACTGAAGAGAGAAGAAGAACTCGAATCTCTAGAGCGAGCTAGAGCCAGTGGATCTAGACCAAGCAGATTAGCTTCACCGCCCCCAACGGCACCAAGTGGCCCTGCTGGAGGTGCAAATGGCATCCCTCTGGGGCCGAGGGACAGGGGTGTTCCAAATGCTCCTTCGGCTCCAAAGGGGTTTGGCCATCAGATCCCAAGGGACTACCAGAAGGGGGTGTCGTTCGTGAACGGAAGCGGGATAAATGGTGCTAATGAAGACGAGGATACCGACGCAAGCGATGAAGAGCTTGAAAGAAGGCGGAAGGATAAGAAAGCCATTGAAGCGGAGAAGCAGTACTTAGATCAAGAAAGGAGATGGCTGAATCGGGAGCGGAGCAGAACAGCAGCAGTGGAGCGAGAAAAAAATCGGGACAAGGAAGAAGATATCCGACTACAGGAGGAAAAGCAAATCATGGCTAAACGCCTGCGAGAATGGAACGACGACGTCGAAGCTAGCCGAAAACTCGAGGAGTACTACGCTGACCGTGGAGTCTGGATACGGAATAGGGCGGCATTTAGAAACAGAGAGATCAACATGGATGAAGCCGATCGTGCTGCAGAGGAACGCGAGAATGCCCGGACTCAACAACAACGAGAACAAGCTCGCGGCATGGCGGACGACTTCCTTGCCCGGCAAGCTGAGGAGTTGGAGTCCCGGACCCAAGCACCAAGAGAGCCACAACGCTTTAAATTGTCTCTGGGTGCAGCAGCACAGAGAGCCCAGGCTACGGCGCGGAGAACAGTGGCGGAAGTCGAGGGTCTTCTTGAAGATGAGGAGGACACGGGAGCCGCCACGAGGCGTCCACTTACTTCTATTAAGTTTGACACTGCGGCTGAGTCGGCCGGTCTTACGGACGAAGAGCGCGCACAGGCGGCAAGACAACTTGCTGCAGATATTCCATCGGACAAAGAAGGCCTTTGGAACTGGGAGGTTAACTGGGAGTTTGTGGATGAGTCTGTGCGGGGCGAACAGCTCAAGCCATTCGTCGAGAAGAAAATTATGGAGTATCTTGGTGTCCAAGAGCAGATGCTGGTCGACGTGGTTGAGGAACATATCCGGAAACGGGGACATCCTCAGGAGTTAGTCGAGCTGTTGGAAGAGGTGAGACCCCGTCCTTTTCCTAATCCCCTCTTTTGCTTTTCAAGCCCCTCTATTTACCGAGTTTCACACGATTGTCATCTTGTTACATCATGTCTTGCAATACTAATGATTATGATTTTACCGTTCAGGCTCTGGACGAGGAGGCGGAGATTCTAGTTAAGAAACTCTGGCGCATGATTATCTTCTTCTCAGAAAGCGAGAAAAGAGGTCTCTCCGGCTAAAATATAAATGTAACTATATGTATACATTTCCATAGGAGAGAAATGATGACTTCCACTTAGTTTATTCGGCGGGGTTCATTCGGATGCAGTGCAGTCTATTTAACCCGGTTTGGTTTTATGTGAGATTCCCTTAAAAATCGTTCATCATCTATTAATGATTCATAGTTATTCGCCCTCTCCCTGGCTTTTATTTTTAATTTGTAAACTAGCTGAAAATGGATGCTTTAGCATTTCCTTTTGACGCATGAAATAGTATTCAACCATTAGTCTGTTCTGTGCTCACGAGTCTTTCAGGAGTTTATTACCTTCTCGTTCGTTTGATACATGGGGCACTACCCCTTACCTAAGGGGCCATTTTTCTCCCCTCATATGATGTGGTTTCGAAAAAGAAACCACTACAAGTCAGTGAAATGGAATCGAGGCCTCTCAATCTTGGTAATGTGGCTCAGTATCACGAGCATGATCTAACCAGGTATATGTGAATTCGATACATAATTGAAATCATAAAGCAAAATGGAATGCCCTTCGATCCTGGTCCTGCTTTACCTTCTTTTAATAGGTACATGTACATACATTACATCAGCCCGCAACCACCCGGAAATTGGGGGTTGATCAATCTCGCGAAATATATAACCTTTCCTTCATCGTCAAGGGATCGCACGATGCCGTCTACACCAACATCGGTGAACCCCCTAGAATCTTTACTTAGCGCATGGATGACATTCAGTAGGTCGTTCTGGCTCCTGATGGACACCCAATCAGCATATTTTCATCATGACGGGCCATCCATATATTGGACTTTGCACTGCAGCGGCGCTTTCTGCAGCGATACCAAGGAGCACAAGGGAGAAAAAAAATAAAATAAAAAAAAGGCGATGCTGAAGCTTCATGATGATGGGTATATATAATACAGGAAGTACCGTCCAATTGAAGAAGCACATTCCGCAGTTGAGGGTAGTCCTTCTCGGTCCTATATCCAAGTTTCCCTCAACATCAGAACTTGGGTAGTCTTGAGAAATAAAATTGGCCCCCGAAAGCAGACAAGATACAGGATTTATCAAGCGCGAATGTCAACTTCTTGTCGAGGATAGACTCTGAAACGAAAACTTCCCATCTGACTGTTAAGGACGGCAAAATCGAAAATTGAACGGCCAATCAATGACTTCCTACCACCTTTCGTCATTGCTTGATCTTGAACTACTCCTGTTCATGACGACCGCACGGCTTACCTCGCCAGATAAGGAATGCCATTCATTTTTTTTTTTTTTTTTTTTTTTTTTTTTAGATTAAAACAACGCGTCTTTAGGATACAGGTCATAATCAGATACATTGCGTCCCTTCCCCCTCCTCATTCCCCCGGGGCTCCACTACTCACCATGGGACTGGCCTGAGAAGATCCTGGACAATCTCAATCGGAGCTCAGGTCTCAAATAGAATGTTGGCTCATGGCCAGTGAAAGGCGGTCGTAGTAGTATCTGGTTCTATATCAGATGAATCTGAAAGCTACATGCATCTACCCGCAGATTCTTATGCGTACGGTTGGTACATGGCCATGTACATGTACGACGTTGGAAGTACTTCAAGAATCCAGCTTCTCTCAAGACCCTTGAACTCTTATTATCTGGCACTTTTTTGTTGCTCACTGGGCGACGTGCCGGATTGTATTTAGCAATTAATTCTTTTATTGAACAACCTGACCTTATTATATATTGGATTTTGCTTCTCTCCTTACCCCCAGGGGCTTCTTCCAACGATCAACAAGGTTAGAAAGAGGGGGAAGCAGATGTGATGTTAAAAGATTATACGGAAATTTATATCTTCTGTCCCCCACTGGTTTCACAACGCACAACGTAGTAATTATACTTCTCTGTACACCCGGTAGTCGCCGTTTTTGATGCATAAATCTTGTTCTGGCCTGCTTGATGGCCCGTATGACGCGACATTCCGTCCCCAACCCCCATCCATAGGGCCGGAATATACTTCCTATAAACGCAATTCACAAAACGATGCTTCACCATAAGAGGATACCGTTTTGGTCCCACCACCCCTTGTCAACAATGCAGAAGCCGAGGGTTGCAGAACGAACTATGCCGTGGGTCAATTGCACAGCTGGAATTGAAAGAAAGGATGAAGGTGGTGGTATTGGTACCCAACCTATGTACATCGTTGAGGAAGTATATGGAAGTAGGGGCTGTGTTAGCTCCCTTGACGCCTCCAGCCAGTGATGATCTAAGTGTTATGCTTTTGAGGGAATTTGGGAGGAGGAGGGAGGTCTACTTTTTTGGTCCTTGCTGGTGATGATTTAGTAAATGTATGTCTTTGTTGAGGGATGGGAATTGGTCGCCTTAGACTGCTGAAGCTGGGGCGGGGGTCTGTAGTTGGGGATCTAAAATAATTGAACGCATCAAAGTGGTAAGGAAGGAAATGAAGATGAAGCAGTTGCGTTTGGCATAGTCAGGGTGTGTTTTTGATATGATCGAAAGTCAGAGAGCAAAAAATGCGAGCCTAAATATAGAGAAAGGGGGAGCAGATATAAAAGTAGCACTGCCTATCGATATATGTCATTTAATAGTAACATGAGGAATTAAGGGCAATGTGCCACCGTGGGTGTAAATTCAGATCTCAGGCGCTCAGATGATCTTCATCAGACAATAGGAAAGACATAGAAGTACATGTATGTACATGTACATACATACTGTACGGAGTGGATGGTAGAGAAAATACGACGGGCACTCGGGTAGTGACAAAAAATCAAGGAGGTCACTGCATTGCAGTGTAATAGCCAGCGGAAAACGTAGATCCAGTAGTCTTTGATATCAAAAATAATACATAACTAGTCACCAGATTGCCACAGGATAGGACAGGACTTCTAAAGCCTCAATTCTCATGATTCGTGGATCTGAACACTGCGAAAAGTTGGAAAGTCCCGCCGCCATCCATCGAGAGTTTTTCTTCATGATAGAACCAAATCTTTTACATAGAAATGGAAATTGGAAAGCAGGTAAAATAAAAATAAAAAATAGGAAAACCAATACGAGTATATTAACAAAGAAGCAGGGCAAAGTTAAAAAACAACAACGGGGATATCTACAGCTTGGCAATCATCGTATTTCCCTTTTGCAGCCATTTTACAGCATCCCCGACAAGTTCGTCGACAATAGCCTTGGCGGGCTTCTTCTCGTTAACCACAGCAGCAACCTTACCCATCAGGTAGGGGCGGGCATTCTCAATCATGTCATCATCAGCATCGTCAGGGAGGTTCTCAAAGTCGTGCTCGACAGGGATGATGCCCTTGCTAGTAAGCTCCTTAATTTCCTCAGCGCGGTTCTCTTCCCAGTTTTGGATATAGGCGTTGTTGCGGACGCGGAGGGGTCGGCCCTGTAGATAGAAAGTATTAGCAATTTTGGAAGCTGGGAAAATGTTACTGTGCAAAAATACACCAGGGAAAAGAAAGGCACGGCTAGGATCAGGCTTAGCCGGGGGGAAGAGCATACGGTGAAAATGACGGTGCGGATATTATCATCAAAGCCAGACGTGCGGACGGCCTCCTGGTGAGGCTCGGGAGCACCAGCCTCATCTGCAAGGATGAAACGGGTACCAACCCAGACGGCGGAAGCGCCCAACATCAGAGCTGAGGCAACAGACTGGCCGTTGAAGATACCACCGGCAGCAATGCACTGTACTGGTTTCTTGGTGAAGGGGCTAATGTGTTGGGCGCACAGCTTGGAAACGGTGGGAATAAGGATGGAAGTGGGGACGTCTCCGGTGTGGCCACCACCCTCACCACCCTGGGCGCAAATCAAGTCCGCACCAACGTCGATGGCCTTCTGGACGTGCTTGGGATGGCCAATCATGTTCATGTAGAGAATTCCATTGGCGTGGAGCTTCTCGACAACCGCCTTTGGTGGGACGCCGATGGCGCACACAAAGAGACGCGTGCCGCTCTCGATGATGATATCGATCAGCTCATCGAGCTTGCCCTTGGTGTAATCATAGCTATATTTGGGTTGCTTGTGTTAGTTATGTTTAGTATGTGTATGTGTCCCGGGGGCCACGTGAGGCTGAAACACATGGGAATTACATACTTCGTCTTGCGCGCATTTCCTCCAACCTGAGGAAGCAAGAGATCAACACCGAAAGGAGCGTTCTTATCATGCAAGTAACTCTTCAGCTCAGCGATCTGCTCCCGCAACATATCCGGAGTGTAGCCAACGCCTCCGATAACACCGAGACCTCCAGCATTTGTAACGGCAGCAGCGAGTTTAGGGCCGGCAGCAACGTTCATACCAGCCAAAAGGACAGGGTGCTTGATCCCTAGAAGATCGGTGGCCGTCGTGCGGAGTTGTTCTACAGCAAATTCAAAAAAAAGCAAAATTAGCAAAAACGTCGCTTTCGTACCATGTTTGGGACTTGATTTTCGGCGGAAAGCCGAAGCATGTGCTTTTCGGGGACTCACGAGGAGAAGCCATTTTGTCTGATTCGGGGAGGGAGTTTGAGAGAACCAAGTAAGTTTTATGGATAAAATAAAAAATATACAAGGATCGTACAGAGGATTTCTGGAGTTAGGTACGGAATAGAGAAGGACGAAGGAGAGAAGCAAGGGCGCGGATATTTATTTCAGCTGCTAATAGAGAGTAGATGGCGAAAGTTGGAGATGCCTCGGCAGAAGTGGCAGCGGTGGGTGGTGCTTGTCGGCTCGAAGACTAAAGCAAGCGTGGAGTGTCGCCTTTCCTCCCCTATGTCCGGCACTTTCGGTTGAATTAACCATATCAATCTGTACCCGAGATACCGTTCTCCGCATCAGGAGACTGAATCCAAATGGACTAGCTATCCTCAGAGGAATCAATAATAAGTAAACATGGCAACGGGGTTGGAGATGCGTTTCGATCTTGCCGAACAATACCCATACATACAGCAGCAGCTCATAACCGCCACTGTGTGGGGAACTCCTCCCAATTTGCCCCTTGCGCGTATCAAGGCTGTATCTGGTAGTATTGATACCACTAAACCAAATATAGGATGGTGTTGCTGTGCCGAGACTCTGCTTATATAATGATCTAGAATTTTATCATGTGACTTTCCAGGACGCATTTGTCTCGGCACGGATTATCCAGATTTCCGACGGCTGAGACAAAAAGGCAATTATCGAACAGCCCTAGTCAGGGCCCAAGGACTCGTGGGTCGCTCAGCCAGCGCATTAGTTACCCCCAGCAGACTACGGAGTACTCTACTACTGCACTCACTCCCCCTGCCAACATGTGTTTGCCTCAATTCGACGTAAGCGCCGCGCCCATTCTTCTCGGGTACTGTGAATCATCCTACCATGTCTGAGGCGCAAGCCAGGCGGAGGCAGCCGGCAGCTGCAAGCTTCCAGTGCGGGCGTCTAGACTATGATTGCTCACGGCCCGCCTGGCCCGATACGATCCATTCCCCTCATGGTTTGCGAGGGCTGCTTGGCTCAAGCGGGGAACTCTTGGCTCTAGGCCAGCCGGGGCCAGGGCTATCACGTGGTCACCATACTCAAGGAAAATCCATGGATGTGGTTAACTGCACCCTCCATTTTCCCACCTATCGTAATATCTGACAAATAAAATCTTACTGCGGAGCTACAGTCTTCTCATTGGCTGAGCAAATGAGATATGGCGAATCCGCCGATTGAGAGCCGCCCACAAATGTCAAACGATGTATTTTGTGTGTGGTGTGTGCGCAGCGCTCGCGATGCCCAACCTACCACTTGCCCCAATTGGTTCAATTTCAAGAGCTCACAGCCTCACAGGATAGCCGACACAATACCACACCTCACAGCTCTCCAAGGTTCCAAACAATTCTCAGCTACAATGTGCGGTGCTAGAGGGAAAAGAGCGGGTCCTCGCTCAGCAAGCTCCATACCAGTGATATCACTCTCATCTCATTATTACAGATTTCCCTCCGTTTGCCTGCTCGTAAGCCTCTCATCCATGAGCGAACGCACCTGTGAGCATGGGATAGCTTGTTCGACAAGGATCGAACTCCAAAACCAAATCCCGATTTCCTTCCGCCTGGATCAGTTTTTGGCTCTTGTTCTGAGATTTTGTGTCTTTTTATTCGTTCATTCGCTTATCTCGCCCCTTCCGCTAACATTCCCTGCCACCAGCAGCGCACAATGTCAGTGTTGTGTTCATCAAGCTCAAATTGAAAGTTTTAAATAAATCCTCGTGAACGGGTGTCCGATGTAATCTAACACGGTAGCATGTCAAACGCAAAGCCTCCTAGTCACACATCAATAACCGTGTATGACCTGTGCGACTCGAAACGGTTTTTTCTATGAGACTTTCAGGTGACATTTACCATTTTTTGGTCACTATGAAACTCTTTAACACGGCAGAAAGGAGTCATCAACAAGTAGAACCATATTTTTTGGTCCTTAATAATGAAAGTGGCCGAAAATGGTTCAATAAACGAGGACGATCGGAATCGGTATTGTTGCCATTTTTTGGGAGGGAGGTAAAATAAAGAAAGAACAGTCCACCAGAGCAGGAGGGCACGCAGCAGTTGACTGGGGGTGCACATCGATTCCTTTAATGAGCTCTTATATCCATAGCAAGAAAAAGTCTATCGATGGTCGGTCTGTCATTTGAACAAAGGGCTCTCCTTTTTTGATCGAGATGACGTTACATAGTTTCCCGCTCAATCGGGATCACAGCAGAACCCACAAAGTTTTTCTTTATGGATTCTTTCATCTTTTTATGTAGAGCCCTCTTAATTTTATTTTTGTCCCCCTTTTCTTTGAGAATTCCCGCTCCAGGTTTCAGAACCAGACTATTCTTGATGCTCTCGTGCCGCTCTCGTGTCTCCTACTGACGAAATATGTCATAGGAATATGAATCTGTTCATCACATTTACAGATACCCCTTATAAGCTCCGCCTTCGTCACCCCAACTGACCTACCTTTGCCGCATCTGATACATCAATTTTTGCCCTTCTCTTTAATTAATTCTCCTATTTATGCATCTTTATTCAGCGACGGACAAAAAGTTAAAAATAAAATTAAACAGGGACGTGCGTTGTTCGGGAATTAAGTTGTTCTGTGGTGGTATTAAACCTGCGAACGCAGCAATCGACTTACCTATGTAGCCAACCAGTTAGGATGGGATCATGAAAAGAAAGAGGACTGATCGTGGAAAAATTCAGCTTCAATTCAGAGCCAAGCTAGGCAACTTCACGATCTTTGGAGGCACAGATCGATGATAAATGTCACAAAAGTGATAACTCGAACAGAAATATCAGTAAACGGATGGATAAGCAAATAACACGCCATGGGGCTTATTGAAGTAGAAAGTCTTATGCACTGTGCCGGAGTTGATTAAAGCAAGAGATGATTGAGAAAAATGTTCTCAAACGTATTTCAATAGAACAGACTTTTCACACAAGAACCAAAAAAGGAACCGACTATGCTCGTCGACATTTGCGGACCGCGTCGACCCTTTTAAGCAGAACGGAAATTTAAGCAAAAACAAACCGGGGGTCAAATCTCCTTTTTCTTTATCAGCTTTCTGTAGCGTGGATAAAGAGAACTCGGCGGGGGGGCCGGAAACAATGGTTCACAGTCGCACAACAGCCTGGGACGATATAGTGAAACCAAGAACCAGGACATGGACGCAGGGTAAATAAGAGAGGAACGAAACCCAACAACCCCCCGATGCAATCATGTGCACGATGCGATGCGCTGGATCGTGCACTCCGTGCTCCCTCTGGATCATGCAAAAATATATTATTCCTCCTGTCAAACATGATTTCTTGGGGATGGGAGATGCAGGACCACAACGGTCATGGCGCGAGTGGCTGACGACACACCCAGGTTTTCGTCAGAGATGATCTGCAGGTGGATTGAGATATGACGCAGGAAAATCTCGATTCCTTCATTATTGGGTCTGCGTGGTTACATGTAGCTTTGGGGGGAAAAGTCAATGGGCCAATGGACCAATGAACCAATGATGACAATTGCTAGCTAGCTCACGTTCTCTACTCCGCTCATTTTTTGTACATGTACATGTACAGGACTCAGCACATTTCGCTTTTGGCTTTTGGGGATATACGTGGAGAGAGGCTCGGATAGCTGCCGTCATAGTTAGCGGGAGGTTAAAAAAAAAAGTATCCGTATAGTCTGGCCCGATCTGAGATCACCATAGCTCAACACCGCCTCTCCATATCCTGGAGCTCGATGCAGCCTTTGCATTTTAATCCTCCCAGCTTTGACCTCATGACTGGGATCCCACATCGGGATCACTTAGTTCATGCCATGCCATGAGTGTTGTCTAGTATTTACCGAACACCGATCGACCCTTATGGGACCGGAGCCAGCAGATTAGAGAGATATTAGAGCAACCCAGAGTCCGGTGACGGAAAGTCAATTTCTGACTACAGAAAGAAAGCTGCACATTTCAGATGAAACAAATTAGCCTCACATCCGTAGCTTTTGTTTCCTGGCAGACTCCTTTGGCTTCTATCCAACTTCGTCAACCCAGTGCCCGCTATCAAAACGGAAATTGGACCTCTTTCTAGCGGAGGAGTATCGTATCAGTGTTGCATCTTCTTGGCAGGTCCTTCCGACGCGAACCACCACAGTTAGTTTGGTCACTAACATAAGCTAGCTTGGTAACCTTGGTCCAAATCACTCAACGGACATCCTTCCATCTTCAGGTCTAATGCACATCTCCCTTGGGGGATGGTGGGCTCGGCATTACTTTTCGTAGCAATTATTTTGTCTGTCCTGGTTTGTGGATCTGGCCAAGTACAAGGGTGAACTGGCCAAAGTCCCCCAAAAAGAGCCATAGGCCGCACCTGCCCGGTAGCGGTATACCAGGATTGTAGCGGCGCATAAGAGGGCAAGGGTTTCGAGTCGCTTAACACACAACTCATTGGCGGGCGGCATTTTCTCACGCAAACGACGATTCCCACATTACCCCTCTGCTGATGGGGTGTGTGCAAGGGGATGAGGAGGGTGGAGGACACGGAATGATGCAACTGCGGCAATGCGGGATGGAGAGCGCCGCACCACCTATGCCAGCAACGAATCCAATTAATAGTCAATAAACCTGCGGTGTGCATAGGAGGGGCGTATTTTATGGGTTGCTAGCATGTCAAGGCAAGCTTTGTTGAGTTAATCTGGGAATTACCCGATCTAGTCCCGCCAGCGACTCCCCTGTCTGTGAGGACAGGTTGGACAGATGTGCATGACAATCATGCTGGCGTCTGAGTTCCCTGGTATGGTGTCTGTTGGCTGTGGCCGGTATAAAGAGGGATATATAGACCCAGGGTGCTGTCGGAGTTTTTGGTACTTTGGTCTGAGAATTATCGACGCTGCGTGTTAGAAGCACATCGGTTTGTCGCTCATATAATATCTAATATATATATATATATTTTGTGTCGCAGAGGGAACATAGAAGCTCAGACCTTTTTCTCTTTTTCTTCAAAAAAGGTTTTTAACTCTTTTTCCTCTCCTTCCCACTCCGCTTTTATATATACCTCACCACCAGCTTCGTAGCTTCGCCGGATATGGGTGGTTGTGCTAGCGTCATTACAACTCAAACGAATCAGTTAGGAGATGTGGTCCGAAGGCGGGGGAAGAAACTCCTTGCTTCCACTTCTCAGTCTTCACCATCACTACCCAGCTTACCGCGAAAGCAAAAGTTTCGGACCTTGATAAAGAAGAACAAACAAAAATCCCTGGAAAAGGCAGAACGCCTCTTTCGAAAATCAAACCCAACATTCAACGACACTTCCAAAATAGACCGCCTGCGTGCAACAGAGTATTCTACCCTAGACAAGGAGGGCCACATTTATTTGGACTATACAGGTGGAGGACTCTATGCCGACTCCCAGCTGCGGGCACATCATGAGCTTCTTGCCCGCAACATTTTTGGGAATCCACATTCCCTCAACCCAACTTCTAGTGCCATCACAGAGCTGGATGAGCAAGCTCGAGCACAGGTGCTATCTTTCTTCAATGCTTCCCCTGAAGAATATATCGTTATCTTCACACCTAACGCATCCGCCGGCATGAAATTAGTTGGTGAAGCATACCCCTTCTCTCCAGGTGCCGAGGTGATATTGTTATGGGACAACCATAACTCTGCGCACGGGGTTCGTGAATATGCTCGCTCCAAGGGCGCCACAGTCTCATATATTCCGGTGACGTTGCCTGAGATGCGCGCGGACGAGTCAGTGATTGAGAACGCCCTTCTGCCGAAGGATGAAAAAATTAGCAATCCCCGCCTGTTTATTTATCCCGCCCAATCGAACTTCTCTGGTACCCAACATCCTCTCGAGTGGATTGACAAGGCCCACGAACAAGGATGTGATGTTTTGCTCGACGCTGCTGCTTTTGTCCCTACCAACCGCTTGGATCTCTCCCGCTGGCACCCTGATTTTGTGCCCATCTCCTTCTATAAGATGTTTGGATATCCTACCGGCGCTGGCTGCTTAATTGCTCGTCGGGAAGCATTGGCACGTTTGGAAAAGCCATGGTTTGCTGGCGGCACTGTCTGGGGTAGCTCAGTCCAGGCTGGTGGGCATGTGCTCTTGCAGGGGCATGCAGCCTTCGAGGATGGCACCATTAACTATCTAAACCTCCCAGCGGTACACATCGGCCTTAATCATTTGGCGAGCATCGGGATAGAGACAGTCCACGAACGTGTCGCGTGTCTGATGGACTGGTTGATCAAAGAGATGCTGTCCCTCCGTCACTCCAATGGTAGTGAGGTTGTGAGGCTCTACGGACCGGCCAACACATATCGACGCGGCGGAACCTTTACATTCAACTTTATAACACCCACGGGTGAAGTGGTTGATGAGCGCATTGTCGAGAAACTTTCCTCTGCGCTTAATATTTCATTGCGGACAGGCTGTTTCTGCAACCCTGGTGCTGGAGAGGCTGCTTTCATCCTCACACAACCAGCACTTGTCAGCGCGTTCAATGGGGAGGCCGAAATGAAGACCACCGGCCAAATGAAGGGTTTTGATGACTTCTTGATCGATATGGGGATGACCACTGGCGGTGGCGTCCGGGCCTCTCTTGGGTTGATGTCCAACTTCGCCGATGTTTATCGATTCGTTCAATTTTCCCGCGCCTTCATCGACGCCGTTCCAGTAGTCGAGAAACTTATTCCCCGGTTGCACTGTTGAGGTTGATTATCGATATCAGCGTGTTTAACTTCTCCTTTTTCTTCGCTTTCTAAACGCTAAAACGATCAACGACGGAAGGCTTGAGTGTGTATATTAGCCGACGTGAACATGTACATAACGATTTGAAGATTACCGACTTCATGAACATATCCGAGCCCTACATGACTTTGTATTCTTTTTAAGTGTTTTTGCCACTCTGTCGGGATCGGTGCGGGCGCCATTTAATGGTCCACCAAGGCTGAATATATGATGTCTCTTCAACTCCAGTGTGATTTTTTGTTTCTGGCGTTATTGGTCTTATGTATGATCCGAGAAGAATTGGATGGGACTTGCGTAGAGAGCGGCGCTGATCGACATATGAACAAATTATAAGCGGGACGATGTATATAGTTTATAGAGCCCCGCAGAATGCCCACCTCGATACAGCTTCTCCAACTGCAACACGCTCAGTTTCCCGATTTGTTGAAAGTATCTGAAAAGATTAGTGTTTGATGAAAGAAGGTGGAATAGAAAAGAGGACAGTCAGAGTTCTTTAAGAAAATTTTTAAGAACAATAGCAGAACCAGAGAGCTATTGTTCTTGATATTGGCGGGTTCGGCTGCCGCCCAGAACTCAAAAGTTGGAACATTTTTACATGTTCAAGAAAACCCATTCTTTTTCAGATGGGAAGAATACAATCGGCGGATACTTAACCGTTTAGCTTGCCAAACGGGGAACATGCTTCTTATATATTTAAGGGTAATCGTTGGTCTCCGTGGTATTTCTACTAGCAACTACGCTGCGTAGGAATGTATATTAATATTATGGTGGGGTAGAGTAGGTCAACAGTCACAGATTGAACTACTGACTATATAAATCAATAGAAAACGCTCTATCATAGATAATCTGCTGAAAACTAATTACATTTGAAAAGTCATTATTCTCTGTCTTTTCCACTCATAAGTTCTAGCAATCTATCTCATGAAACACTAAGATGTGACTGTGCTCAGAGATTTAGTAAGATTATCCTGAGTGATTGGCCAGAAATGCGCATGAAGGAGCAAAGCACTCCGATTCAAAGGAGCTCAAAGTGTCCACGGATTTAAATATTTTCACGAACCCCAAACATTCGTACCCGGTCATATCAAAGGATGTGGTTATATATGGCGAATTCCTTATACAATGACTGTTTGGAACGTTATTAAAGCCACGGTGTAGATTTGGAAAGTTATATCTACCGGCATGGCATCGAAGGTGAGGTGAGCGATGGAAAATTCAATATCTGTCAAAAAGTGCTCAGCATACGGAATGCGTACTGAATCTCATTAAAACTGCATGAAACACATATCTCATTTCTTGACAATGAGTGACTTCTCTATATACTTCAGGCACTGTCAGGAAAAAGAGGTTATACACTACTGAACGCCACCAACATCGTATTACTACAATATTTCTCATCATCATCATCAGCTTACTACAACACTTGTCTAATACTTGCTTATGCTAGCTCTCTTGGCTCGCACATATATTTTACTATAAATAGCTCTATCTTTTGTATGAAATAGATATATTAGATAGTGTATGAATAATATGACAAGCAGATCTTGATACACATAAGATTCATATGTCTTCAACATATTCATCTATGACACTCAATTCAACAGTTATGAGCCTGGTAAGCAGCATCTGAAGAGAAGTGTGATACACTGATCTCAATTCTCATTTGAATTTGACAACAATCATTTGAACTGAGATGATTGATTCTCATTCATATACAGTCCGATCTAATTGACTGTTATATTCAATTCCCAATTCTCACTCATATACATTCTGATATACTTGACTGATATACATTCTGAATTCTGATCATATCTATCCTCAAATACTTGAACCAATTCATCAATTCATTCAATATAACTGATATGACAGACAAGACAATGTCTAGTGCAACTGTACATCTTAGTGTTTCTAGAGATTGAAAACTTTGATACAAGCATATGCTAGAATATGCAAAGAACAAGAAGATATCAGACTTCATTAATCTTGACAAACCTGATATCTTCTCTGAACTAGAAGAACCTCTGAAACCTGAGTGTTCAGAAGAAGTCATCATGAAGGCTAAGATAGTATATGACATCAAGATCACTGTGTGAAAAATCAAATATATGAAATATGAGAAATTGAATAAAGATATGACAAAGATATAAGATGTCATATAAAGAACAGTGAATATCACAGAGCTATAACATGTACACAGTGAGAATGATGATATAAAGAAGATTATTCATTCATTAAGAGATTGACTCTCACTCATGATCACAGACTATCAAGATGATGTGAGAACCTGATATTATAATCTCTGCAAAGCACTGAAAAACAGAGATATAGAGAAGTAATTAAATAACTGATCACTTATCAAAGATAATATCAAAGAGATGAATATAGCTGAACAGTTCAACTTGAAGAAAGACTTCTTAAATATGAATCTAGCTATTGATGCAGATTATACACAAGCATGAATAAAGAATGTTCAATATAATAAAGATATCATATCTTTGATAGAGTTAGTTAAGAACTTTAAGAAAAGATATAGAGAAATAAGTATTCTCAAAGAAGATAAATTATGACGGGCTGCGCCCGATCAATTATATAGACTATTTCATTACACTCCATAGATTCTTTCATTTCCAATCGCTGATCCGCGGCCGCTATGAACGCGCGTAGTGTACGCTTTGATTCTCGGCCATTCCTGATCACTGATCCTCGGCCACTATGAACACGCGTATATTCTTCCACCTCAAAGCTCCACCGCGTACGCCACCACATACACATATAAATATTCATCTCAATCACTGATTCTCATACTTTCTCTTTCTTTTCTTCTTTAACATTTTTATCTTTGTTATATAAGACCTATCAATATAATACTGATCTATTCAGTATAGACTTCTTACACTATAAAAATGTTCATTGTCTTCTTATTAGAAATGATTATTTATCAAGAGATATTCAAATATGTAATAATATATAAGAAATAGAGAAACAGTTAAACAGTTAAGCAGACACTGAGTTCTCAGATAGAAGCTTACTCATCAGTCATTCTGATTCTGTAATAAGATCTTACAAAGAGAATAAGATCTTATAAGAGAATATTAGTAAAAGACTTGAGAGTTCTGACACTCAGATATATGAGAATATAATTATACTTCTTCAAATTTCACAGATATTATATATCTAATAATTGATATAATCATGTCTAATGATAATATGAAACTCTCAAACATGAGTATAGACATAATATCACAGTGACTTTAAGTAATGTTGAAATTATAACAGTAATAGATAGTAAATATGCATATGACTTAACAACTTTAATATAAAGAGATTCAATGATTAATTCATACAATTTCAATATTTATAGAATTGAATATAAAAGTGCTGAAAGAATGCTTAGATACTCTTATATATTTTAATACTTCTGATCTCACTCTCTACTTATTATAAAGAATGAAAATGCTTATAAAACTGAGTATAAATGAAGATTTCATTAGTTTGTTAACTAATCAAGATTGATATATCAATGAATAATTGAAGAATTATATAAAATAGAAGTTTCATTCATGAATGAAAGTATGTGAATCAGTGTTACAAATATCTGATAATATTATAAGATATCTTAATATTCTGTTCTGAGACACTGTCATATAATAGAAAGTATTAGATTAATTACAGAGTATTTAATAGAGAAATACTTCTCTTACAATATTTATTCCTAACTTTAATATCAAGATTCTAGAAGTAGATAATCAATCTTGAGAGAATTAAATAAAGATTAGCATGCTTAGAAAGATATTGACTTTTAAACTCTTACAGACTCTTATAAGTGTATGTAAGAATAAGTACTTACAGGCGATTATTCAGGTGTTTGCAGCTTGGCGTGATATGTACTGTTAACTACTAGAAGTATTTGTGATAGAAAGATAAAATGTAGAAGTTAAATGTATAATAGTATTCAAGCTGAGTTATAAATAGTATTCATAAACTTCAGTCTATATAGTTGTGTATAATCAAGAGCTGCTAACTCTATTAATTATACAAGAGATAGAAATAGAGATAAAGAATTCATAAGAAGTAGAATTTCTTACATATTCTTCTCTCTCTAAGACTTTATCTGTAAAGTCTTTCACTGAGTAACTTCATAGAATCAGCTCAGCACTGCAGTGATACTCACTAAAAATTCTTCATATCTATAAAAAAATCTTAGTGAGAAAAAATCTCTTATTACTGTGAAGAGAAAAGAGTCTGTTACTTAGTTTCTTATTTTATAAGATTCTTTATAATCTATAGATTCTTCTCTAACTACTATACAGATTCATCTCATATCTTTCATATAGAAGAGTTTCAGTTAACTCTTAATTATTTTTATAAGATTCTTATATAATCATTATACAGATTTATCTTACAGATGAATCACTCTCTATAAGATCACTCTCATTAAAGAGAAGTATTTATAAGTTAATCTTTTACTCATTCTTATAAATCATTGTTCTTTGATACTGTAGAATTGTGAGAAATTTTTCATTCTTTTATTAACTCTATAGAATTGTAGAATTAAGATATCTGTAGTCTGCAATCACTCTTTATAGTTATATAGAAAGATTCAGACCTGTGATTTATAATCACTCTTATTTACTAGAGTGATCTGACTATTCTGTGAAATTACTCACAGTGTAAACAAATCTCTCTAAAGTAGTATAAATATTTCAGATCTGTTTACAGAATCTTATCTTCTTTTTTCTTTTTCTATAACAGCTCTCATTCTTATAAACTATGAGTATTCTCATTCATCTGTAAAGTATTTTCACTTAGATAATAGAGAGAAAGTGTTTCTAACAATATTCATATATTAATTTAAGAACTTCTCAAGAATAAAAATTTTTTCAATTTTAATATCTTTATAAATAATATCTGACTGCTGCTGAGCTTCTTATAAGTGTCTCTGTAACTTCTCTAATTACTTTTTACTGACTGATAAAGCAGAGATACTATTATTCATAACAGTATCTTTATCTCTTTCAGCTCTGTCACTGCATCTGATCTTCAGATCAGCAGTCAATTTCATGTCTCTTTCAGATTAGTTTCTGACTTTAAGTAGTACAGTCTCTCTCTTTACTGTAAGTCTTCTTATAAGTAATTTCTTACAGATTCTAGCTAACAGTTCTTACAAAGCTCTTAGTTTTATCAGTGTCTTCTACAGCTCTATGAGTCTATAATCACTCTCTCTCTGCTCACACAATCTCTGACCAGATATATGCAAATATGTCTAGGTTTTCTATCAATGATTCTTACACTGTGATGCATTTCTGCAATCTCATTATCAATGAGAGATAGATTTCTGAGTATCTGTAAAATTCAGATAATTAAGATAATGTAAATTCTATGAATTCATAACAGAAGTTAATCTAAATAGATAAGCTCTCTTCTTATATCTCAATTATTTCTGAGCTGAATACTTCAGCATAACTGAGAGAGTGAATATAGCTTTATAAGAGATATCTGATCATATATACAGATAGTCAGCTTTCAAGGTTCTGCTACAACTGTGTATACTCTGATATTCAGCTTCTCTGAAGTCTGTGTATTTCTGATAATCTTTATATTAAATACAATAATTGTCTGTATCATAGATATAATACTCTCTGCTTCTTTAAAGAGAGAAATTGATAGTTATGAGAAGATTAAGTATCACAGATATTAAGAATATAAATATAAGTTTTCTTTATTTTTTCTTTATTAGTCTCTAAATTGTGTTCACAGCTCTGTTTTTATTTTCTTATTTTTTAACTTTAATAAGAGTATGATTTCTTCTTTTCTTTATATATATCATGAACTGTTCATTTCAGTAGAAACTTATCATCTTATAGACTAGAGTTTATAAATAACAGTGTTAATATTTTTATTACAATCAGGTTCTTAGTAAAGATTACATTATTCTAACTTATCAGAATTTACAGTATAAAAGTTATATCTCAGCTTCTGCAGATATCTTATCTACTTAGATGATTTCTAAGTGAACTTATTCATCTTATTAGAATACTCTTATCACTAAATCTTGAATCAGAGCTTATAATCTCACTTCTCTGAGTTAATAATCTCTTTGATCTGATATTCTCTTTCACTCTCTAGTACTTTATAAATAGAGTGATAAGTCACAGAATTCTCTTCTAAGAATTTCTTATATTTGTAAAGTAAAGAGATATAAAAAACATTATATATCTATAACTCAGATGATAGTTTCAATCTGTAGAACTATAAGTTAACTTTCTTTATAATCTTACAAGACTCTGTCTGTAAGAGATTCAGCTTCTTACTAGATCTCTATATAATAATATTTTCTAGACTCAGTCAGACTCTATTATCTTTCTTAAAACTCTTTATAATATACTTAAAGTTATAGTATCTCTTCTGATACTCTTGAGTCTTTCTCAAGAATTTGTAAGCTTTCTCTCAGATCTTCTGAATTCTCTCAGTCTATTCACAGATATTATCACACTCTATAGTGTACTCTCACAGATTTATCAAGATCATCTGTGAATAAGTCTCAGTAAGCATCTCAAAGAGAGTTTTATCTATGCTGACATACTTTGAGTTATTGTATATAAACTCTATAAATAATAATCAATACACTCAGTTATTCTGATTATAATTAATAAAGTATCATAGATACTGTTTTAATATACTTATCAGATATTCTGTCTGATTATCTGTCTATTGATAAAAAGCTGTACTTAGATCTTATAAGATCTTCAGTATAGTTATCAGATTAGATCAGAACTCTTCTATAAAAATTAATTCTCTATCTGAGATAATATTCACAGATAATTCATACAATCAGATTATATTATAGATAAAGATATAAGTTAAATTCTTTAACTTCAAGTTCTTACAGATGAGTATAAAGTGTGTTATCTTGATAAAGCAATTCACTATCATCAGCACACTGTTAAAGCAGATATTATATATGTTCTTACTTTCAGAGAGACTTATAAGAGTGTTCATTTCTAGCTGTTTTCAAGATTTCTATAAGATGAGTAGAGAAGTAAGTTCTTTATATAATCTGAACTGTACTATCTGTGAATTCTGATAAATAGTATAAGAATTCACTATCTTCTTTATAAGTTCTTGTATCTTCAGTCAGAAGTATTTTCTTATAAGTAACTTATAAGTTCTAGTATCTGTAAAATGACTTACTAGAGAAGAGTTATAATATCTTTTAATAAGTTCTATACATAGAAACTCATTTATAGATACATAAATTCAGTTCTCTTTTTATAAGAGATTATTTAAGTCTCTTCAATTCTTTATTTCTGCAGAGTTGATTCCTGCTATGAGTAGTTTCTAAATATACTGAGTATATTTATTCTTTAATTATAGTTCAGATAATCTGAATAGAAGATCTTATAAAAACTTATACTCTGTTTTCTCTTACATCAGATCTTTCACAGTACTTCTTAAAGTCTGCAATCTCTTCAGATTATAGATACTCTCTTTAAGAATTCTCACAGAGATTCTTAGAGTGTTAACTCTCAGTGTTATAGAGAGTAGTTGTATAGACTTCTTCTCTCTCTTTCTTCTCTTCTCTTATAAGAGATTGAGAGACTCTTCAGTCAATCTCTTTATAACACTCAGTTTAAGTATTCTATAAAGCTTTTCTGTCTTCTCTAGTCTCTCTGTATCTATCATTCTAAACTTCTTAATATAGTCTGATCTGTGAAAGAATCTGTTCACTGAGTTCTTAGTTCTCTTAATATATTCTATCTTGAACTAGAACTCACTCAGTCTCTGAGCTCAGTGAACCTGCTACTGCAAGAGTTTCTTAATTAAAGTAAACTATTATAAGCTATTATAATCAGTTCTAACAGTAATCACTGTTATAAGACTCTCAAAGTAGTGATATCAGTGATGAAAGAATTTCACTATTATAAGAAGCTTCTAATTATAAATATTATAGTTGATCTTCATGAGTTATATCTTCTATAAGAAAAAGATCACTAAAACTCAGTTCTTATTTAACTGTAGTTATGAGACTATTTCTAAAATTATAAAGAAGAAGACATCTGTCTTCAATCTAGTTAAGAGTAAGAAATTAAAGTAAAACAGTATCATTATATTTATAAATATCTGTTTTAATCTTATAAAGATTCTATAAGCTTCTGAGATAAGAAAGTTCTTACAGCTATTTCTTCTCAACAATCTTTTCATTCTTCATTTATAAGATAACTTTTTCTTATTTTCACTCTTCAGTATATCTGTAAGAGTTAAGAAGATTCTTATAAATACAAAGATAACTCATCTATAGAAATTCACAAAGCTTAGAAAAATCTGAATCTTATGAATACTAGTTAGCTTCAGTTATAATAGAATAGTCTTAACTTATAAAGATTTCATCTGAATATTATCTGCAGTGATTATATATTCTAGAAAATTAATTCAATAGACACTGAAGTTATACTTTACAAGCTTAATATACAGTTCTGTCTCATTTAAGACCTTCAACACACTTTATATATACTCAGTGTGTTCTTTCTTCTTTATAAAGTACATCATCACATTATTCAGATATATTATTATAAAGATATTCAGATATATATAAAGTGTTTTATTAATAAAAGACTGAAATACTGCAGAGATATTAGTCAGATTAAAAGATATTACTAGATATTTAAATAATTTCAGTGCAGTTCTAAAGACAGTCTTTCATTCATTTTCAGACTGTATTCACAGCTGTGTATATACATTGATTACATTCAGCTGTATGAATATGACAGCTTCTGTGAGACAGTTGATCACATTCTCAATCAGAGATAGAGAGTAGTAACTCTTTATTATCTTGAAGTTCAGATCACAGTAGTCTATATATAATCTGAGATCTTTATTCTTCTTCTTCATGAATATCACAGAGGCTCTCACAGAGATCTATAAAGATTGAATAAAGTTATTCTTCAGATTCTTCTTTATATAGGCTTACAAGACCTCTATCTCTTAATAAGAGAGCTTATAAATTAGTTCTCAGAAGAGTTTCTATTCTTCTATTAAATCTATTATCAGATTCTTCTTATAGTAAGAAGAAAGCTCAGCTGTCTTTACTGAGCTAAATATCTCTGTAAAATCTCAGTATTTCTCTAATATTGTCACGCTCCCGGCCGCGCCAAGGCCCTGTTGCGGTTCCACACGGCCCATCACTTTCATGCGGATAATTCCATCCTGTCTGAACCAGTTTCCAACCGCTCTATGACATCATTCGGATATATTATAGAAAGATCTGATTGATGGATATGAGAACCCCGCTTCTATATGAGGTCAGCAGATTACTTTTCCTTGGCAGTGAGATGCTGCTGAGATATCACTTCAGCTATTCTCACTCATGAAATGAGAGGAGGTATTCACTCATTGTCTATATAGAATAGCTAGATGCTGACTTCTCATGAAAGAAGTCAGTGATTCATTTCTTTTACTATGAAAGAAATATATACAAGAGTTACTGCATGTCTCATACAATCTTCTTAGTATACTAAGTATCATATCTGTGATATTCTTGCAATAACTCTGTAGTCTACAAGCTCACTATTCAAGCAAGATAGTCAAGCTCACTCATACAGCTTCTTAAATAACTACTTCTATATAACACTGTCAACTAGTCACTGCTTCAGTTCTGTTATGTTACAATTTGAATTACTCAATCTGATTATATGTTTGAATCAGTCAAGCTCTAACAGACTGATATGACCTCATGCACCTGTGCTGAGACTGACTCAATTCCACTCTCTGAAGAAAACACTACATCATCTTCTAGAGTGTGTACATCTCTATCTCAGCAGGAATCCAAGATTCCTGTAAGAATAAGTGCTCGCAGGCGATTATTCGGGTGTTTGCAGCTTGGCATGATATGTACTGTTAACTACTAGAAGTGTTCATGGTAGAAAGATAAATATAGAGGTCAAATGTATCATAGCATTCAAGCTGAGTTGTAAATAGTATTCATGAATTCCAGTCTATATAGTTGTGTGTAGCCAAGGGCCGCTAGCCCTATTGATTATATGAGAGATAGAAATAGAGGTAAAGAATCTGCAAGAAGTGAGATTTCTTACATATCCCCCTCTCTCTAAGACTTCATTCATGAAGTCTTTCACTAAGTGACTTCATAGTCAGCTCAGCACTGCAGTGATACTCACTAAAAACTCTTCATATCTATAAAAAATCTTAGTGAGGAAAAATCTCTTATTACTGTGAAGAGAAAAGAGTCTGTCACTCAGTTTCTTATTTCATGAGATTCTTTGTAATCTACAGATTCTTCTCTGACTATTATGCAGATTCATCTTACATCTTTCATACAGAAGAGTTTCAGTTGACTCTCAATCATTTTCACAAGATTCTTATGTGATCATCACACAGATTCATCTCACAGATGAATCACTCTCTGTGAGATCATCTTTATCAAAGAGAAACATTCATAAGTTGATCTTTCATTCATTCTCACAAATCATTGCTCTTTGACACTGTAGAATTGTGAGAAATTTTTCATTCTTTTATCAACTCTGTAGAATTGTAGAATCAAGATATTCACAGTCTGCAATCACTCTTTATAGTCATATAGAAAGATTCAGGCCTGTGATTCACAATCACTCTTATTTACTAGAGTGATCTGGCTGTTCTGTGAGATCACTCACAGTGCAAGCAAATCTCTCTAGAGTAGTATAAATATCTCAGATCTGTCTGTGAAATCTCATCTTCTTTTTCCTTTTTCTGTAACAGCTTTCATTCTCATAAACTGTAAGTATCTTCATTCATCTGTGAAGTGTTTTCACTCAGATGACAGAGAGAGAGTATTCCTGACAATGTTCATGTATTGATTCAAGAACTTCTCAAGAATAAAAATTTTTTCAATTTCAACATCTTCATAAACAATGTCTGGTCACTACTGAGCTTCTTGTGAGCATTTCTATGACTCCTCTGATCACTTTTTGCCAGCTGATGAAGCAGGGATGCTGCTGCTCATAACTGCATCTTCATTCCTCTCAGCCTCATCATCACACCTGATCTTCAGGCCAGCAGCTCATTTCATCTCTCTCTCAGATCAGCTTCTGACTTCAAGCAGCACAGTCTCTCTCTTTACTGTAAGTCTTCTCATAAGTAATTCCTTACAGACTCTAACTGACAGTTCTTGTAAAGCTTTCAGTGTTGTCAGTGTCTTCTACAGTCTCACAGGCCTATGACTACTCTCTCTCTGCTTACACAATCTCTGATCAGGCATATGCAAATATGTCTAGATTCTCTATCAATGATTCTCACACTGCAGCACATTTCCACAATCTCATTGTTAATAAGAGATGAGTTCTCAGGTACCTGCAAAATCTGAGTAATCAAGGCAATGTGAATATCATGAATTTATGACAGAAGTTAACCTGAGCAGATAAGCTCTCTCTCTGTGTTCTCATTATTTTCAGACTGAATACTTCAGCATAACTGAGAGAGTGAACACAGCTTCATAAGAGATATCTGATCACACACACAGATAATCAGTCTTCAAGGCCCTGCTGCAACTATATATACTCTGATATCTGACTCTTCTGAAGTCTATGCATTTCTGATAATCTTTATATCAAATGCAACAATTGTCTGTACTGTGAGTATAATACTCTCTGCTTCTTTGAAGAGAGAAATTGATAGTTGTGAGAGAATTAAATGTTATAAGTGTTAATGATGTGAGTGTGAGTTTTCTTTATTTTTTCTTTATTAGTCTCTAAATTGTATTCACAGCCCTGTTTATTTTCTTATTTTTTAGCTTTAATAAGAACATGTTTTCTTCTTCTCTTATGTACACTGCAGACTGTTCATCTCAGTAGAAACTCATCATCTTATAGACTAGAGTTTATAAATGACAGTGTTAATATCTTTATCACAATCAGGTTCTTAGTGAAGACTGCATTATTCTGACTTATCAGAATTCATAGTATAGAAGTCATGTCTCAGCTTCTGCAGATGTCTTATCTGTCTGAATAATTTTCAAGTGAACTTATCTATCTTGTCAGAATATTCTTATCACTGAATCTTGAATCAGAGCTTGTAATCTTGCTTCTCTGAGTTAACAATCTCTTTAATCTGATATTCTCTTTCACTCTCTAGTGCTTTGTGAACAGAGTGATGAGTCACAGAGTTCTCTTCTGAGAATTCCTTATATTCACAGAGTAAAGAGACATGAAAAATATTGTATATCTACAACTCAGATAACAGTTTCAATCTGTAGAACTGTGAGCTAACTTTCTTCACAATCTTATAAGACTCTATTCATAAGAGATTCAGCTTCTTACTAGATCTTCATATGATGATATTTTCTAGACTCAGTCAGACTCTATCATCTTTCTTGAAACTCTTTGCAATGTGCTTGAAGTCATAGTATCTCTTCTGATACTCTTAGATCTTTCTCAAGAATTCACAGACTTTCTCCTGAATCTCCTGAATTCTCTCAGCCTGTTCACAGACATCATCACACTCTATAGTGTACTCTCACAGATCTATCAAGATCATCTGCAGATAAGTCTCAGTGAGCATCTCAAAGAGAGTTTTATCTGTACTGACATGCTTTGAGTTATTATATATGAACTCTGTAAGTGATAATCAATGCACTCAGTCATTCTGATTGTAATTGACAAAGCATCACAGATACTGTTTCAATATACTCATCAGATGTTCTGTCTGATCATCTGTCTGTTGATGAAAAGCTGTGCTTAGATCTTGTGAGATCTTCAGTATAGTTATCAGATCAGATCAGAACTCTTCTGTGAAGATTGATTCTCTGTCTGAGATAATGTTCACAGACAATTCATATAATCAGATCACATTATGAATGAAGATATGAGTTAAATTCTTTGACTTCAAGTTCTTGTAGATGAGTATAAAGTGTGCTATCTTGATAAAGTAATTTACTATCATCAGCACACTGTCAAAGCAGACATCATATATGTTCTTGCTTTCAGAGAGACTCACAAGAGCATTCATTCCTAGCTATTCTCAAGATTTCTGCAGAATGAGTAGAGAAGTGAGTTCTTTATATAATCTGAACTGCACTATCTGTGAATTCTGATAAACAGCACAAGAATTCACTATCTTCTTCACAAGTTCTTGCATCTTCAGTCAGAAGTATTTTCTTATAAGTAACTTATGAGTTCTAGTGTCTGTAAAATGACTCACTAGAGAAGAGTCATAATATCTTTTAATGAGTTCTATATATAGAAACTCATTTATGAGCACATAAATTCAGCTCTCTCTTTACAAGAGATTATTTAAGTCTCTTCAATTCTTTATTTCTGCAGGATTGATTTCTGCTGTGAGCAGTTTTCAAATATACTGAGTATATTCATTCTTCAGTTACAGTTCAGATAATCTGAATAGAAGATCTTATGAAGACTTATACTCTGTTTCTTCTTACATCAGATCTTTCACAGTACTTCTCAAAGTCTGCAAACTCTTCAGATTATAGATACTCTCTTCAAGAATTCTTGTGAAGATTCTCAGAGTGTTGACTCTCAGTGTTGTAGAGAGTAGTTATACAGGCTTCTTCTCTCTCTTCTTCCTCTTCTCTTATAGAGAATTGAGAGACTCTTCAGTCAATCTCTTTACAACACTCAGTTCAAGCATTCTGTAAAGCTTTTCTGTCTTCTCTAGCTTCTCTATGTCTGTCACTCTGATCTTCTTAATATAGTCTGACCTGTGAGAGAGTCTATTCACTGAGTTCTTAGTTTCCTTAATATATTCTATCTTGAATCAGAACTCACTCAGTCTCTGAGCTCAGTGAACCTGTCATCATAAGAGTTTCTTAATTGAAGTAAACTATTGTAAGCTGTTATGATCAGTTCTAATAGTAATCACTGTTATAAGACTCTTAAAGTAGTGATATCAGTGATGAAAGAATTTCACTATCATGAGAAACTTCTGATCATAAATGCTATAGTTAATCTCTGTAAGTTGTATCTTTTATGAGAAAAAGATCACTGAAACCCAGTTCTCATTTAACTGTAGTTGCAAGACTATTTCTGAAATCACAAAGAAGAAGACATCTGTCTTCAATCTGATTAAGAGTAAGAAATCAAAGTGAAACAGTATCACTGTGTCTGTGAATATCTGTTTCAATCTTGTAAAGACTCTGTGAGCTTCTGAGATAAGAAAGTTCTCACAGTTCTTTCTTCTTAACAATCTTTTCATTCTCTGTTTATGAAATGACTTCTTCTTATTTTCACTCTTCAGCATGTCTGTAAGAGTCAAGAAGATTCTTGTGAATGTAAAGATAAACTATCTATAGAAATTCACAAAGCTCAGAAAGATCTGAATCTCATAAATACTAGTTGACTTCAGTCATGATAGAATAGTCTTAATTTATAAAGGTTTCATCTGAATATCATTTGCAGTGATTACATATTCTAGGAAATTAATTCAGTAGACACTGAAGTTGTACTTTGTAAGCTTAATATATAGTTCTGTCTTATCTAAGACCTTCAACACACTTCACACATGCTCAGTGTATTCTTTCTTCTTTATAGAGTACATCATCACATCATTCAGATATATTACTATGAAGACATTCAGATATATGTGAAGTGTTTTATTAATGAAAGACTGAAATACTGCAGAGATATTAGTCAGATCAAAAGACATCACTAGATATTTAAACAATCTCAGTACAGTTCTAAAGACAGTCTTTCATTTATTCTCAGACTGTATTCACAGCTATGTATATACATTGATCATATTCAGTTGTATGAATATGATAGCTTCTGTGAGACAGTTGATCACATTCTCAATCAGAGACAGAGAGTAGTGACTCTTTATTATCTTGAAGTTCAGGTCATGATAGTCTACACATAATCTGAGATTTTCATTCTTCTTCTTTACAAATATCACAGAGACTCCCGCAGAGGCCTGTGAAGATTGAATAAAGTCATTCTTCAGATTCTTCTTTACATAGGTCTGCAAGGCCTCTGTCTCATGATGAGAGAGCTTATAGATTGATCTCTAGAAGGGTTTCTGTCCTTCTATCAAATCTATTGTCAGATTCTTCTCACAGTGAGAAGAAAGCTTAGCTGCCTTAGCTGAGCTGAACATCTCTGTGAGATCTTGATATTTCTCTGATATCTGAAGCTCAGTTTTCATAATCATGAGATTCTCAGACACTTGCAAAGTCATTATATAGATGAGCTTATCTTCTCTAATCAACTCTGCAGTATCAACTGCTTCTATCTCTGTGAGTGAGTCTGTTAACACTGATCAGAAGTATAAACCTGACTTGTGAACAGCTATGTGCAGATTATGTCTTTGAAGTCATACAAGTCTTAAATACATATCATCTGTGATGTCTGTAATAATCACAGTTTCTGCAAATCTTCTCCAGATTTCAGAGAGATCTTGCAATTCAAAGATGACTCTTGTAAGTCTCTCAGCTCTCAGATCTGAGTTCTCACACTCTGCTTATTACAAGAACAGGTTCTCAGTCTTCATCTTTCAGCTTATTCACTTCATGAGCTTTAGAAACATCACAGTGATCTGAGATTCTGAGTTTATCAATGCTTTTCATACTTGTGAGACAGCAGTACTGCAGTGTGATCTCTCTCTGTAAGTAAGCATTTTCATTGAGAAAGTAACAGATTCAGGTGTCAGCTTCAAGACTCTTAAGAAGGCTGTTGCTGACTCTGTCTGTGACTTCTCAAATTTCTATTTTAATTTGTTCAGACAGTTTGTGTGAAGATGTTCTGATTTAGAATAAATAAAGCAGAGTCTCTTTTCCTTAATCTCTCTGTTATACACTCTGTTCACAGAAGCTTGTAAAGCTCTCTCTCTCTACTCAGCAGTCAGATATGAATCTCTCTATATCTTGTCATCTTTTTCTGATAAATCTGTTCTCTGTTATTCTGACTCTTGTGAGACTGATTAATGATTCACTCTTCACAGATCTGTGACTCTCACAGTGATTTATAAGTAATGAATGAGAGTCATCAGTTTCTTCAGAGTTAAGAACTTAGAGTCTTACTCAATGAGCTTGTTCTGCATGTCTTTATTCAGCTTCTTTATAAATATCATCATTCAGATCTTGTTTCAGAGCCCTGTTTCCACAGATCTTAATTCATATCACAATTTCATGAAGTGCTGTGAGTAGTCTTTATCAGATTTCTTGTCTCTTTTTCTAATATTGATGATCACAGTTCAGGTGTTCTCTGTTCAGCTTGTAAAGTCTCTCAACTTATTCTCTAGATAGATCTTAAGAACAGATCATTGAGATCTCTTATAATCATTCTCTAAATAATTCAGCCAGTCCTTGACTTCAGTGTAATAGAGGTCTGTCATCACATAGATGATAGCTTCTTTATCTTTCATATCACACAGCTGGACTTGTAAGTCAATTTCAAATGCAAACTTACAAAAGCTTTTATAGATTGTGATTTGATAGATGGCCTTAAGTAGTCATAGCTTGAGAAAGTTTCTTTTCAGTTCACAGGTATCTCTGAAGATCATGTCTAGAGACTCAGTTTGAGAGTGTTTATAAACAGTAAGCATTTCTTGTAGAAAAATAGCTTGATTCTGTGAGAGATGCTCAAGAATGTTCTTCACTGAGATTGATTTATTCATGAGTTTGAAGAATTTCTCTGTCACAGATGCAGAGAATGATGTTCTGTGAGTGATTGATAAGTTCTCTGAGACTTCTTTCACAGAGATTATTCATGATTTGAGTGACTGCTTCTGAGTGCCTGCAGTAGGGTTTGCAGGGGTTGAAGCACACAAGTTTCTAGTTCTTTCAGTTATAACAGATGATTGCTGACTGACTGAGCTTGAAATGTAAGAATAAGTGCTCACAGGTGATTATTCAGGTGTTTGCAGCTTGATGTGATATGTACTGTTAACTACTAGAAGTGTTCATGGTAGAAAGATAAATGTAGAGATTAAATGTATCATAGCATTCAAGCTGAGTTGTAAATAGTATTTGCGAATTCCAGTCTATATAGTTGTGTGTAGCCAAGGGCCGCTAGCCCTATTGGTTACGCGAGAGATAGGAATAGAGGTAAAGGATCCGCGAGGAGCGGGATTTCTTACAATTTCTGAACCTGCTGTGCATTTTGACATGAGCTCTTCAACCGCCCTGCCACCGCCGCGGCCTCTACACACCTATATCTATCATGGAGATAGAGAGATTAAGATCAGAGATTCACTGAGATACAAGGAAAACACCTTGTCTGAATTCCACAGCTTTACTCATACTCTTGAATGAAAATTCCACCTTAATCTGAGCCAGTATAATACTCATAAGGTATGAGTAATATATACTGTCAATCTTCTTGAAGACATCTCTGTGACTACTTGAGTTATTAAGAAGAGAGAGCTTGAGCATATCAATACTGTCATAACTTAGAAAGAATTCAAGAACTTTCTACTGAACTAAATTGAAGATTATCACAACTGTGACTTCACAGCAGTGCAGTGATTCAACTTATTATATTAATAAAATAATGAAAATTCTTCTGATTTCAACACAAGATTCAAAGAATATTGAGAGGAATTAATCAATGATTTAAATTAATTAAAAACACAGCTTTATCTCACAAAGCTGACTCACAAGGTACAGATAATAATATCATAATATCAGAGTTCATTAATTAATCACACTGAGCTTGTCAACCTGACTTTCTGAATCTATTTAAATAATCAATTCTCTGAGAAAAAGACTAACAAGATCTCTTCTAAGTAATCAATAATAGAATCTAAACAGTATCATAACAGCTTCAGTGTGAAGAAAGTAAAGAAGAATTTCAAGTATTCTGATTCTTCACTCACTGTAAAGAAATATTAAAAAAGATTTAATAAAGATCTCTATTTCAACTGCAGAGCTGATAATCACTATATCAGTAATTATAAGAAGCTGAAGAAGAAAAGAAACTGAGAAGATATCTTCTCAAAGTTAACTTCTCTTCTGACAAATATATCTATAAAAGATAAAGAAGAGAAAGAAAAGAATTGATAATTCTCATATCTCTGAGTTTATATTATAATTACAATACATACTCTGAATAAGAAGATATTAGTAAGATGCCTACTTAACTTCAGAGTGAATACTAACTTTATATTCTATTTCTTTTCTTTAATGAAGAGTTGAAAGAAGATAGATTTATCAGATCATATGAAATTTACAGATGAAATAAAATATCACTGTTTTAATATAATTTAAGCAAAGTGTGTGATCACAGACTCAGAAGAAATCTTTAAGAAGAGCAGTCTGCTTCTTCACACAGTTAATATCATAGATGAGAATGTCATTCTAGATCTTCTATAATTGAGAGAAAACAATTCTCTCATTGACTGAGTCACTCAGATGTGACAGTACTGTCTCACTGATGAAGAGATAGTAATAGAGAAATCTGAAGAGTTTCATCAGAAGAATCTTGAGAAAAAGATAAAGTCAATATACTGTGTAGCAGATGATTGAGACTTGAGAATAGATGAAGAAGTCATCACTCTCACTGCAAGATTAGCAGCAGTATTTATCATTGAAGATGAATATATATAATATCTCTTTACAGATTTTAAGAATGTCTTTTTAAAAAGAGAAGCAGTGAAGTTTCCTGATATCAAGATACAATATAAGATTCATCTTGAAGATGATATAATAGCACTGTACAGATCTCTTTACAACTTATCTGTAAAGAAGTTAAATGTTCTATGCAAATATCTTGAAGAAGTGCAATTAAAAAACTGAATATATTTATCAAAGAGTTCAGCAGAGACATCTATACTCTTTGTACTTAAGAAGAATGATAGACTACATCTATGTGTAGACTACAGAGGCCTCAATAAAATGATAGTTAAGAATTACTATTTATTACTATTAATTAACAAGATGATTGATTGATTATCTGAAGCAAAGATGTTCTCAAAGATTGATATACAGAATATCTATTATAGAATCAGAGTTAATAAAAACAATATTTAAAAAATGACTTTTTATACTAAGTACAGTAATTTTGAATATCTTGTTTTATCTTTTAATCTTTGTAATACTTCAGTCATCTTCCAGACCTATATAAATGAGACACTGTGAGGTCTTGTTAATGTCTCCTGTATAGTATACCTAGACAACATTTTAATCTTCTCAAAATCAGAGAAAGAATATGATACTCATATTCAAGAAGTATTGAGTTACTTGAGACAGTATCAACTCTATACAAATACTGAAAAATACTCATTCTACATGCAGAAGATTGATTTCTTAGATTATATTATTAAGATAAATGATATTTTAATGAACAGAAGCTGAGTCTCTGCTATTAAGAACTGACTAATGCTGTGAACATATCATAAGATGCAGATGTTTCTAGAATTTACAAATTTCTACAGATAATTCATCTATATATATTTACAGATTACTGTCTCTCTTACAGATCTGTTAAAGAGAAGTATGAAAGACAGAAAAATAGAACTGTTTATTCTCATTCAAGACACTGTGCAGATATTTACAGAATTGAAACAAGCTTTCACAGATGTCATAATACTGAATCATTTTAATTCTGACTTACTCAGTCAGTGTGAGACTGATGCATCTGAGAATGAGATCTATGAAATCTTTTCACAGTTAATATCAGAGATCTTTCAATATTGAAAGAATCAGAGAATAATCACTTCTGAGAAAATAGATAATGAATTGTCTGTGAGAGAAGGCTTTTTCACAGAGTCTATAAGACACTGTAAATGAAGATCAGTGACCTTCTTCTTCAAGAAGTTATCACTCATGCAGAGAAGGTATAATACTCATAATCAGAAGATGTTAGCAATTATTGAATTCTTTAAGATCTGGTGACATTATCTTTAGAGTAGTAAGTACTCAGTGTAAGTTCTTACTAATCATGTAAATCTGTATTACTTCTTGACAACAAAGAGCTTGATAGAATATCAAGCCAGATGAATGAAGCTGCTTTCAGAGTATGATTTCTATATCTGATACTGTTCAGATTGACTTAATCTCACTGACACACTGTCTAGACAGTCTGATTATAATATCATTGATACAGAGAAGAATTTTACAAAAGAATCTCTATCATCACTGCAGAAGAAGCTGGCTGCAGAGAGTTAAAATTCTCTAAAGCTCAGAAACAGCACTGAAGAGGCAGCTGTGTGACTCAGTATAGAAGGTGAAAGAGAATCTAAGTCTCTGTAGAGAACTGACACTGAAGATTATGAGCTTCTCATATCATATTTTACAATCATTGAATTGATAAAGAATGAAACAGTCTACAATCTTTCAATCTGACTACTTTTGAAATTCATTAATAAGTTACAGAAGAGAGACACCTCTACTGCAGCTTGAATTCAGAAGTTGAAGAAGAAAGAATCTAGTTTAAACTTGAAAGAGACAGACTCTGAGCAGAGCAGTGCTGCTAAAGAATCAAGTTACTGATAACTAGAAGAATATAAACTTCTACTGCTGAATGATTCAGTCTTCATCTCTTATAGCAGAGCAGTGTGTCAGAAGTTATTAAGAATTTATCATAATAATTCCCATACAGGGCACTTCAGGTTAGAGAAGACTGAGAAGCTTTTAAAACATAAATACACTTGAGACAAGCTTCAGACAGATGTCAAAGAGTATATTAAAACTTACAATATCTATCAAAGAATAAAGATTCTGCAGTATAAGTAATACAGTGAGTTGATATCACTATCTATTTCAAAGAACTTATAACAGAATCTATTAATGAATTTCATAGTTAATCTGCTGAAGTCAATAAGAGTCAAAGAATATAACTTAATTTTAGTTATTATTAACTACTTTACAAAGATAATCAGATATATTTCTACTCATAAAAAGATTAAAGCCTCTGAATTGACTGACCTGTTTTTAGATATTATTATTCATGATCATGATGCTCTGAAATTGTTGATAATAGATTGAGAATCCCTCTTCATCAGCAAATACTGATTGGCTTTTTACTATCATCTTATAATAAGGCATCTTCTTAGTACTGTATTTCATTCACAGATCAATGACCAGACTGAACACTAGAATCAGACACTAGAACAGCATCTTCAAGTGTTCTATTCATATTATCAGAATAATTGATCTAAACATCTTCTGACTGCTGAATTCATATATAATAATATAAAGAATGCAATCTTAAAGATATCTTCTTTCTATATTTATTATGAATATAATTCTTTGTTACTCAGTGACATTGTGAACAATGTTTCAAAGAGAGAAATAGACAGTTAGAATGTTAAACAGATACAGAGAACAGAGTATTTCTCAGTATCAGAAGTAAAAGTAAGATTGAAACTTTTGAACAAAATTTATAAGAAGATAATGAAAAGCATTCACTGCACTCAGAAGCAGCAGATAGAATACTATAATTGAAAACATTTTTTAATGAAGTTCTTAATAGAGAATCAAGTGCTACTTTCAGCAAAGAATATCAAGATAATAAGACTGTGTAAAAAGCTCAGTGAGTAGTGACTAGAATCTTTCTCAGTAATAAGAGTGATGAGTAAGCAGACATATAAGTTAAAATTACTCACAGAATTGAAATCAATTCATTCTATTTTTCACATTTTCTATTTAAAGCTCTATAAGCAATACTCTGAGACAGAGCTGTCTCAGCTGAATAATATTGAGATCAAGAGTAATACTGAATATCTTATACAGAAAATATTAAATAAGTGAATATATTACAGCAAGCTTCAATATCTCATTAAATGAGAAGATTATTCATTATCAGAGAATTCATGAGAACTGCTTGAGTATTTGAAAAATGCTGAGAAAGAGATTGTAATCTATAAGATGACTAGTAGAGACTGCTCTGTTATATATCAGAGATGTTGAATAAGAAATACTACTTAAGACTTCTCATTTTTTTTAAAGGATTTTTTAGAGATAATCTTATAGTGATAAGTTGATATTTTATAGACTCTGTAACACTCTTCTTCTATTTTCTTTCAAAGGGTTTTTAGAAGTTTAATGAGACTACACAAGTGTAAAATTCCTGAAGCAGTTAATAAGAAAAGAAAGAGATATTTGAAATTAATAAAAAGATTAATATTATTGATCTGCAGGTCACTGCTATTCTAATGAGACTGCAGCCTGCTGAAAAAGTAAAAAGAGAGATCAGAGCCTACTCATCAATAATCACACTCTCATCAAACTCATTCTTCACTGTTGAAGTCTCTGACATTAATATCTTTATCTGCTGAGAAGTTAGTGCTGCAGTACTGCAGAGAAGCATGCTATAGAAGAGTATAAGAGATACTGAAAGTATTAACTTATCAACTTATAAAGCATCTCAGTCATCTGCTTTAACTGAAGTAAGATTCTCTTCAATCAGTGATTGATCTCTGCAGTGCTTTCAATGATGATATCAGCTGATCTCTTCTTAAGATCAGTCATTCTGAGATATTTTTTCATCTCAGAGATTCATGCTTTTGTCTTCTTTTATAGATGAGCAAGAAAGACCTTCTCAGTCTTGACAGAATCTGTCAATACTTAAAGCTCTGAGACTCTCACTCTGTACTGCTTGAGTATCTAGACTTCTTATCAGAACTGACATGACATCTTTCTGTGAGATAATACTTATAGAGAGGCAGAAGTTATTGTTACAGATATAACAGAAATAACAGAAGTGAGAGAAGAAATGAATATATAAAATCTCTTTCTTCTTCAGCTGCTTGACATAGTGTAGATAAGTAGCAGTATCAGTCAGAGACTGCATCAGAGCCTTCTTACAGAGAGAAGATGAAGAAATCACAGAACTCTGTGAACTCAACTCAGCAGTATTCTGAGCAGGGCTCAGATGTGCCATGAAAGAGGAACTACAGATTGAGCTTCTCAGAGTCACTGTTTCTGAAATCAAGCTCTTTCTGAGTTCCTCTCTGAATGACCACACAGGGTCATACATCACTGTATTGGCTGGGGGAGAGGGCGGCATCACAACAGCGGTGGGGAGGGCAGGAGATGAACCAGACACAGATGAACCAACTGACAGAAGAAATGACACCTCACTGCAAGGCATGGTGACTATCACTGCAGCTGTAAAAGAAGCAGAAGAAGAAGAAGATGTAACAATGAGAGCAGTGCTCTCACAGCTCATTGATGCTGCTGTCTCTGCCTTCAATCTGGCTTTCTTAACAGTCATGAAGACTGTCACTGCATCATGAAGATGTTTACTCACTAGAAAATGTCAGAATAAGTCCTTAATTATTCTTCAAGAATGATACTCTTATACACTCACTGTTATAATTAAAGAGAGAAAAGAAAAATATTTCACAGAGAGAGAAGATCTTTTTAAAAAATTCTGTCACTACTATTAGCTTTATCTCTAAAAACACATCACTTTTGCAGAGAATTTTATATATAGAATAAAATATATTGAGAGATCTGCAAGCTACTTATTAACTACATTTTCCATATTTCAAATTAATATATAAGAAACTCACTTACCATGCATTTGATTTGAATGAAGATGAGAAAAGAAAGATCTACACAGTCAGCAGAAAAACTCATCTATTTCTTTATACTACATGCAGTATATATACTGTCAATCAGTTAATAACTGTTATTATATAACAAAGATAATTTCTAATCTGATAATCTTGAGAGTATAGAGACTATGCTCTTAAAGAGAAGAGTATTATCACACTCTCAGCTGTGTCAAGACTCTGTTGCAGTTTCACACAGCTCATTGCTTTCATATGAATAATTTCATTCTGTCTGAACTGGTTTTCAACTGCTCTATAATATCATTCAGATATATTATAGAAAGATCTGATTGATGAATATGAGAACTCTGCTTCTATACAAGATCAGCAGATTACTTTTTCTTAACAGTGAGATACTGCTGAGATATCACTTTGACTATTCTTACTCATAGAATGAGAGAAGGTATCTGCTCATTGTCTATATAGAATAGCTAGATGCTGGCTTCTTATAAAAGAAGTCAGTAATTTGTTTCTTTTGCTATGAAAGAAATATATACAAGAGTTACTGTATGTCTCATATAATCTTCTTAGTATACTAAGTATCATATCTGTGATATTCTTGCAATAACTCTGTAGCCTATGAGCTCACTATTCAAGCAAGATAGTCAAGCTCACTCATTCAGCTTCTCAAACAACTACTTCTATATAACACTGCTAACTAGTCACTGCTTCGGTTCCGCTACATTATAAATATCTGAAGCTTCATTTTCATAACTGTGAAGTTCTCAGACATTTGTAAAGTTATTATATAAATGAACTTGTCTTCTCTAATTAACTCTGCAGTATCAACTGATTCTATCTTTATAAGTAAGTCTGTTAACACTGATCAGAAGTATAAACCTGACTTATAGATAGCTATATACAGATTATATCTTTAAAGTTATATAAGTCTTAAATACATGTTATCTGTGATATTTATAATAATTATAGTTTTTATAAATCTTCTTCAGATTCTGAAGAGATCTTGCAATTCAAAGATAACTCTTATAAGTTTCTCAGCTCTCAGGTCTGAGTTCTCACATTCTGCTTATTATAAGAGTAGATTCTCAGTTTTTACTATTCAGCTTATTTACTTTATAAGCTTTAGAAATACTACAGTGACCTGAAATTCTGAGTTCATTAATACTTCTCATACTTATAGAGCAGTAGTACTGCAGTGTAATCTCTCTCTGTAAGCAAGTATTTTCATTGAGAGAGTAACAGATTCAGATGTCAGCTTCAAGACTCTTAAGAAGACTGTTACTGACTCTGTTCATAACTTCTTAAATTTCTATTTTGATTTATCTGAACAGTTTGTACAGAGATGTTCTGATTTAGAACAGATAAAGCAGAGTCTCTTTTTCTTAGTCTTTCTATTATACACTCTGTTCACAGAAGCTTATGAAGCTCTCTCTCTCTACTCAGCAGTCAGATATGAATCTCTCTATATCTTATCATCTTTTTCTGACAAATCTGTTCTCTGTTATTCTGACTCTTGTAGAGCTAATTGATGATCTGCTCTTTACAGATCTGTGACTCTCACAGTGATCTGTAAGCAGTGAATAAGAGTTATCAGTTTCTTCAGAGTTAAGAACTTAGAGTCTTACTCAATGAGCTTGTTCTGTATTATAGCGGGCTGCGCCTGATCAATCATATAGACTATTCTGTTACACTTCACAGATTTCAATCACTTCATTCTCAAATATGTATGCTCTGATTCTCAGTCATTCTCGATCACTGATTCTCGGCCGCTACAAACATGTGTATATTCTCCCACTCTGAAGCTCCACCGTGTATGCCATCACATATATGTATAAATATTCATCTCAATCACTGATTCTCATACTTTCTCTTTCTTTTCTTCTCTAATGTTTTTATCTTTGTTATATAAGATCTATCAATATTATACTGATCTATTTAATGTAGGCCTCTTATACTATAAAAATGTTCATTGTCTTCTTATTAGAAAATGATTATTCATGCATTATCTTCTCATCAGAAATAATTATTCATCAAGAGATATCTGAACATGTAACAATGTGTAAGAAATAGAGAAATAGTTAAATGAACACTGAGTTCTCAGATAGAAGCTGCTTATCAGTCACTCTGACTCTGTAATAAAATTCTACAAAGAGAATATCAGTGAAAGATCTGAGAGTTCTGACACTCAGATGTATGAGATATTCATATAATTATACTTCTTCAAATTCCATAGATATCACACATCTGATAAATGATATAATCATGTCTAATAATAATATAAGAGAATCTCTGAACATAAGCATAGACACAGTATCACAGTGACTCTGAGCAATGTTGAAACTATAATAATAATAAATAGCTGATATGCATGCAACTCAACAACATTAATATGAAGAGATTCAATAACTAACTCACATAATTTCAACATCTACAGAATTAAATATAAAAGTACTGAAAGAATGCTTAGATACTTCTATATATTTTAATACTTTCAATCTCACTCTCTACTCATCATGAAGAATGAAAATACTTATAAAACTGAGTATAGATAAAGATATCATTGATTCATTAATTAATTAAGATTGATATATCAATGAATAATTAAAAGATTATATAAAACAGAAGTTTTATTTATGAATAAAAGCATGTGAATCAGTGTTATAAATATCTGATAATATTATAAAATATCTTGATATTCTGTTCTGAGACACTGTCATACAATAGAAAGTATTAGATTGATTACAGAGTATCTGATAGAGAAACATTTCTCTTATAATATTTATCTCTGACTTCAATATTAAGATTCTAGAAGCAGATGATTAATCTTGAGAGAATTGAATAAAGATTAGTATACTCAAGAAGACATTAACTTTCAAACTCTTACAAGCTCTTATAAGTGCAGATAAAGACCAGACTTATAAAGACTTCTATATACAGCTTCAGATAATGAATGACTGTCTTACTAAGCTCAAGAATATACAGAACAGTGATAGAAGATATTATATCTCAGTGACTTATACACCTGCATCAAGGAATAACAATGATGCAGATACTATGAATTAAGTAGACTTAAATATCTATACATAAGCAAGAGTCTCTGCTGTCTGAACAGACTTTCAAGTCTCTGAGATCACTTCTGAAGAAGTTGCTGATCAATGTCAATGTGAAGTATACATCAACTGTAACTGATCAGAACACATTGCTTTCAACTGCTAATCAATCTATGTATCTTCATACTTGAGAGAAAGATCAGTGTCTTCTTATTTGAAGAATGAATCAGCATCTATTCATATCAATCATATTATATTAGAGAAAGATTCAGAAGATAACTATGAGAATACTCTGATGAAAGAGAGAAAAGATTAGCTTCTGTTCAAATTTATAAACAGAAGCTTGAAGAGATTGAATGATAATAATTTAAAGAGAAAATGATAATAAATGTGATTCTTGTATCTACTGTAATTGATAATATGTATAATATAAAAGTCATAATAGACAGTGATCTATGCTACTATATAATGATAAAATCTTCAGTCATAAGATATTATAATCTTCAGTGTATTTCTTTATTAAAATCTTGACTTCTCACAGAATTTAATGATTTAAAAGACATTTATATCTGTTACATAATGAAGCTGATCATAGATGTGAGAGAACATCAATATAAAGATGTCTATGTATATAAAGTTGATAATCTTGATTATAATCTTATATTAGAACTTGTCTGGCTATCTGAACAAGATATCTTATTAAATACTTGAAATAGAAGCTTGATATTCTTTAATAATGATAGAATTTATGAAGATGACATTTACAAGACTATTGATCTGACACAGATCTCTGTCAATATCTATGAAATGCTCAGAAAAAGAAGTTGCTGAAAGAATTACTGATAGTAGAATTATATATCAATCTATTTCATTAGTCTGACTAATATCAAAAAGGCTCTAGAAAAATTATCTTATATTATAATAACAGATTCTTGTATAAAACTCTCTCAACAATATTATGAATATCTAGATATTTTCTGACAAGATAATATTATAAATATATCTCTCTTATAAGGTCTCAGAGTGAATCACAGTATTAAGTTAGAGAAAAAGAATGATAAGAATTCTGAATTATTATGAGACTCTCTTTATAACATGTTCTGAGATAAACTTCTTCTTCTTCAAAAGACACTCAATAATCTGTTGAATAAAGAATTCATACATATTAGCAACTCTTCTGCTACAGTCTCTATTCTCTTTGCAAAGAAATCAGATGAAGAACTCTGATTCTGTGTGAACTACTGAGATTTGAACAGATTGATAAAGAAAGATTGATATTTCTTATCTCTTATCAATGAAACTCTAGCATGAATCAGATGAGCTTAATAATTTATAAAACTAGATATTATCACTATGTTTTATAAGATTTATATCACTGAAGAAGATGAATGACTTACAGTATTTCAAATATATTATAATCTCTTTGAATGAATAGTCACACTCTTTGAACTGACTAATACTCTCAGTACATTTCAGAAGTATATCAACTGAGTACTCTGAGATTTTCTTAATAAGTTTATATTTACTTATCTAGATAACATTCTTATCTTCACTAATGAATTCAGAAAAGAATATTAAGAGTATGTATGAAAGATATTATAATAACTACAAGAAGCAGAACTATCAATAGATATTAACAAGTATGAGTTTGAAGTCAAGAGTATTAAGTATCTGAGTTTTATTATAGAAGCTGATAAGAGAATTTGAATGAATTCTGAGAAAGTCTCTGTCATTCTTGAATGAAAAGCTTTATATACTGTGAAAGATATATGAAGCTTCATTGCATTTACTAACTTCTATCAGTGATTTATATGAAACTTCTCAGATATTGTGAGATCACTTACAGATCTTACTAAGAAAGACTCAGTATTTCAATAATTAGTGAATGCTGAAGCTGTAATTACACAGATGAAGAAGATATTCATTAATACTTCTTTACTAATAATATTTAATTCTGATTGTGAGATAGTTGTTGAAGCTGATTTCTCTGACTATATAATAGAAGAAGTGATATTGTAATATAATGATAAAGATGTTCTATAATTATATATCTTCATATCTAAGAAACTGAGTTCTGCTGAATGCAATTATGAGATCTATGATAAGAAACTTCTCACAATTATATACTATTTAAAAGAATAAGACTCTGAACTTTGAAGTGTCTCTGAATTTGAGATAGTCATAGATTATAAGAATCTCAAATACTTTATAACTATCTATAAACTCACTGAATAACAGATATGATAATCTGAGTTCTTAAGCTGCTTTTATTTTATAATATACTACTATTCTGATAGTCAGAACTTAATAATAGATACTCTCTTATAATAAGAGTAAGATATATTATCTGATATAATAAATACTCACTGAATGAACTGAGAGCATCAGCTCTTGAACTTAAAGATACTAGTTAATTAAGATGAAATAGTTTATGACACTATATATACTTCTTTAGTTAGAATTATCATTGATATCTTCACTTTCTCTACACTGAATGAACTGTGATATACAGCAGCTCAGATAAATAAACTTCTTCAGATTTTTATTGAAGCAGTATATTAAGAAGTACTCTGATTTCTCTCAGAACTATGTATAAGAACTGATATCTCAGAATATTTAATTAATAATAATAATACTCTACAATTCTGTAAATAATGCTGAGTCTCTCACTCTGAACTCTTATACACTCAGATAATGTAAGAGATGCATAATTTGTATATAATCAGCTATTCAGACTGTAAACAACTGTATAGAATAATCTTCTAAGAGTTCTACTAATCTGAGATATTAAACAGTATCAGATACTTCATCTGAAACTGTAATTACTGTTCTTCTATTATCTTATGAAAGAACTGTAGAAAAAATCTATTGAAATCACTTAATATCTTTAATAGAATCTGATGAGATGTAGTAATTAACTTCACTATTAATCTATCTAAGAGTAAGAGTTGTAGAAATATTCTGATCATTGTGAATTAACTGAGTAAAGATATAATATTGAAATCTTGTAATAAGATAAATACTGAACAAGTCACTGAAGCTTTTCTATAAAGCTCATTCTATCAGATATATGAATTGCTGAGATCTATAGTATTGAATCAGAGCTGTCAATTTATAAGCACTCTCTGAACAAGAATCTGTCAAGTTCTTAAGATTACACACTGTCTATCAACTGTCTATCACTCTGAGACTGATGATATGTCAGAACAGACAATTCAGACTGTGAAGAATTATCTCTATAAGTTCTATAATCACTTATAAGATGATTAATATGATCTTCTTCTACATACAGAGATCACTATCAACAGTTAAGATACTATTTTAACAGATATAAGCTCATTCTTTCTTACACATGAATATTATATAAAAGTATTGAATCTTCTAGAGATTATACAGTTCACACTGAACCTCTGCAGTCTGATTCAGATCACTGATAATATAGTAATAAAACTCTGAGATATCTGTGATTGAGCAGAGGTCTTTATAATAACTGTGAAACAAGATTAAGAGAATTAAATCAATGTTCACTGAGACTCTGCTGAATAATATAAGATAGAAGATCTGATATAATTGAATCTTAAGAATATATGAATTATATATTCATCTTGTATACTAGATTATCATTATATTAAGTATAAAGTGATAGAAGTTCTAGATAGTCACAACTACTGTCTTAACATATCATCAGAGATTTATAATATATTTTATACAAGCTTGTTTCACTGCACTGTTATCAATCTGTTCTCTTCTTAACTGACTTCTGACTGACAGTCATCAGGCATCATAGAAGAAGATAATGAGCTTGAGTGAGAGATTAAGAATATTCTTAATAAGAGACTCTGTGACTGTGACTGATAATATCTTATGAAATGAGTCAGCTATAATCAACTGATCTGAACTCTGAGTTTTATGTTATCTGAAATAGCAGTTCTTAACTGATGAGAACTGCTTCTGAAAGAAGGGACTAATGTGGCAGGCTGCGCCTGATCAATTATATAGACTATTCTATTACACTTCACAGATTTCAATCACTTCATTCTTGAACACATACACTTCAATTCTCAGTCGTTCTCAATCACTGATTCTCAGCTGCTACAAACGCGCGTATATTCTCCCGCTCTGAAGCTTCACTGTGTATGTCATCACATACGCGTATAAATATTCATCTTGATCACTGATTCTTGCACTTTCTCTTTCTTTTCTTCTCTAACATTTTTATCTTTGTTATATAAGACCTATCAATATTATACTGATCTATTCAGTGTAGGCCTCTTACATATATATCTTTATTCAGCTTCTTTATAAACATCATCATTCAGATCTTATTTCAGAGCTCTATTTTCACAGACTTCAATTCACATCATAATTTCATGAAGCACTGTGAGTAGTCTTTATCAGATTTCTCATCTCTTTTTCTAATATTAATGATCACAGTTCAGGTGTTCTCTATTCAGCTCACAGAGTTTCTCAACTTATTCTCTAGATAGGTCTTGAGAACAGATCAGTGAAATCTCTTATAATCATTCTCTAGATGATTCAGTCAGTTCTTGACTTCAGTGTAGTAGAGATCTGTTATTATATAGATGACAGCTTCTTCATCTTTCATATTACACAGTCAGGCTTGTAAGTCAATTTCAAATACAAACTTGTAAAAGCTTTTATAGATTGTGATTTAATAAGTGATCTTAAGTGATTATAACTTAAGAAAGTTTCTTTTCAGTTTATAGATATCTCTGAAGATTATATCTAGAGACTCAGTTTGAGAGTGTTTACAGATAGTAAGCATTTCTTGTAGAAAAATAGCTTGATTCTGTGAGAGATGCTCAAGAATGTTCTTCACTGAGATTGATTTATTCATGAGTTTGAAGAGTTTCTCTGTCACAGATGCAGAGAATGATGTTCTGTAAGTAATTGATAAGTTCTCTAAGACTTCTTTTATGAGAATTATTCATGATTTGAATGACTGCTTCTGAGTGTCTGCAGTAGAGTTTACAGAGATTGAAGTATACAAGTTTCTAGTTCTTTCAGTTATAATGAATAGTTGCTGACTGACTGAGCTTGAAATGTAAGAATAAGTACTTATAGATGATTATTCAGGTGTTTGCAGCTTAATGTGATATATACTGTTAACTACTAGAAGTATTCACAGTAGAAAGATAAAATATAGAGATTAAATGTATAATAGCATTCAAGCTGAGTTATGAATAGTATTTGTGAACTCCAGTCTATATAGTTGTGTGTAGCCAAGAGCTGCTAACTCTATTGATTATGCAAGATATAGGAATAGAGGTAAAGAATTCGCGAGGAGCGGGATTTCTTACAGTGTAGATAAAGATCAGACTTATGAAGACTTCTGCACACAGCTCTGAACATTGAATGACTGTCTTATCAAGCTCAAGAGTATATAGAACAGTGATAGAAGATGTTACATTTCAGTTACTTATACATCTGTATCAAAGAACAACAATGATGCAGATATTATAAACTAAATAGATTTAAATATCTATATATAAGTAAGAGTTTTCACTGTTTGAACAGACTTCTGAGTCTCTGAGATCACTTCTAAAGAAGTCACTGATCAATGTCAATATGAAGTATACATTAACTGTAATTAATCAGAATATATTGCTTTTAACTGCTAATTAATCTATATGTCTTTATACTTGAGAGAAAGATCAGTGTCTTCTCATTCAAAGAATGAATCAGTATCTATTCATATTAATCATATTATATTAAAGAAAGATTCAGAGAATAACTATAAAAATATCTCAGTGAAACAGGAAAAAGATTAGCTTCTGTTCAAATTTGTAAACAGAAGCTTGAAGAGATTAAATAACAATAATTTAAAAAGAAGATAATAATGAATGTGATTCTTGTATCTACTATGATTAATAATATATATAATATGAAAGCTATGATAGACAGCAGTCTATGTCACTATACAATGATAAAATCTTCAATTATAAGATATTATAATCTTTAGTGTATTTCTTTATCTAAACTCTGACTTCTCACAGAATTTAATAATCTGAAAGATGTTTGTATCTGTTATATGATAAAGCTGATCATAGATGTGAAAGAACATCAATGTGAAGATATCTATATATATGAAGTTAATAATCTTGATTATAATCTTATATTAGAACTTATCTGACTATGTGAATAAGATATCTTATTAAATGCTTGAAACAGAAGCTTGATATTCTCTAACAATGATAGAGTCTATGAAGATGATATTCATAAGATCATGAATCTGACACAGATCTCTGTCAATATGTATAAAATACTCTGAAAAAAAAGTCATTATCAAAACTATTAATAGAGTCACTGATAAGTTCACTGATAATAGAATTATATATCAATCTATTTCATCAGTCTGACTAATATTAAAAAGACTTTAGAAAAGTTATTCTGTATTATAATAACAGATTCTTATACAAAACTCTCTTAATAATATTATGAATATCTAGATATCTTCTGATAAGATAATATTATAAATATATCTCTCTTACAAGGTTTTGAAGTGAATCACAGTATCAAGTTAGAGAAAAAGAATAATAAAAACTCTGAACTGTTATGAAACTCTCTTTATAATATATTCTAAGATGAACTTCTTCTTCTTTGAAAGACACTCAATAATCTGTTGAATAAAGAATTTATATATATTAATAACTCTTCTGTCACAGTCTCTATTCTCTTTGCAAAGAAATCAGATGAAGAACTCTGATTCTATGTCAACTACTGAGATCTGAACAGATTGATAAAGAAAGATCAATATCTCTTATCTCTTATCAATGAAATTCTAGCACAGATCAGACAAGCTTAATAGTTTATAAAACTAGATATCATCACTGTGTTTCATAAGATTTATATCACTGAAGAAGATGAATGACTTACAGCATTTCAAACATATTATAATCTCTTTGAATGAATAGTTATACTCTTTGAACTGACTAATACTCTTAGTACATTTCAGAAGTATATTAACTGAACACTCTGAGATTTTCTTAATAAGTTTATATCTACTTATCTGAATGATATTCTCATCTTCACTGATGAATTCAGAAAAGAATATCAAGAATATATATAAAAGATATTACAACAGCTACAAGAAGCAGAACTATTAATAGATATTAATAAGTGTGATTTTAAAGTCAAGAGTATTAAATATCTGAGTTTTATTATAGAAGCTGATAAGAGAATTCAAATGAATTCTGAGAAAGTCTCTATCATTCTTGAATAAGAAGCTTCATATACTGTGAAAGATGTACAAAACTTTATCAGATTTACTAACTTCTATCAGTGATTTATATGAAACTTCTCAGATATTGTAAGATCATTTACAGATCTCACTAAGAAAGACTCAGTATTTCAATAATCAGTAAATACTAAAGCTGTATTTATATAGATGAAGAAGATATTCATTAATATCTCTCTACTGATAACATTTAATTCTGATTATAAGATAGTTATTAAAGCTGATTTCTCTGACTATGTGATAGAAGAAGTGATATTATAATATAATAATAAAGATGTTCTACAATCATGTGTCTTTATATCTAAGAAACTGAGTTCTGCTGAATGCAATTATAAGATCTATGATGAGAAACTTCTCATAATTATATACTGTTTAGAAGAATAAGACTCTGAACTTTAAAGTATCTCTGAATTTGAGATAGTCATAGATTATAAGAATCTCAAATACTTTATAACTACTTATAAACTTACTGAATGACAGATGTGATGATCTGAGTTTCTAAGCTACTTTCATTTTACAATACACTATCATTCTGACAGTCAGAACTCAATAACAGATACTCTCTTATAATAAGAGTAAGATATATCTTCTAATATAATAGATACTTATTAAATGAACTGAGAACACTGACTTCTAGATCTGAAGATATTAGTTAATCAAGATAAAACAACTCATGACACTATACACACTTCTCTGATTAGAACACTTTCTCTTCAAACTATCACTGATATTAATATCTTGACTTCTTCTGAATCTACACTGAATAAATTATAGTATGTAACAGTTTAAACTGATGAACTTCTTTAAGCACTTACTGAAGTAGTATATTAAGAAGCACTCTGATTTCTTTCAGAACTATGTATAAGAACTAATATCTCAGAATATTTAATTGATGATAATAACACTCTATAATTCTGTGAATAATACTGAGTCTCTCACTTCAAACTCTTACACACTCAGATAATACAAGAGATGTATGATTCATATATAACTAATTATTCAGACTATGAATAACTGTATAAAGTAATCTTCTGAGAGTTTTACTAATCTGAGATATTAAATAGTATCAGATGTTTTATCTGAAACTGTAATCACTGTTCTTCTATTATCTTATAAAAGAACTGTAGAAAAGATCTATTAAAATCACTTAATATCTCTGATAGAATCTGATAAGATGTAGTAATTGACTTTGCTATTAATCTATCTAAGAGTAAGAATTATAGAAATATTCTGATTATCATGAATCAATTGAGTAAAGATATAATATTAAAATCTTATAATAAGATGAATATTGAATAAGTTATCAAAGCTTTTCTACAGAGTCTGTTCTATCAGATGCATGAATTACTGAGATTTATAATATCAGATCAGAGCTGTCAATTTATAAACACTCTCTGAATAAGAATCTATCAAGTTCTCAAGATTATATACTGTCTGTCAACTATCTATCATTCTGAGACTAATAATACATCAGAATGAATAATTCAGACTGTAAAGAATTATCTTTATAAGTTCTATAATTACTTATAAGATGATTGATATAATCTTCTTCTACATGCAGAGATTGCTATTAACAGTCAAGATACTATTTTAACAGATATAAGCTTGTTCTTTCTTATATACAGATATTATATGAAAGTGTTGAATCTTCTAGAGATTACACAGTTCATACTAAATCTTTACAGTCTGATTCAGATCACTGATAATATAGTAATAAAGCTTTAAGATACTCATGACTGAGCAGAGATCTTTATAATAATTATAAAACAAGATTAAGAAGATTAAATTAATATCTGATAAGATTCTGCAGAGCAGTATAAGATAGAAGATCTTATATAATTAAATCTCAAGAATATACAAATTACATGTTTATCTTATACACTAGACTACTGTTATATCAGATATAAAGTGATAGAAGTTCTAGATAGTTATAACTACTGTCTTGACACATCATCAGAGATTTATGATGTATTTTATACAAGCTTACTCTGCTATACTATCACTGATCTGTTCTCTTCTCAGCTGACTTCTGACTGACAGCTGCCAGACATCATAGAAGAAGATAATAAGCTTGAGTGAGAGATTGAAGATATTCTTGATAAGAGATTCTGCAGCTGTAGCTGACAATATCTTGTGAAATGAGTCAGCTATAATCAACTGATCTGAACTCTGAGTTCTGTATTATCTGAAACAGTGATTCTTGACTGATGAGAACTGCTTCTGAAAAGAGAGAACTAATATGACAGGCTGCGCCTGATCAATCATATAGACTATTTTATTACACTTTATAGATTCTTTCATTTCTGATCACTGATCTGTAGCTGCTATGAATGCATGTAGTATATACTCTGATTCTCAGTCATTTCTGATCACTGATTCTCAGCTGCTACAAATGCATGTATATTCTTCCACTCTGAAGCTTCACCGCGTACACCATCACATACACATATAAATATTCATCTTGATTGCTGATTCTCGCACTTTCTCTTTCTTTCCTTCTTTAATGTTTTTATCTTTGTTATATAAGACCTATCAATATAATACCGATCTATTCGGCGTAGGCCTCTTATATAAATCTATGAACTTTGCTACTCTTAATGAAAGATCTCAGTAATTATTATCAGTGACATTCAGAAACTGCATCTGCATAGTTCATTATTGATACACTCAGTGTTACTATCTCAATTCAACAAGAAAGCCATCTGAATGAAAGAAAAATAAAGAGAAGAGAACTCAGATTAATCAAGCTCTTAAAAATCAAGAATTAAAGAGATGTATTAATCATGCAATATCTAGAGATTTATTAATGAATATGAATATAATAGATGTTAATGAAGCAGTTCTAGAAGAAATAATTCTGAAGTAATTAGTTTCTCAATCTATTGATCATCAATCTATCAATCAGCAGATTTGAAAAATATTAATAAACTCTTCAAATTCATACTTTTATCTCTGAAACTTCTGAATCTTTGATACTGATATAAAATAGTATATAAGTAATAATTGAACACATTTTCTATTCTTTACATCTGTGAACAAGAATGTGAAAGTTTATATAGACATTTTCAGCACTAAAGTTGAAGATTATGAAACTGTTAGAACTATCATGATAAATGAAGCAGAAAAGCAGTTCAATATTAATCTCATTAACACAGCTTATATACTGAATTTTCATACAAATATCATCACATGAAAACTGTGTTTTCATATAGAAGGCATTTATTATAATGAAAAAGACTTCAGATTGAGAAAATGCACAGATAATACAATTTTTACATATATTGAAGTATTTAAGAGATTGCTAGTTACAGAATATAATAGTGAAACAGCTGTTTTCTTAACTATCTCAGAAAAATTCACTATCAAAGCTGATACAGTTATCACATCACACACATCTAACATTACTATATCTGAAAAAATGATATCTTCAAATTCTTCAACTTCTATAAATCATTCTTTCAACCTGTTAATACACATAAGATCTTCTTAAAAATCTAAGATCTCTATAGCTACTCAGTCTACATGATATAAGAGATTAGAATATTTATTAAAAATTATCATTTAAAAACTTACAAATGATACAACTGATGTTCAAATCATCAATCTAGAAGATGCTGCAGATGAGCTTATCACTGAGCTTTGCAAACTCTATCATCTATTCAATATAAAAAATCAAATATCTAGATATTCTCATATTAAATCTCAAATATCATTTGAATGTCTATATGTGAATATTATATATGGCTCTACACAGTGCTATAATGATGAGTATTATCTCATACATTTCATGTGTGATTATCTACATTTTCATATAACTATAACAGCTATCTGAAAATCAGAAATCTGAAAAGCTCTTAGATAAGCTATTAATTGAATTAAACATCAATTCAACTGTACTATAAAGATCATTCATATTAACAATGATACTGCAATCAAGAAAGCAGATAATTTTATAAATTGAGTGAATGATGAAGATCTAGAGATGAAGTATTCTTCAGAGTATATTTATAAGTAAAATGATACAGCAGAGTGAGCAGAAGCAATATTAATAATAAAGATAAGAACTCTATGAATAGAATCTCTTCTATCACAATTACTTTTCCCTGAGATTGCACTTGCTGTCATCTATCTAGTGAATTGAACTTCTACTAGAATTCTAGATTGAAAGTTATCTTTACAAGCTTTGAAAGAATTTCTATAAATCAAATCTTACTTCTGTGCTCATCTTTAAATCTACAGATATCATATCTATGTAAAGATACTGAATGAAGTTCTCAATAGAAATCACTCTCAGAAGCTAGATCTCTGAGTATATATTGAATATCTAGTTGAATATGATTCTACAAACATCTATTGAATTTGAATTTCACACTTAGAACAGATAATAAGAGTAAGAGATATAATATTTGATAAGAATAGAAAATTCAACTCAGAAGACTTCTATATCAAAAGACAACTAAGAGATTGAGTATCTAAGAAGGTGAAGCTTCTATATATGAAAGTTTGAGAATCATCAATGACTTCTATCAATCAATTGAAAGAGATTATAGACACTGCAGATATTAATGTTTTTCACTCTGAAGAAAATACTCAAAGCTCTGAAAAAATAGAGAAGAAGAATAATGAGTATAAATATTATAATATTTTAATTCTTTCTAATGTTTCAATTCTTTCTATATTAGATTCAATATCAGAGCTAACAAGTTCTGATATTGATATTAATACTTATTCAGCTGTAACAGATAATTAAATACAGAATATTGCATTTAGAGCTTATAATATCAGTGCTGATTTTAATGAAGTTAATATTATTAAAGACTGTAGAATATGAAAACACAGAGCTGCTTATTTTATAACAGTTGAAAATGTCAAAGATAATTCTTATTAAATGATTAATAATGCATTCTATCATTCAAATTCATACACAGACTTTAACAAGTCTCAAAATTTATTTTCTAATACTGTTTTCACAGTTATTAATAATATAGCTACATTAACAGCATTCATACAGACTTTAAGAATTTATAGATCTTAACTATCAGATTTATCAAATCACTGAACAGATGTTGAAAAACACTCATATTACAAAGAATTTGAGAACACTGTTAAGTGAGAATGAGATAGTATATCTCTGCAGAATATATATGAAATTACTAGCAGATTACAGAGAGATATTTCAATTATCTCTCTATAATAAGTATTTATCTATAAATTCAATGATGAAGATTTTCTTTTGAAATACAAAGCTTGTATCTGTATATATAGAGATCTTTAATCAATCACAGATCTCACTATAAAAGCTTATATACTAGCTGTTAGAAATCTCTGAATCTTGTTAGCTTTAATAGCAGTATTTAATTTAGATATAAAATAGCTAGATAAAATCAATATCTTTATTAATAGTAATATTAATAAGCTAGTATATATAAAACTATCTGATGAATGATGAAAGTTGAAGAGAATGTAAAATTTAAAGTATTTAAATTATATACTAAAACTTCTATAAGTACTATATAAATTATACAGATCATCTCTTCTCTGATTAAATAAACTATCTTCAATATTGAGAATACTAGGCTTTATTTCTATATTAGAGAATTGATGTCTCTTCTTTAATAATCAATTAATCATTTTCTTCTATATGAATAATATTGTCATTCTATTATAATGAGAAGATTTAAAAGAAAGAGATTAACTAGTCAAAGATCTTAAAAACACCTATAAGATCTGATAGATAAGAGATTTGAAATGATTTCTCAATATATGAATAATACATAATTGTCTCAACTTGAAGCTCTGACTATGTCAGAATATCTATATTAATAAGATAGTTAATACATATCATCTCACACACATCTGTAAGATATATATCTCACTAACTGATACTCTGTTAAAGCCTTTTAATAAGTCAGTCATATCTGTAAAAATTCATTATTATTAATAATATATTAGCTTCTGTATCTACTCAGTGATGATAACTCACTCTGATATTATATATACAGTGAATAAACTAGTTATATTCATAATAAATTCATCAGAATATCACTTATCAGAGATAAATAGAATGATATCTTATCTATATAATATAAAGAATCTTGCTATTTAATATAATAATAATATTGATAGATCTCTATAACTTAATCTTAAACCTGATATTATTAAAACTGTTAGTAATGTCTCTTTCACAGATAATTCAAATCATCACTCTATATAAGAATATATCTTCAAACTATTCAGTGAGACTGTTAATTGAAAATTAAATAGATAGATAATTATAACTACATCTATCACAGAAGCTAAGTTTATTACTATCTTATAAGCTGATAAGAAGTCTATCTAATGAGATAGATTCTTTCAATATATTTAATTTAAATCTGATTATAAGATTCATATTCAATGTGATAACTATTAAATTATTAACATTCTTATGAAGAAAGATATCTCTATAATTATGAAGCTCTGTCACATTGATATATATGAAAGCTGGCTTTGAGAACATGTTCAATTCAGTGATATTACAGTTGATTGAGTGTCTATAGCTCAGATGCTAGTAGACTGACCGTGTGACCGTGTCTGAAACCAGAACCAGATTTTTTGATAGTCTCATTACCAATTCAACTGATCTCATTACACAGTTTTAACATTAGATAGTAGTTTCATACTGTCTCAGTGAGACTTACTATCTACTCTTATCACATTTTCTAAATGAGATCATGATTTTCACTTCTCAATTTAAATTATTTTTATTGCTTTAAATAACTTTAAATCTCATTTGAGTGTTATCAAAAAGTGTTACTTTTTAAAAAATTAAAAATAGTCTAAAAAAAACCTTAAAATGTCTAAAAATAGTAACTTTATGCTAAGAATGAGACTAAATGAAATCAAATGAAACCACTTTCTCATTTTTTTCAAGTCATGGTTTCATTTTAAGATCTGATATATAGTCACTTTACATGTTTTTTTGATAGCCAGTTCCAGCGGGATTCACGCTAAGAAATGTATGGGACCAGACCAAATGAGATCAAATGTGAAATTCATGGTCTCAGCGGTCAGTCTAGATGCTAGCAGATGACCTCACTAAGACTCTGTCACATCAGAAATATACAGAATTTGTCAAGATGCTAGACCTAGTTGATATATCAGATATCATTGAGACATAAGCAGAATAAATAATCTATCTTGATAAAATCTCTAAAGATTCATCTACACTCTTTTTATTACAGCTTCATTTATACTTTCATTTACACTTTCATTTACATGTTACATTCACTGAAGAAGATGTGTCAGAAAAAAGAGATTATACACTACTGAACACTATCAACATTGTATTACTACAATATTTCTCATCATCATTATCAGCTTACTACAACACTTATCTAATACTCACTTATACTAGCTCTCTTGGCTCGCACATATATTTTACTATAAATAGCTCTATCTTTTGTATGAAATAGATATATTAGATAGTGTACAGATAATATGACAAGCAGATCTTGATACACATAAGATTCATATGTCTCCAACATATTCATCTGTGACACTCAATCCGACAGGCACTTATTCTTCTTGCTGCTCCGATCTTAATACATTAACCTCTCGTTAACGTCCCTAAGTTTTAAAACATTTCTTGGGTTTTTCTGATAGGTTAGCATACCATCGGACCAAATTGCGACAAAGCCACTGTAACATCAAATTCAACCTGATGCGCTCTGATCAAAATGCATGTCAACGCATCAACCACAGTGGTTGTTTTAGCTTTGCAAAAAATTGCCTAAGAAGGTTAGTTAACTAGTTAGTTAACTATATTTAGAAGCGCTTGCATGACTCAGCACAAGGGAACAACCATCAAGACAACGTCCTGCGCTCACCATATGGTAAAGGAACTGAAACATCGCAATCAAGCTATTTAGATCCTATTCGGATGCCCGGTGGCTATATTTGCCATGCTTGGGCTATAGATATGAAAAAGCAGAAGCTTTACTGCTGCCTTCGCAGCATAGTTGGCTGCCGCCGCCCTCGCCTTTCACCCGAACAACTTCATGTGAAAGTCCACATTAGCCAGGTTTACATCCATATACAGACCAGACAAAGGTAGCCTTGTTATTACTGCTCCCCCGAAGTAATGAATTTTTTTTCATTAGACCCAATTGGCTAACTGTAGTTTAAAGAAAAGCGTCACACCCTGTTAGTCGTGGTCGTGAATGCTCGCTAGGTGCTGTAGCTTATCGAGGTGGTTCTACTTCCATTGGGCCTTGTCACATCAACACGGCTTCCCCGTTGGAGGGAGCGCTTGATTCCAGGCGTTCTTTCTCCTGGTACTGTGTTTCATCGGGACGTAGGGACCAATTGCTGCGGCAATGTGTAGGAAGCAAGCACCAACCTAGTCAAACTACAAATTGCTCTAGAAAACACGGAACCCGTAGCTTTACTTTAGCTGCCATGAATCACCGTCGGAGTTCCTCTAGCTCTTCAACATACGGAGCTAGCGCATCTGCAGCTGTACCGGGTGCATCACCATGTCGAGCATTTATCGCTTTAGGGAGCAATCAAGGTGACCGCATTGCTGCGATCGAACAAGCCTGTCGAGAAATGGAAGCTTGTGGCATCAGAATCATACGGACTAGTAGCCTCTTCGAAACGGCACCTATGTACGTGACAGATCAAGAGTCATTTTTCAACGGTGTTTGTGAGGTTAGTTTCTTTCTATCTTTATTCTTTTGCGTTGGATGTCTTGGCTTTTAATCGGATGATCTAACATTTCTCATAGATCGAGACTACATTGGGTCCTACGGCCTTATTAAACACACTTCAGTCAATTGAGACTGGTATGGGAAGACGCAAAATTATAGACAAAGGGCCTCGTAATATAGACCTTGATATCTTGTTATACAATAATTTAAAATTCTCCGACCCTCGACTGGACATACCCCACAAACTCATGTTGGAGCGGGAATTTGTCTTGCGGCCTCTTTGCCAGTAAGATATCAACCCCTGATGGCAGTAGTGAAGCCGCGCCCTACTAACATAAGAATAGACTAATACCTAAAGAATGCCCTCCCCTTTCAGACAAAAAACTCTCATATCAATCGTATCTTGAGTCCCTCCCACCCTCCAATCCCCCCCCGGTTGCCGTAACCCCGTTATCCCCTCACCTACCACCCCTCAATCCTTCCGACCCCACACGCACAACACACCTAATGGCCGTCCTAAACGTAACGCCAGATTCTTTTTCTGACGGCGGACAAAACTCCCCCGCAAACCTCGCCGCCCTCGCCGAGACTATTCGTACCTTTATCCGTAATGGTGCTACCATAATTGATGTGGGCGGCGAAAGCACTCGCCCAGACTCCGTCCCCGTGGCTGAACAAGAGGAACTCTCTCGAGTTATTCCAGCCATCCGACTTATCCGTTCCCTACCAGAGGCCAACAAGATCGCTATAAGTATCGATACGTATCGTGCCGCCGTCGCGGAGGCGGCAGTTAATGCGGGAGCAGATATCATCAATGATGTCTCTGCGGGTGCCATGGACCCAAACATGCCTGCTACTATGGCGAAGCTCCAGAAGACGGTGATGCTCATGCACATGCGCGGCACGCCACAGACAATGACCAAACTTACCGATTACAGCGCATATGTTCCTAGCAGCGGCACCGGTAGCGCCAGCGGCAGCGGGCTAATCAATGGCGTTGCCAATGAACTCATGGAGAGAATTAGAGCTGTGGAGAGTGCTGGCGTGCGGCGCTGGCGGATCATTCTCGATCCTGGAATTGGCTTTGCGAAGAACCAAGCGCAGAATCTAGAGTTGCTGGGGAACATGCATTGTTTGAAGGAGGGGTATGAAGGATTGCGCTATTTTCCGTGGTTGGTGGGGACGAGTCGGAAGGGGTTTATTGGACGCATTACTGGCGTTACGAAGCCGAATGAAAGGGTTTGGGGTACCGCGGCGGCTGTGACTGCGGCTGTTGCTGGTGGAGCGGACGTGGTGAGGGTTCATGATGTTGAGGAGATGAGGCAGGTGGTGAAGATGGCGGATGCGATTTATAGACGTGGCGATTGAAGGAGTTCAGTGGGTTCTTAAGGGGTGTTGTGTATCACGTTTGTCCTTTTATTGTATTTTATGTTCACTTTTATTTTTATTTTTTTGGTGCTGGTGTTCAACAAAAGTTATGATCGGACTTCTTTTGTATATTTCAACATCATGTATTATGGATTCTACTTCATGGACTTTTATATATATTTGGATCGATACGATGATATGGCGGCTGTCTACCTTTTTGTGTGCTAGCAGTGCAACAGGCTAAATTTCAATTTTAATGCGGAGCTCGAATAGCGTCCAATGGAATTGCCCATTATATCGAGCAAAACGTTTTGAACCGGTTGTTTAAGGTGTTATTTACAGAGGCATCAACTAGATTTTAAGATTGATTTCGAACGTGAACTAACCTACAAGAAAAAGAATAACAAAAAGGAAGACGGAAGGGGAAAAAATATAAAAAGAAAAAAAAAGAGGAGAAAAGAAAGAAGACAGAAAAACGACACGCAAGGGCAAATTTGGTATTCTACTCTCGCAAGATTATTTTAAACGCTCTTCGCTTCCATACATATTAGCCAGCCATCGCCGGCCGTTATCGTTATCATCGTCTCCGTATCCAACGACCTCGTTGAAAAGGCCGGCCCTGTGCAGATATCATCCGCTAGAACCCCATCATCAAACGGAAAAAATAAAATAAATGTAAAAGGGCAAGAGCTCAGAGAAGCATTGTAAATTAATAAGAACAGAAAAAAGAAAGGGGGGAATGCATCCGTTTAAAAAAGAGGTGAAAAATGAAACCAAACAATGCAGATATGTAGGCCTAACTGTTGAGATAGTTCCGAATGGCTCCTGCGTATAAACGTTAGCTGACTGAGAATCATAACCGTACAAGAGAAAGTGGATACAAGCCAAAACAAAATATAGCCGGGTGGGGAGAATGCCCAAAACAAAACTTACCTTGCAACTTAGCTGCACCCTCACCAAGAACCTGCGTTAGATTCTCCAAGTCATCACCCGCCGTGATTCCAAACCGCCGCACGAAGTCTCTCGCTGCGCTTTCCAGATCGTCATAATTACCGTACTCGTCGGTAGTTGGCAGATCATCTTCGGGACGGCCGAAATAGGCATTGCTGGATATAGATGTCGCTCCTTCGAAATTTGAGAGGCGACTCTTGGCATCAGCCTGAGCGGCTGGATCAAATTGATCGCGGCCGAAGAATTCGTCGGAGGAGATACCTTTCTGACCACCGAATTTCTGTCTGGCATATTCTAATTCCTCGTCTAAATTGGTAAGAAAGGAAGCAGTTAGTATATTCTATAGGCACAAGTTTCCCAGGAGATATCGATGACCACTCACCATCAGCAGCTTTGGATGCGGCAGTAGCTCCAAAGCCCAGCTTCCTAGGGACAGGGGCTTTCGGGGCAGCACCAACTTGGCCAAATCCAAGACGGCCCATACCCATTCCCAGACGTTCAATTTCACTAGAGCTCCTTTCATGGCCCCGGGTGGCTCCAAAGCCACCTCGGGCGGGACTTACAGGTGTTGGGGAGGCTATTTTTGTAGCCGAAGATCCAGATTTTTTTGCTTCAGCTACAGCTTTCTCCGCTTCCGGATCATATCCCAGCTTAGCAATACGCTCCGCTTCTTCCTTAGCCTTCCTTTCCGCTTCCTCAAAGTCAATGGTATCGGAGGTGGTGAGCCTTTTGGCACCCAGCTTCGGTGCCTTTTTTGACCCCAATACACTCCCCTTCTTGGCGCCAGCGGCTGTGGTCTTGCGAACTGCAGGATTTGACCGAACAGCCACGGGTGGGGTCGATGCTGTGGATTTGTCTTCGGAGCTAGAGAGGGGGGATTTTGGTCGGGAAATTCCAGTGCCGTTAGCGCCCGCGCTGAGGAACGGGGAACCGTTGCGGCTGACTACGGGTGGTGTGGTTGTCCGTGAGGGAGGGTTGCTTGGGCGCTTGATGGCTGGTTTATCCCATGACGAGAAGAAGTCGTCTTCGCCTTCGCCTGCGGGGGTGGAGGATCCGTCAGAGGGAGACGCTGGCCCAGCATCGGTGATGACAACTTCGTTCGGATACCTGGTCCCACGACTCATTAGTACATGGTGAATTTAGGGCAACATAAGTATGTTAGGATGAATGTACTCTTGCGCATCCAATTGTGCTCTTCTCTTCAGTTCTTCCTTATATTTCACTGCAGCATTGGAAGTGTATTTAACCTTGGGGTCCTTGCTGGCCAGGGCGGCTGTTCCACCATGTGACTGGAAATATTTCGTCGCGGACTCATTCCCCCCCACTTTCATAATCCGTAACTGCTCCCATTGCCATTCTATATCCAACGTTAGCACATGCACACGCACACATCAGAGTCCATACCAACAGGGTGGCCTGGGAGTAAACGCACGATCAAGGTTGGTAGAGCGGACGAAGGAAATGTGAACACCGAGGTTTCGGTGATTAGACGAGCAGTCCAAACACAGATAGATGCCAAACGGAACGGAAGACCAGGTGGGGTTGTTGGTGCCACAGTCAAAACATATCTGCACAAGTTAATAGAAGTCGCGAGCAGGACAAAAGGGGGTTTTGGCGGTGTACTCACCTTATTTGCGGGTTTGGATTTTAGCTTTTCGAAAATTTTCTGGGACTGCGTCTTTGTCGCACTCATTGTGAATAGCGGCACGGAACGACCTCCGTGAAACAGACGCTGCAGAGGGAGATCAAAGAAATGCTTTGCTGTCTGGCGAAGAGAGGACGTTGGTCGGTGCGATAGCGGCCAGCGTGGTTCCAACCCACCAAATGGGATCATCTGCAAGCGCGAATAAGCGCGCTGCAAGCGCCATACTAATGGAACACGTGATGTTAACGCACCCCAGTTCGCCCACGGATTCTGGCGATATGGAAGCAATTAAGGAACAAATTGGCGAACAATAATCATTTCGTCAATTACTGGGGAGTTTATGGCGGTTCTATTATTATCTAACTCCCTGTGACACCCTGTACTGCTCGCCCTGATGCAGGTGCTGGAGCTTTAATCAATCCAAGCCATGACTTCCGCCATCCGTACCCGATATGCGCTCCGAAGCCTCTCCGCCGTGAACCCCGCAAAAAAACATCCACCCAGGCCATGGAGAGCCTTTCCCCGATACTATGCAACTCAGAACAACTTGGGAGGAACGCCATCCTCATCACAAAAGGGCGGACTGCCAAGAAAACAAATAACTGTTACCAGTGACGATGGCCGCGTGCGCTGGGGGGAGCTTTCTAGAAGAGAGAAGGCCGCTCGGGCAACGCAGCAATCTGCAAATTTCCTTATTATTGTTATTGGCGCTGTGATGACGGTCTGCATCCTTTAATCCTATGGTATTTAAGTGTCCAGGACATTTTACTGATTTTCTCCCTAGGGTACGGTATTTACTCTGCTTTACAAGGAAGTTTTTGCGCCAGACAGCAAAGTCCGGAATTTCAATCGTGCCGTCGACCGAGTTAAAGGAGACCCGAAATGCATAGAATTACTTGGGGATAGCAAGAAGATACGGGCCTATGGGGAGACTTCATGGAATAAGTGGACTAGAAATAGGCCTATAGCGTGAGTGAGCTCGAACTGGAAACACTTTGCTATTAGGTGACTAAACCGTCATTATAGAACCACCGTGGAAAAGGACCGAATTGGCCGGGAGCACATGAGAATGAACTTCAATGTGAGAATTAGGTTATTCCTTCCCTTGGCAAGATCGCATGTTCTAACCATTCTTTTTCTACTTCTAGGTCAGTGGTCCACGCAACGACGGGGTTGTGAGCGTACATCTGATAAAGAACCCTCAAACAAACGAATTTGAATACAATATCCTGGCCCTGGATGTTAAAGGTATGCCAGAATCATTACTCGACCAAAAATGGAACAATTTCCCTAACTAAGTAAAGGCCATCAACGATATTACCTCGAGAACGCTGAGGCAACTAAAAATTCCGCGAAGAAAACTGCGACGAAAATATTTGGAATACAATGGCGTTAACACGGGCGTTAGAAACCACGCCTCTTATCAGGCCGAATGAGGCCTTGTCACTACGTGGAGGCCGGAAAACTGTGTCCTTTCCGGACAAGGATCAATTCGAAATGTATGGGTTGGCTAAACTAAACATGTTTACTCTTTTCACAGTATAAACCGCTAGTTTAAGCATTACAGCAAAAGCAGAAAGCAGACCACGTCATCTAAGCATGGGAGTGATGACGGCGGCGGAAACCCACGCTCCTATACACAAGCGAGCCGCATTTCAGACCGTGTATTTATAACTGAGATATCAGCATCGTGAACCGATGCTCCACCCCAAATCTGTATATATATATAACTGAAATCGCGCATGATTCCGATTGCGTCCAGAGAGAAGAATCAAGTGTCCAAAGAAGAAAGGATAATCCTATATCTCATCCTTAACATCTGTGACCCTTGGCCAGCCCTCGATTGACTTCCCAGACCAAACGGCAACAGCCTCTACCGCTTGTTGCACTTTTTCAACGTCCTCCACGCTTTGGCCAAGCCTCCTTAGGCCACGGAGATGCCACAGTGCCGGACCTGGCCAGCCCTGGCACATTATCGAGGGTAGCGTAACTAGCAGCGTTTCCACTTGAGATAGTACCGTCTGGTCAGCCAGAAAGAGCCCATAGATCACACTCTTCTCCAGCCAGGCGAATTCTTCCTTGTATGACCCCCACGTGTCGAATATAGGCTCGAGGTTCTGCTTGTAGAGGAGCTGAATAAATTTTGTACCGCGTTCCGTGATGTCCTTCTCTAGGTCAATGTTTATCCTGTCCGATGAGTTGTTTAGTTTACTAGCTGCCCTTCTTGATGATGCATATATTGAAAAACAGTCCTTCCTGGTGTTGGTTTCGCTTCGGTACTATATATAGAACTCAAGCAATAGGAAGGTAGCCACAAGGGACATATCAAATAAATGAAATAGAATTAAAACGAAGTAGGATAATATAACAGGTACACGTATAATGAAATAATCGTTTACGTACCTCTTCTCCCCCAGCCCCATATTCGTAGCTGATAAGAATTTCTCCACCCTTGCGAGCGATGATATAGCCATCAACACACTCGGGATACCGACAAGCGTCCATTCCTTCATGAGAAGGTCACTGAACCGGGAAGCTATTCTGCGCTCTTGCTCCAGAGTAAGGTTGGGATATTCCGTGTCTACTAAGTACTCGTATACCTTTCCTACTTCGGTCGGCTTGCCAGAAGCTACTAGAGCAGAGACCTTCCATTATCCATTAGCGCTTTTGTTCATTCCGATATTACAGGATGGTTATGGTTAACTACAATTTTTCTTTTCCGAGAAGCTTTCAATTATTTGTATTTGATGTCTCTCTCGACCCACTTCGTTCACATATTTCCAGTTTTGTTTCGAGTGGGATATTGTTTTGTGAGGGTTCAAGAAACTTACCGTGAGTAGATACCATCTATCCTCTCTTAGGTCGCTGGGAAGAAGACCTTTGACTTCTTCGCAGAGCGCAGGTATGGATGAAGCCATCGTTTTTAGGGACGGCGGATTTTGAGTTGAAAAGAAGGCGGGTGGCAGGGATTGCGGGTTGAATTGCTTCAATGGAATGGAGACATAGAAATAGACGATTACAAAAAGCGGTAGGTGATCTAATTGGTTGAAGCACATGGATTTTCATGTACATGAACGGCTATCGAATAAAATTTATTTTACCATGTAGAATGAAGACAAGATAGAAAAAAGCGTCCGGGTGTCGTTGGGAGTAGCTTTTGAAGATCCGAGGCACTTACCGGGTCTGGATTAGTGGGAGACATTAGTTAGTTAACTAGCTGCGGATCATCTGGCTAGTGTGCGCTTAATTGCACGTCACCAACCGTTAAACGGTTTCGGATTCGGCGGTTGTTTTAATATAATTCTTGCCATTGAGTTCGCATTCCAACGCCAGCGGCAAAGGGATTTGTGGCTTTATCCGCTCTATCTGTCTTTTTCGAATTGATTTATCGACCATATTCTGGTTATTTCCCCCCAAGTAACCACTGCTGCTGGCAATGGTGTCAAGCATGCTGGATTTTCTCATATGCCCACTCCTGCGCGGTCCACTAAATGGATTACTTCTAGCGTATTACCTAGGTACATGTACATTCAATATATCTCAATACGGCTTTGAGATGTAAGGTTTAATGACATCAGGACAATAAACGGTTCCAAAATTAAAAGAGAACTCAGTTCCCATACAAACACTGCGCGCAGGCTGGAGCATGACTTGAAGTTATGATACTTTCCCTCTAAGGTCACTTCCCGAGATACGATCTTCCCCCTGCATCTTGTTGAGTCCACGGGTCGCTTGTTATTGAAAGATTTGTATATCTATAGGGCTCGATCTAATTTCCTACGTGGTGGCTTTCAATTTGGGAAAGCTTTGAACTCTGTCGACTTGAAGGGCCAATATCTGCACCGTCCGCTTCACCTCGACCATCTATATTATTTTATCTTATGATTATTGCTTGTCACGCGCTTGTTGAGAATGTATATCATGATTATTGCGAATATTCTCCTGTTCTGGACTTTGGTCCAAGCATAATATCCCCCAACACCGGCTGGCTTGACAGTGATCAATTAGACATCCCATCCGGGGGTTGAAATATCGTACGAGAAAGTCCAGGTAGAGCATTTACCTAGTATCAATTTTCCACCTAGCACAACCACTGATCTTCCTCAGAGTGCTGATTACCTGTTTCCATTTAGGACCACATATGCGGCGGGAGTTCCACTACCTCATACACTAGTTATGTAAAATTCCCACCCAATACAATGTCTGGTGTTAGTCAGGACTATCCTGTCAACCTCTTCTTCTGGTATTCCGAATCCCAAAGCAATAACTCAAAAAGTTATCCTCTGTCCATTTTTTTAATGGTAGACCGGGTGCAGTCTCTGATCTGGGCGTATTTGTCGAGAATGGACCGTGCCGTATCCATTATGACTCTAAGACGTCCGAACCAATAAATACTCCTAGGACAAACATGTTATACGTCGACCAGCCTGTGCAGAGGGGGTTAATTATGACAATATTACCAAAGGGGTTCTAGACCTGCTAACGGGGGAGGTTATGCCTGGGGAAGAGCCCAACGGTACCGGGATTGCAGGGGCCTTCTCCAGCCAGAATGTGAAGCAAGCCGCCAATAAAACGGAAAATGCAGCAATACAGTTCTGGTACTTTCTTCAGGCCTGGACCGGGAGTTTTGACAAGTACACTGCTGGTCGGGCGGGAGAATTTCTCCATACACATCTGGACAGAGTCATACGGAGGTCGATGTGGGCTAGCATTCGCGAGATACATCGTAGAGAAAAATAAGGAGATTGAAACGAACGGGACAAACGCCACAGTTTTGTCCTTGGAAACGCTGGGTATCATCAATGGTTGTATGGATATCTTACTCTAGGAACCCTCTTATCCTTCGATTGCATACAACAACTCCTACGGTATTATCGCGATTAACGAGACGGTCAAGGCTATGGCAGAGGGTGATCTTCCTACTTGTCTCAATCTAGTTTCCAAGTGTCAAGAACTTGCCCGGACCCTAGATCCCAACGCAACCGCTAACAATGAGCAAGTTAAGGACAAGTATAGAAATGCGAGCGAATATTGTCTGGAGTATATCGAGGGCCCTTACGTTGTCGAGATGAAATGGGGTTATTATGATATGGCGCACTGCTACCTTGATCCGTTCCCGCCGGAATATTACGTTGGATTTTTAGCACAACCAGAAGTGAAGCAAGCACTAGGTGTTCCTGTTAATCACACTGAGACCTCCCCGGTTGTTGGGCAGTCGTTTATCATGACAGGAGACTATACGAGAAACGGGATGGAAGGATATACGAGTGAAATCGGATACTTGCTTGATTCAGGTGTCCAGGTGGCGCTGGTATATGGCGACCGTGACTACGCTTGCAATTGGGTCGGCGGCAAGGTTGTAAGCCTCGCTGTCAATTACAGTCAGTCTGACGCGTTCAAAATGGCTGGGTACGAGGAGATCGTATTGAGCAATCACACCAATCGGGCATGGGTTGCCTGCGCCAGCACTATTCGTTCACTCGTGTATACCAGTCGGGCCACATGGTTCCTTCGTATCAGCCAGAGCTTGCGCTGGAACTATTCCGTCGATCACTTTTCAATCTTGACTTCGCAACGGGGAAGACAAACATACGACACAATCGAACTACTCGACTACCAGTCCCGAAAACTCCACGCATACGGAAAAACCACCTGCTCAGCCATATCTAACGTGCTACTTCTGGTACATGCCTTCATCATGTGCTGATAACCAGATAAGTGCCATGATTGAAGGGAAGACAGACTTTTTTAACAGCTATATCATTACCTCTCCAACGCTTCCTCCAGACACGTGTCCGAAAACCCCTTGACAGTAATAAGATTGTCTGCAGCGGGCCAAAGAGCATGAACACCGGCCCTCCAAATATTGGCCATGGCGTATCTGATCGTCTTGGGGCAAGGAGCACGCTTCTCCTCAGTTTGGCGTGCTTTTCTTGGTTCTTGAGAGTGTAACAATCCACAACTCTCTTATACGAGTCTTATGTAACATAATATGGTATTTTGGTGTGGTGTTAAAAGTTCTTATAATATAAAATAACTTTGCGGATGGTTTCAAAAAGTTCAGAGCAGCCCGGTAATCTCAGAAGCACTTACCAGAAAAGTGGTCTTGACAACCCGAATTAGTATGCTCAAACAACACACATAGGATCATCCGGCGCTCCACACGGATCTTCCAATAAAGCCAACGGAAAACCGAAGTCCTCAGGGAAAAACAGTATGTTTCTTCCAGCAGATGAATGAACAACTTCCTCACATGCACCCTCGCAAGTCGCGAACGGCAAGAAAATTGCTCAACCCAACAATGCTTGAACACACTCATGCTCAGAATGCCGGAGAACCGGATTTTCTGAAAGCGCATTGTGACGTGATGTATATATATTTCGAAACAAAGTATGTGTCGCAACTAGTCATTTTAGATGAGTTTAACGCTGTTGATAACCCTGTAAGCTCCGGAAGGATGACCTTCAGCGCAGCACCTATTTCCCCAGCTTCTGGATTGTAACACAACTGAGCCAAGAGTATAGAAAAAGGGATGTCGAGTCAAGGCTGCTGGTTAAGCCCCGCATTCAAAGTGAAGACATGAGCTACTATGTTTGTATTTCAGAATGAGGATAAGATTTTCATAATTGGGGGAGATGAATAAGCGCATTTGCAGTGATTTTTCGTGGCATTGAAACGCAACTGGCTTTAGATTTATGTTTCTCTTGTTCGATAGGAAACATCCTAGCTTATGTTAAGGAAGGGGATTCGATGATAAGGATACCAGGTACAATTCACATTGACCAAGCATCGCATGTTCAGACAATGCGAAGATCCATCAATAATTTCACGGTCAGTGACTGATTGGGGCAAATATTTCCACAATCCAATTCCAATGGTCTTCAGGTTTTGGCGGATATATAGTATGCACATATAAGATTTTGTTTCCTAGTATTAGAGGAATTCAAGTGGCACTCATAGATCGTTACCACTGACAGGAATGAGTGAAAAGACTAAGAACCAAGTCAAAAGATATTCTGATATCACATGATTTTAGGGCAACGTCCCAATGCAGTTAGTGCAGCCATTTCTATCCGGGCCGACATAACTCCGGCTTCAAACCACTAACTTATTACTCGCCATTGCCAAGAGTTCGAGATAATTGCACAGTAAAATCAGGACAGGAGGCCAACACTCATATCACAAATAGAATCTGCCTCATACATAACAACAGACTTTATAACCATGTCAAAACTTGCGAAGTACGTTTGTCTTTGATCCTCTTATTATTTCTAGCAGCGAAGGAAAAGCCTCAACTAACAGTTTACAGTCGCGCTGATTGGGCGGACGACGAGGAGTTCGAAGAAACCCAATCCCTTCCACCCCAACAAGTTATCAACAATAAAGATGGCACTAAGACTGTTATCTCATATCGATTCAACGACGATGGCAAGAAAGTAAAAACAAGCCGCCGAATCCGTACAACTGTGGTCAAGGAGCACGTGAACCCCAGAGTCGCAGAACGACGAGGATGGACAAAATTTGGGCGTGAAAAGGGTCATCCGCCTGGCCCTTCGTTCGACACTACCTCCGTTGGTGAAAATATTATCTTCAGACCTAGTGTGAACTGGAAAGCACAAGCGAAAGAGGCAGAGAAAGCAGGCCCCGAGAAGGGAAGCATCAAGGACCAACTAAAAGACAAGAAAGTCAAGTGTCGAATTTGTTCTGGAGAGCATTTCACTGCCAGATGTCCGTTCAAGGATACGATGGCACCAGTAGAAGAGCCTAGTGGGGGTGCTGGTGACGATATGGGTGAAGACCGGGCAGCTGGAGGCCTGGGTGCCGGCGGCAGCAGCTACGTACCACCACATCTACGCAAAGGCGGTGCTGGGGCTGGAGAGCGCATGGGCGGTAAATATGAACGAGACGATCTGGCAACTCTTCGCGTTACAAACGTAAGTTCATGCAAAGAACCACATTCCTCCCTTCTTGTATACTAACTCTGCGACAGGTGAGCGAACTTGCGGAAGAACAAGAAATTCGAGACATGTTTGAGAGATTCGGTCGCGTCACAAGAGTCTTCCTGGCAAAGGATAGGGAAACAAATATGGCGAAAGGCTTCGCCTTCATTTCGTTCCAGGATAGAAGTGACGCTGCTCGCGCATGCGAGAAAATGGATGGCTGTAAGTTCCCAAGGCGGTGTATCAGCAAACAGACAGTTCCTCTGCTAATGCGTTAAGTAGTTGGTTATCGGCATCTGATCCTCCGCGTGGAGTTTGCGAAGAAGACTACGTAATTTATTTGATCTCTTTTTCGGCTAATGTTGTGTGGTGTTTTCAAATTGATATGGTTTCGGTAAAGAAAATATTTCCCTCAGTTTACTCTGATGATTGCTCAATGAAAGCATTTATGGCTACTTCAATTGATTCCTCCAAAATGTGTAGATGGCCTCAAAATAAGCCAGCGTGTTCTACTTGGTTTTCTTATTTGATCCTGTCCATACCCCCTGAACTGGCGTTAGCGCGATTTGTCGCTCAGTTTAGAACACTTCTCTGACCGCTTCCACCCTACGCATCCGATAGGGTTAATTTTCATCCTCATGACACAGTTGGCATTGCTTTTATCGCGTTGTGTTTGGTCTTTACTTATACTTACATCTACAAAAATTCAAAGACTGCATTAAATAACAAGGCTTCTCGCCGCTGCAGCCCCGACCACGTCATTCAACCAAGGTCCAATACATCCTAGGTGATACGAATATGTGCGAGCCCCTTTCGCCCTAACCACCCGGATTTATCTCCTTGCAGCAATCGACAGCAAGCAAATAATCTTTGCGACCACTCTTTCGCCCTTTCTTTTCGATTCTTCTTCTATCTTTCCTTCGGACATTTTCTGCATATTTGCTTTTTTGCTCCCTATCCTTCACACGATCCCCAACCAACACGCTACCTCATTATGCTTCGCCGCATCCCCCCTTTCCCCACTCCTCCCCCCATCATAGACAAACACATTGTGCATGCTAATTTTGCAGTTCTTATTCGGCCTTCACCGCTGGACACCCGGGCCTCGTTGACCAGCAGATAAAGGAAGATCCAATGCGTACATGCGTCTAGACTTCCAGACCATCCGGCCGGTAGCATGCCCTCTGTCCCATATGTCGTTTATTAACGGCCACGATATTCGTTCCAGCCTACGGATACGCATCTTTCCTCGCTTCTATCGCTTGGGACTTTTCTTTCTACGAGGAGGGACAAAGGGCTATAAAGCACGCGCTTTTCAAAGTCTCACGACATGCTTCGAAGCTGCCAACAGACACATCACATTGCATCGGCTGCATTACCGTTTGAGTCTATATCAAGCCTGGTAATCCCCAACCCGCATCCTCAGATTACTTCTCTTATTTGCCCAACAAATCTTGTGGATGAACTGCGGGATAAAGGAAAGCATTGGAAAAGGGAGCTGCTTAATATTGTCCATGTTTCGCAGACTATTATTCGCGGGGGCCTTTTTTCTTTTCCTTTTTCTTCCAACCCTTCTACTGGGTATTCTATCTCCCATCGGTCCCGGCATAGTGTTGATTTATTTTCAGAACTTTTGATGCATCATCTGCCATATGTTCTTCATTCGTCACAGTTTTCTCCTTCCTGTGATGTGCCATTTGTTGTCCACTATAGATATCATCAAGGCAAACCTGCTATCGGCACCCTGCACTTGAGGGTTTCGCGATCATGTTTGCCTTGCTGCTGTTATCCAACTTTGATCTCATTATATCCTGCTCCGGGTTTGCGCTCCTTGTTGTCCCTATTCTTCTTGCTCTCATTTTCCTCGGGCTACATATATATTGCTACTAAGCTATGTAGGAACCAAAAGTACTGTATATGATTCCGCCGAAGCTCAAACGGATCGCTCACCCTGCAAGTGCCGGCCATATCGCGCCTCAATATAGAGGACCAAGCCGACAAAGAACAAAGACCAACGCTACACAATAACAGGGCTTGAGGGGAAATAGCGGGATGTAGAAAATGGACGAATCCAAAGAACGACTACAAGCAAATTAAAATCTCTAAAGACAAAAAAGTGGTAAGAGGGAAGAATTGAAGCTGATTCCGGCTGTTCCCTCAAGTCTCCAATCCCTTTCATCAACCCACAACAAAGGTCCATATGATGGCCCTCGTTCTCTGCTCAGACTGGCTATAGCCCCAACCCGACGGCAAATGAGTTGTGAAATATCCCTGTCAAAATATTCCTTTTGTCAAAACCCGGCGCGGCGCGGGTGTTAGGACGGAGAGCTAGTATACATAGTACAGTACATGCACATATCAGGAAAAAGAAAAGAAACCCAAAATACTTGGAAAAATAAAAAGAAGAGAGAGAGAGAGAGAGAGAGATCAAGCCGTACGAGCGCCTAATCTTCCCATAGTTACGGAGTATTATGCCTTCACATTCTCCACACACATCCACAAAGCCAGACGCACCCACGACGGACTTCACAGCCACCCCCGAAATCCGGCAAAGAGGACACATCCAACTGGCGGAAACCAACCAGGTAGTGCCTTCGCGCCAACAATCTAAGAATAACAATGACCCGGCTAAGGCACTGTATACGTCAGCCAGACGCCTCCCCGACAGAACGACATAACTGAACCCCGAATTTGAAAAATGCTTATTAGCCTGGCTGCGGCCGGAAAGCGCAAATAACATAGGTAGTAGTTAGGGCCTCTTCTCTCTGTTCTCCCACACCCCAAAAACCTACCTATGCATGAGATCGGACATTAACCCCTATATGTAGCGTGTCCGGGCCCTTTAGTCCTGCATTTACCTCGCTGTCACTTTTCTTCGTGAGTTGGATGCTCTGTTATCATCTAGTCTCACGGTTAATAACTGGCATGTATGTAATGCATATACGAACGACATATAGCATAGCATATATTCAAGATAATACGGAATGACCCATACATCTATCAATCTGTCAGGTACTGTACATATACAGGGACTTAATATAATTGCCTCGACAAGCCTTGACATAATTTTGTGTTAGGGAAGCGTTGGAACAATGCAGTAGCCGAGTACCAAGTACAGATAGAGAATACCTTGGAACTTGGACGAGCGAATAGCACCCAAGTATAGGGATTTAGAGTATTCCCAGCGGCTTGGATGAGCGACAACCCTAGGTCCGATCCCTGATTTTCGCTCTAGAATGGGAGTGTCCAGGTACAGTAGTACATATGAGGGTCGACTTAGCTGCCCGCCGTTCTTGTTCCTGTTCCCGCCCTTCTCGGTAGGTATAGGCATGTACATTACCTTTACTCATAGCCATTTTAGTACAATTTTGTCGAACATCAACAGGTCAGCCTTTTTTTCCTACCTCCTCCCCCTTCAGCTTGACTTTTGGCCTTGTCTCCTCCAATACGAATCCAGCGATCCAGCGAGTATTGAATTCCAGACCTTGTCTTCCTCCTATCCATTCGGAGTCCCCGAGACTAGCCCATCTCTGGGCCAGCGCTTCCATGGAAAAAGCAGGCAAAACCCCTCTTTTATTGTTGTGCGGATTAAACAGCCCATAGGATCCAGAATCAACCATGCCATGATAAAACAAACTAGCCCATATTAACATCGATGAGTAAAAGTGGGTAGCAAGTAGCTAGTGCGCCGCCACAAAATGCCCTGACCGCCCCATGCCACCGGATATAGCATCACCCATACATTAGTACAGAGTACATTCGCGGAGCCTATACCCACCTAGGTATGTGATTCGGTGATGTATGTAGGTACGTACAGGAACCGATCTTTCGTCCCATTCTTATTTCTTCTCGTATATGTGAGATGAAATAATCCCGATACCTAGCTACAGGTCCCTTACTATGCATGCGCACATGTCAAAAAAAAAAAAAAAAAAAAAGCAATCGTCGGTGCCGGATATTACCTCTTCCGCTTGGCACTCGGCCTAAAGAATTATCAGAGAGAGAGAAAGAGAGACAAAGAAAATGGAATGTGAAAAAGAGGATCGATCAGGGAGCCGACTAATCCTCAAGCCATTTCCCACCACCCACTCCCGCCTTATTTTATATCCTCTAGCCAAAAGCAGGAAACGAAGAATTGCCTGGCTATATCAAACATGGATTGGGTTCTTTATGATCGGCGTCAGTAAATCATCCCAAGATCTCTCCCGCCGTCAGCCACCAGTTAGTTAAGTTTAGTGTGGTTGGTTGGTTACTTACCCTTGCTTAATTTAAACCTTCCATTTGTGCCTTGCCTTGCCCTTGTTTACCCCAGCCAGGCCTAGCTTTTCCTCTGCTCCATTTCAGCCCGGACATTCTTCCTTTATTTGGGTGGTGTATGTACAGTACATTACATCTATCTGCCGAAGCCAAAGCCGCGCCTCAGGTCGCAAAAATAACCAACGGCGTCTTCGACCAAAGGGCGGGATTCTAATGTATTATTATTGACGAGACATTGCTTGATTGAGCTGTGGACCGAAGTTTTTAAACTAATATGAGGTAAGAGGCGTTTCGAGGATCATCAGCCTGCTGAGCAGGTAGCTGCCAAGTTACCGTGCCCTGACCTGATCCGCGGTGAAGACTTTTAAGAGGCCTGTTGACCTGTGGGTGCGTGATCGACTGAACATGATCGACTGCAGCCCAGACTCGGGTTCGAGGGGCCGGAAGGTGGGGGGGTTTGCGAATGAATCTATGATTTATACCTTTTTTTAGAGAGGGACATGAGGGGGGCCGGTGTCAAGGACTGGCTGGCCCGGGGGGTGTTGAGGGGGTTTCAGGTTTGAGCTTTTTTTTTTTTTTTTTTTGCCCAAGGATGAACGAATGGCATTTAATAGGCGGTCATTATTACATATTACGAGAAACCTGCCGGATGGCTGTGCCTCCATGAGGTAGGTACTGTATGTATGAGTGCGTGGATGTTTTATATCTGTCGTGGAGATACAGATTTTGTGGTGTATTCCGAACTTTTTGAAAATCTAAAAACGGTTCTTTAAACATTTTCATTGTTTTTATTGTTTTTATACCTTTCTTCTCCTCTGAGCTTCTCCCTGCGCTCTGCTATTTCATTGGCGGCTCCATTAATGGTAGTGCTGTTGATCCGTATGGAAGTGTGAAGAATAATCTACGGCTATCCCTTGTTAGGGTTGTGGGGTGTCACTGTTTCCTTCTCATCTATTCGTTCTTTATTTTTGCAGACTTCTGCTCTTGATTTGGTCTAGAGTTTTGCAATCCGTTTCTTACGAGCAGGAACGCCACAAAATTTAGATCGTCTAGAGCTTGATCAGATTTCCATTCCAAGATTTTCCGCTGCTCGAGGGTATTGAATATTAGAACGATTAATAAGAAACTAAGAACGAATCGCATTCTTCTCATTTTATCAGACAGAAGATTGCCCTTTTAGGCAAATGCTGATACCTCCCAGGTTGGAGGAGCTTTAATTGATTAGCAGTTGATGCTTCAATCGTTAATAAACGTGTCAATTATGCGCTAAACGTGAACGCGGAAATGTCTCCTCTGCGATGAGGGTTGAGTAGCGTTTTGCTGCCACCCAGATGTTTAGAAATTATGGTATGTTGGCCAGATAAACTACACCTTCCTCGGCGCCTCAGAACAAGGCTTTGTGTTTGGCCGCTGCTCAGAGCTCAAGCAGGTTTGTTATCACTCTGTGCGCCCCGCCGCATGCTCGTTCAAGTGGTCAAGGTAGTAAAATAAGGGGACAGCTGGTGTTCTATCCGGACAGAGGTTTCCAACCTTAAATAGGTGTTATACATGCACGACGTTGGAGTTCTTGGTGGGCTGCTGTTGGATGCGTCCACTTGCATACAACCTCTATTGCACCTCGGTCTGAGAGCTATGGTGTTTTGCTGGTGTAGTCGCGACTCATACACTAGGGCATGATGGTTCGTTGGTTTATTTGTCATATTGACCGCAAAGGCAAATTGTTCTCCATCTTCCTACCAGATCGGGATTTTCCCTCCCCTATTCCTCCACCCGTTGGAGTTGATAAGTACTATTGGCGTGAGTAAAATATATATGAAACAACACCAACTAAAAATTAATATTTCCATTAACTTGAAACAGAGAGGGATCTGCAGCTTGTCGATAAATTTTGAGAGCAGGGGGGGAAGATTGATGTTGTCTGTTCATAGGATTATTGGAGAATGGATCAGCATTAAAACATACAGTACTGACGATGGCCAAGGCACAACTTCATGCCAAACCGTTTTCCTCGCATGAGGCTTGGCCCTGATCTTCGAATGTGCTGTAAGTATTGGAAGACTTTTCAACAGGAGATCCAACAGAAATAATGTAGGAAGTCTATTGCTATGTGTAACGAGTTCACAGGCGGTGCAAACTTCACGTGGTTGCTGATCTGACTGAATGTTAGTCAAAATGATACTGTTGAATGCGGGTATAAACACGTCTCACGAACAGATAGAATAATAATAAGGGACGAACCACACATCTGCATTAACGCCATGTTTAATCGAGGTTATTGGATAATAATGACACAGGTCGAATCTGGCCAGAAATATATCGAGTTATCCTGGGTCAAATTCGCCCAGGAGCTGGATCACGATATGGCTAGGAATCTAGACGTTGCTCTCCAACTAAACTTGACCTAATGGCTGCAGGCTTAGGCATGCTATCAACCACAACTATCAAATTAATATCAACGGCAACAGCCAGTTTCAAGAAAACGAACTGACGGCCATAGTCTTTCGTACATAGTGTCACGAATTCAAAGTAAAATGAGCTCTAGGCCCTAAGATTGCAGGGAAAAGATTGGATAAGGAAAGCAGAAGCGGGTGGAGATCAGTGATTCACTAATCAGACGTTCAACTTTAGCAAGGTACCATCCCTCCCCAATAGTACCAGGTCGGCAGCTGCGAGGCTGTGACGTTACGCCTCTCTAGACCGACAAAGGCTAGCTTTGAAGCACACTTCAGAACCGTTCGAGCTTTTCTGAAGTAGCCAATTGCTCCGCCGTTCAACGTTTTGGAAAAAATGAAAATGCGGCTACCATCGAATCCCATTTGCAGGAATTGCACATGGTCACTCAGAATATCCCGTAATATGCCTCATGTAGTACAGACAGGAAAGCCTGAATAAAGACGATGGTTATAAACGGCCACTAGGAGGTTATAAGCGTCAAGCCAGACGCCGGATCGAGTCACATGCGCAACGATTAGAAACGCGAGTTGGAAAATCCCGGCTCGGAATACCAAGCATATACTGTCAGGAAGCAGCAGGCTGACCGGCGGACTTTTCCGTGGTGCTCCTAAACACAAAATATACCAATCCATCATGGAGTGCACAGAGAGCATCGAGTACTTTTAGCGTTAAAAAGATAGAAGCGTTAGGTTATTCGGCAACTGAGAACCCACAGGATAACCCAAGGGTAATGGCATACGAGTCCAGGTTGCCGTCATGATCGCTTTTCGCCTGTCGCACGTCTGTTCAGGTGGATCATCTAGGAAATTGTGAATCAGACTCGGGTTGTCGAATTTTTCGGCAGAAAATGTCCGCATCCAGGCCTCAGAGACAATGGCAATATTGCAACATTGTTTTGCCGTCAAGACCCTTTTCTCTCCAGACCAGGCATGTCCTAGATCGTTAGAGATTTCCAGCTATATTCACAGTAAATTAATAGCATTTATTGACTTCAAAATCCTTGCATAAGCATTGTGTTTGCCTAAAATTCCTTAGGACAGTGCTTACGGCAACGGAATACACCGACTGTCTCGGGTTTATGGCGTATCGGCTGCATATTTGCTGGCCACGCACATCCAATGAGCACAAATATGAAGTTCCCGGTGTGAGTTGGCACAACTCGCACTGACTGGATTTTCAATGCCCTTGGTCACTCTAGGGGCACACCTTCAGAGAGTCTTTGAAGGCATTAGTAGCCCTTCTAGGAAGTCAAGGGCGGATAGAATCTCCGTTAGCCCCAACCAACAAATACCATCTTTTGCACCACTGATAGAACAGGGGCGGAGAGTCAACTATCCACTTGGTAAAATGTAGATAATTTCCAACATACTCCGCACCGGGCCAAGCTATGACTTAGAAACAGCCAATGCTTCAGCAAAAACCAGCGAACTAAGAGCGAGTAACATGCCAAAAGGTCTGCCCCTGTTGTCTTACAACCATCGCGGCACGGGGGTCAGTGTGAAAACAGAAATATAGACGTACCTAGTCTGTAGTATGGTGGATATAATGGTAGGCACTGGATTTGCCACTCTTCAACGCGAGATGTAAAGGCAGGGGTAATGTGTAACCCTGGGTAGGAAGGTTCTATTTGAAGGGTAGCATACAAGACGGGCATATCGTATAAATGGAGTATCAAACTTCGACTCTAAACACACTCGCAGAAGATTTGCAAAGAGTATGTTTGTTTGATTTCTTGTGTTTCACAGGCTGGGCGGCGGTGTGCTTGGACGTGGGAGTTCCCGCAAAGAGAAGAGGAATTCCCAAGTAAACGGCAGTAGATAAAGTTTCTGATAAGACTTACAAAGGGGTTTCTGACGAGCTGAAGCGATGTGTCGATAACGTCGGGCCAAGGACAATGCTATGAGGAGGATGCGTTGAGGTTGTTGGAAGTCAAAAGTCATGTTCAGGCCGTAATTCAGCCTCATGCTGACTACTCCGTAGCCAAGGATAATGTTACGATATACAGTGAAATACCGTAACATAATTATATACACAGCGGTTTGAAGGATATTTCTCGTCTACAGGAATAATATACGTATCTATTTCAGGCCTAGTAACAACGCCATATTGTTATAGGCTTAGCGGTGTAAGTTGTGCGCACAGGCCATGTACTTTACTTGGACGATTCCTTTCAAGCCTCAACTTCTCTTTCTTCGACTCTCTTTTCTTTTTCGCTTGAGTAGTTATCTGACTTTCTCAGTCAACGATGTCTTTGTTTCAGTGGTCATTCCTCACTGGTCGAGAATGACTTGCAGATGAGTGGGGTCCTAGGGCAAACAGCCACGATCTAAAATGAAGGACGTGTCCCGGATGGACGAGAAAATCGCGGTAAGTCGGTACAGCCATGATATAGCAGATTGTTGCATATGGGACCACCGAACCGTCAAGCCTCATGTCCAGAATTCCTCCAGGCCAATCATTCAATGTTTCCCCTTTTCAGACTGTGCATAAATTTACACTACATATTCCAGTAGGATGGGTCCCTAAAATGGTATCGACCAGTCGAATCTGACATTTGAGTGCAGGTTGCCCCCACCTCCCCCCATCCTTCCCTTTGCTTGCCTTTGTCCGTGTATCATGCAAAACATTGTTCACTGCATCCCTTCCCGCACCCAGCAGCCAATTCAATTATTTCTGCCTCTCACAATTCCCTACCAATCAGCCACAAGTTTGCCAAAAGATTGTGCCCCCTATGTCTTGCCGATTTTTCAATATTTTGGGGCCGGTACCTCCCGGACCTGCTTGCCCAGATCCCTCCCCGCCACAAGATACACCTCATCCATGGCCCATGGGAAGAAGCTCAATACTCGTGGCTGTTCAATTCCATCTCGATACTGGGTCGGACTTTTTTCTTTTTTAAGGCATGGCAATCGATCATAATTTATGAAATTGATAAATATGCCATGTGACGGGACAAGTGCATTCATGTGCAACAGCATACGCTGTACTAACATTCAGGCTGTCAGTACTTACTGACGAGACCAAAGCGTAGAAATCAAGTTGAGGAATACACCTCAGTCACTCTAGCACCACCACCACCTGAGTAGAATGACTTTTGAGGTCATTTTTGAGACCTAAGTCTCATTGCACCGCTTCAACCTGCTAACACTAACCAACCAGAGTGTTGTGTCTTCAGCCGTTCCGATTCTTTCTTCCTTTCTGGATGATAGAGTATACCTTAGGTACTGGAGAGGAAAGGTATTTGGAAGCCAAGAAATTGCTTCCTGTCCCCTACCGCTCCTTTAGTCGAATGCTCTCTACAGTTCTTCCTCCGGTTTGTGCTTACGTGGTCTTTCTCTCTTAGAAGCACTGACGAAGTTGCGGATGGATACAATCATGAATGGAGCCGCTTCGGTTGATTCCATCAACATCCATCTTAACTATGATTGCTGCTAGATGAGACGCTTTCGTTATTGATCTGATTAAATGACACTGATCTTTGCCCAGTGTCAACATTTCCTACTCTTGGAGTTTCACGAATTTGCAGAAATCCTATCGTATTGACGTTAGAGGTAGGATTGGATAAGATTCCAACTGCTATTATAGCTTTGTTTTTGCGAGCCGTGGAGTTTAAAGAACGGCGAGACTTAGCCCTGCTCGAAAAGGAGAAAGAGACAATTAAGTAACCTATTATGCGGTTATTCGCACTTATACTGACGCAGGAGGGAAAAAATGGAAGTTCGATTATGACGAAGATATAGAACGAAAACTGAACTGTTGAGCATGTATTTTTGATTGAAAATATCTAACGATCCCTAGCTTCCGTGAACTGTACCCATTCTTCATTCTCGAATTCGGCAGATGGGTCTCCAACCCTGCTCGACTGGGGATATGAAAGGTTACTCGGAGGATCCTAGTGTTGGGTAGGGCAGGGGCCAATAACCATCTACCGACTGCTGCCTCTTCTTTGTGCGTGCCCTTACGACCGTAACTTCCACTCATCGGGAAGCCCTTCTGGAACTCTGGGATCTTGAATAATACGAATATTGCGAACGCGAAATAGATAAATTATCTCTCGAGATACGGACTACATTCCATGCTGGCTAGGCTACCCTGAACTGAGGATCGCTCACGAAATGGTCCAGAGGGATATCTCGTTCGTGCTCGCTTCGTTGTTGATTGGCGGCCAAATACGATAGGGCTATGTATCAGCTGTTGGCACGAGCCCAAAAAGTTCTACCCTCTCATGTCCTCGATCGACAGAACCGGGAGGTGCAGAAAAATAAAAATAAATTACCAAGAAAGAACGGCAACGCAGGAAAAAGCAAAAAGCAATGAAAATCGAGTTGTTTTTTAATTTTCAATTCTGCGTGGAAACGCAGAAGAGAAGAAAATTTTGCCGATTCCTACCCTAAATATTATTTCTTCAAATCTTTCATCTGCTCCAATAAGCTGCTCCCACTACCTCAAGCTGAACAGCCTGTCCCAGGGCTGTTCGGCGTCTTCGCCTGCCTGTGGAACCCTATTTTCCATGGAGAGTTTCCGTTAAAAGTGAAGTTTTATTAAAGCTTCATTATGCCGCTTATTGTCGTTATACATTTATCTCTTACTCGATTTCAACTTTCAAGGCAAGTGCAGCTGACTGCGACGGGCTTGTCTTTATCATCTAGTTTGCCCTTATCCATATCATTTTTATGATTATTACTTTTTCCGCAAGTTCTTTTTCCTTTTCTACACCATTCACGTTCACATTGACTCTTAGTAGTCAATCACCTGAACACTTTTGCCTGGCCTGTTTGCTGTCAGAGAGTGATCCTCGTCGAACTGATTTGTGAGGCTGGAGAGCAGAGCCCTCCCTTTCTCGCCGCCACTTATTGACACCTTTTCCGTCTTTCTCCGTCCATTTCTAGCACACCCATTTCATCAATCTAGCTCCTCTCCGGCGGAGCATACTCTTTTCCTCCGAACTGCAGATGGTCCGTCATTTTCTCCAAATTACGTATAGAATTCGACGCGTCGGCAGCAAATGTGCCAAACTATAAATTCGGCTGTGGTGAAATAAATGGACAGAAACCCCGATATGCAAATCTCTGCGACTTTATTGTCATTCGCGACCCACAGATAAGAATCAGGAAGTTTAGTTGAAGGTTTGCGGCCGCTTCCCCAGATTTCCACTGTATTGTCTTTCTCTCTCGAGGTTGGTGGCATGAAGCGCCTGCTGTTGCCATTGTCATATTCTCCATACTTCGACCCTTCGAGAAGCTATTGAATTCCGACCTTCACAAGTTTCTCAACCACCCTGAAGAGGGTCTGCCGAGCAGGATTGAGACCTACCAATCATTGTTACCGACATTTCCAGCGTCGCCCGACTACCGCAAGGCTTAACTGGTCTAAATCCGCCTGCCTGCAGTTTTGGAGCGCATCCTCTGGTTCCTTTTCTTGGGACTTTCCCCGAAAGTCGAGCTACCAATCGAGCAGCGCTTCCCCTACTGTTTTTCGGCAGAATTTTTGACCTGACAAATGAATAATAGTAAGCTTATTTTCATCTGGTACGACTTCAAAGATACTTTGTCTGGATTATTTAGCCCACCACCCGCTGTCAGCGGAAGATCGTCCACGTTTTCGCTGGGGGCGTTTATTTTCTTTTTCCTTATTCTCCCATTTTTATTTATTTTCCGTCTTGACCATGATTTCTTTGATTCCAGCATTATTCTTCTACACTTCCTTCTTCCCACCCCTCGCATTGATTTCTCTTGACCGATTTTCCAACCGATGCATGCTCGTGCAACCTAGCTACATCGGAGCCTACCTTTTTGCATCACCGCACTTCGTTCGCATCTCTTCCATCGATCGAGCCTCTGTTGTTTCCTTCTCACTACCATACAATTTCTAAAATCTCCAAATCTAACACGAATTCATACAGCCGCACTGCTTCAAAATTCTTTTCAACTTGAATATCCTGTCTATTCTGAGAGCGAGTACATCACAAACGAACGAACGTTCCCTAGCACAACTTCTTTCCCGACCGAAGTCGTCGAACCTGGGCACCAGAGAACCGATACACTGGGGCATCAATTCGGACACCCGGGTTCTGTACCCGTCACCAACGGCTTTAGGTACGCCGCACAACATTCTGCGGTACAAGATGTGCCGTAGGTGCCCATCTTCCTTTTAATTCTGACTGCCCTTGCATTCCCACACTCTCTCGGTGTTTGGCAAGTTGACTGCTACCTTTTTGTCTTGTGTGGCATGCCACTTCGAACTATTGCCTTGCTTAGTTAGAAAGCGCATCCTTCCTCGTTGTTGTCATATTATTGCCCTGCTGCATGAGGGCGGGTGGTTGACAGATATCCCCCCCCCCCCCCCTCCCCAGGCCAAAGGACTGTTCTGGAATTTATTTTTACTGATGGTGCCGTAGTTCCTTATTTCAGTGCCTCATTTTGCTTTTCATTAAACTCCCTCTTATCAATATTTTACACGTGTGAACCTGTGTCAGTTTACTAATGTTTGGATCCTCTTGCTCCAGCTTTAATGCTGCACCTGGACTTCTCATGAACCCGATCGAACCCTCTCGTGGATCATCCTCAACCAGTCCTAGCTCGGTTACGTCTTCATACCCTTATGCTTCTCTAAGACATTCCATCCCGAGCACTGCGACTTCAACTGAAGGATTTTCAACACCATCGTCTTACTCTCATCCAACAAACTTGCAGTGGAACGACAGAATGGGGGACCTAAGAATCCAACGGGTACCTGCGCTGTATGCTTATCCCCCTATTTCATATGGGTCTGCCTCTATGACACCAAATTTCTCATACTAACGACTCTGTTATACAGTCAGCCTCCCTCTGGTATGTCACCACCCTTGCAATCACAGGGCACAGTGGTTCCAGGGCCAACCGGGTTGATAACAAGGACTGATCCTTATTCAATGTCATACTCCATGAATCGGAATGCATATTCATCTCCGCACCATACCATGAACGACATATCACGTTATTCCCAGTACCCTGCTACACGGGCTCTAGATGTCCACACAAATGGTTCATCGATGTACAACCATCTGATGGATACCTCATCTCGGACTTCTCAATCCAGCCCAGAAGCTCCCCCGTTTAACGAAACCAACGTGCTTCATTCCGTTTTTACCAATAGCCACCAAACACTCAATACAGAAATTCATGCCAAGATACACAAAGGGTTCTTTCAGGTGGATGACAAATGGACGTGCTATCGTCGCAACTACTTTTCCGTGTCTTGCTCGTTCTCGCTCCGCCCGTGGACTCCCAATTCTCCACTTTATGTCCAACTTCCTAACAGCAACCCGCAGAGCGTTCGCTCGTTCGCAATGTCAATATCTGCGGTCGTGAATGCACAAGAGAATGAAACGCGGGAACTTGTCCAACATACTCCAAAACGAGACAAGCAATCAGAAAAGAAGCCCGGAAGGATAACTCTACATCCAACGCAACCCCCATCCCTCGCCATGAACCATCCATCGTCACTTGGGCCCAATCCTATTTCGTTCGCCGCACCACCACACACTTCGAGCTTGCCATTAGATTACGGATCATCCTTTGGAGGAGCAACCCAAGCGTCACAACCACCCACTTCCCATACGTTTGAGCGTATCCAGTTTCAAAAGGCAACGGCGAATAATGGCAAACGTCGTGCCCAACAACAGTATTATAATCTGGTTGTTGAACTCTACGCCGAAATACCTACCTCAAATGGCGTTGATCTTCAGTGGGTCTTAATAGCCAAAAGATTATCCCATCCAATGGTAGTTCGAGGTCGGTCGCCGGGGCATTATAAGGACGGTCGACGAGACAGTTCCGCAAGCATGGGGCCAGATGGTGGCACTGGAAGCTCAGGGGATGGCAACGGAGGGGGCTGCTTACCACCAGGAATGGGGCACGGCCCGCGCACGCACCTTTCACTAATGTCACAGTACAGTGGAAGCCATCGTGCTCCTACTTCATATAACTACCACCGCTTATCGTCTACAGACCACTCCCCTTTAACAACCAGCCCTCTAATATCCTCCTCGTCGTCTTCACCTGATTATAACAACTACACCATGATGAATGGCTCGATGGATCCACTAGAGACGATCAAAGACACCACTACCGCAGGCGCTTACGGTGACCCAACATTTACAACTGCTTCACCGGATTCGAGAAAAATATGCATCGAACCGTCAAGCCTACGCCTACATATGCCAAGCTATGACGACGATGCTGCTGTCAAGACACAAGAGGAGCATGACGCCACTTATAGCGCAGCATTCGATCCAATGATTCCAGCCTTGCAGAATGAGCACGATGGCTCAAATCAATATCTCAAGCGGCACAACACCACCAGTTATTTGAGTCAGCTCTCAGGTCCTAGATTTGGTGGGTCCTATGCCAGTCGTTCTGGAGACACCTCTTACAGCCGCTTTGACTCAACCCAGAATCCCCAAAGTCTCTGTTCTTGAATTCCTTCAGTTGATTGACTAATGATGGTACTACATCATCTGAGGGGTTGCGCATTCCTCGGCTGCTTTCCCAACTATTTCCTACCTATCATCAACGCATAACGATTTCCATTTACCCAGAGTTTCATACAATCTTCATTCGGGACCGCAGCGCAATTGAAATGTTCGCTGTTACCTTCATTTTAACTAACCTTATGTCTGAAGTCTCCATTTTCCTCTTCCCTCTTTATTCTGGGACCTTAAAAAAATTTCCATATGATTATATTCCTTATTAATGTCATTCAATTCATCATTTTTATCCACCATTGATTTTTTTTTACTGAACTCGGTCCCAGTGAAAGGTTGTTCCGTTGATATTCGTGGCCAAAATTTCACAGAAGTATAGGATGGGATGGAGAGCGGAGGTAGAACTTGCTGCCTATCAAACGCGAAGCTACCTAAATTGTTGGGTCATGGTGTGGTGTAATCAATTTTTCACATGCTGTGCTCTGTTATGCTCTAGTTCTTATTTTCATTCCCTTCATTTGTTTTTGTCATACATGTTTTTATTTATGCATGGAATCAAAAGTGCTTCCTGGCTGGGCTTCCTGGTTTTGATAACAGGGTCGAATTGCATTGATAGCGGCAGCAAAAGGGCTTTCTTAGCATCTTACTCATCTCACATTATTTTGAAAGCCTTGCGTTCGAATTCGGGGGAAGGGGGGTCCCAGCAGGTAGAAGCAGACTGGGAGAAAGAAAAGAAACCAGAATGTCACACAAAAAAATGGTACGGTGCTCAAGGTGGGACGTGTGAAGGTTGCGCATCGGGATGGAAGGGGGGAGAGCAAAAGGGAAATGGAGTCTTGCCGGGTGCTTGTATGTTTGTGGGCTTTGTTTTATTTTTCTGGAGATTCTTCGAAGTGCGCTCGAAGTTCTCACTGGCTATGTATCGTCGCAAGGTCTGTTCTTGTCCGTTAAGGAAGCTTGTTCCCCTTGAGAATCGAGACAAGGATAGCAGATGATAGGTAGCTGTTAGTTTGAGTTCGAGCCACATGGAGGTTTTGTTTATTAAGTGAAATGAGTTACGGCACGGTATCATGCTGCATATCTCTTCTACGAAGCAGAACGACATTTCTCTCCCATAGATCCCAGATAGCGAAGCCACGTGATTTCCTATGCCCTAGCTCTGGCTTATCCCCTTTATTTATCCCTTTATCAGAGCTTCCAGAGAGATATATATATGATATATCCAGAGGCTGCCAAAACATGTACTCAATTCTAACTTAGGATGTACCAATCTATGGTATTATTCTTTTAATTTTGAGAGCAGCAGAAATAAACATAAAGCTGCTTCATTCCGCATCTTTGCAAAATTAAAGCTGGAATGATCTCCTAGCTGGGGGGAAAGAAATCCAACAAAAGTATTTAGCAGTTAGCAAAACAATAATCACTCACCAGAGCAAATAAGCATATGCATATGTAGGTACCCATACTGATTAGCTATATTTCCATTTTTTGGTTTTACGCACCCCGAACCGGCTTCTATCGAAATAGTAAGGGCGATGTAAAACACGATGGCAGAGAATGGGTACACAGGGCTCCGTGCTTGGTATTACACTCCTTACACTCTTCCATTAGCTCATGGCCACCAAAAGCACACAGATAAAGACACAACATACAGACATAAGCGGGTGTGTCGTCGGCCGGAATCTGGTCAAGGCACGTATTTTGTGCCATCCCTTGTTAGCTTCTCTCCTATTGATTCCCGCTGCATGATTTTTGCAAGCTCAGGCGTTTATTTTAGTGATCACAATAGTGCCCAAGATATGTTGATCGAGAAAGAAGTGAAACCTGTTCATTCGGATTTTAGGATGAGCGAAGCACCATTCTACAACGAAATTTCAAAAGACCCAATCAATAGTTGCAGACGGGGAAAGTGTTGGGGTGGGGGGGGCGCCGGGAGGGGGGAAAGGTGAAGAAGTAATGGGATCGAAAAGTCAAACGTGAATGAATGGTGGCTTGAGACATCATCTCATCAGGTGCCGATGCTCAAATCGTGAACTGTCAGAAACGTGAAGGCTGATCCACAGAGTAATTATAACTCAAGTCCCTAGCCAGCCAATGTGAGTTGGTTCGATCGATGAGTGGATATTGACGAACATCGGCGGCTCTAGCAATGCAGACCAGGCTGTAAATCAGAATATCAAAAGATGCATAAGTGTACGTAGTTTTTAACATATTGGAACTCTTCATAAAATGGTGGCTGGGCCTGGGCCAATGTGACAAATGGCGGATGATAGATCTCGGCTCTCATTGATTTTTGTCTCAAGTATATTGCATATGCGTACACAAACATCCCGTAAGAGACGCCGTCATAGTGACAAGTATCGGATAAGCCGGTTGGAGGAAGATTGCCTCCCAGGATGAAGTTGGGGGCGGAGATAGAGAATTAATGTGAAAATCAGATATCCCGTCCCGGAGAGTCGTAATATCCATGCACGCGCTGGGACAAGTACGAACTGATTTGCTTTGAACTACTTTTCAGTGAACTGGACTCTGCTCTTTTTCGCATAGATAAATCTACTAATTCGAAGAGATCGATGTGAGCGAATGATGCAGCATTAGGGGGCCAGAAGGAGAGGGTGCACAAGACTAGCAGTCTAAACTTGCAGGGCGGTTGTGAGGGTTAATGGAAACGAGCATGACCAGCTGTTCAATTTTCTCACACTCACCCGCTTGCATGCCGTTGCTCTATCGGAAAACAGGGCATGCTCATGCCTCGTCGATCGACACGAACTGATCTAGTCCGTCACAATAATCACGGCAACAGCTTTTTGAAACACATCCAATGCCATCGACGAGGCATATCTCTATGGGTACAGCATCAGCAATGAAAATCAAAATGCGTATATTCCTGCATTCTAGATGCGTGGCGATGATGGAGGGATGGTGGCTGATCAACAGCACGGAGAAGAACCGATTTTAAAAAGAAAATGAAAGTTAAAAATAAAAATAATAGGAAGTCAAATAAGGCTTGAAAGGAAGGGAGCAAGCGCCTTGACAACGGAAAGAGGCAAATCAATTTTACTCCAACTAGAACTTCAGCTGCAAGTCTCAAACGAACTGATCGCCAATTCCTCTCTGCCTCCTCGAATGTCAGACTTCACCTTAGCCATCCAATCCAATCCGAGGTCCATGTCGGTGTAGCGCATTCCCACGATGACGGGGTAGGCTGTACTAGGGCAGTCTGATATTCAACTCCACTCTTTTTTTTTTGTGTAATCAGGTCCCAAATCATCCTCTAGTTCTCGGTTCGGTTCCACGACGGCAGTCATTGAGGCCTGCATGCCCTGTCCGAGCTTTGCTTCCTTCTATTAAATTCTCAAGAGGGCAAGGACAAGGGAATTATGAAAAATTGAAAATTGGGAGGGGGGGCGCTAAAAAGAAAACTCTCGGCCGTCGATCACCTGGTACCACATCTCTATCCCAATACAGATGCACATTTCCCCCAGGCACCATCCAACCTCCTCTTCCTTCTCAGCAACCGCACCTATGTATATGCCACTTCAATGTCCAGCCCGAACCCTTTTCTGCTCCTCATCAGCCAACTGAGCGGCGTGATATCCACATGCACAAGCTACACACCCGCATACACCGTACTGTAGCCCCCTCTCCTCTCGCCAAAACGTACTCCCCCGTCTCTCCCATAGCCCCTTACCATGCCACAGCAACAATAAACTCGCAAATCATCTCTACTTCATATCTCTTCCCATCCCATCTTCAATTCAGAGTCCAAATTCCGTTTGTTTGCTGTTGGCGCTGCCCAGAGCCACGTTTTCATTTCATTTCTTTCCCTTTCTTCCTTTGCTCCCCTATTGCCTTTCTTTCATTCCACATCACCCCAACCCCCACCTTTCCATCCAATAATTCTACCGCTCAACACTGGAAATCTTAACGCTCAATTTCCTATCCAGCTCCGCCTGCTCCTCGCTGCTCGGCACCATGCCCAACGCCTCCTCAATTTTAGGAGACCACCACATCCCGACCGTAGCATAGGCCATCAGGCCGGCTCCGAAGAGGAAGCGCGTGCGCGGGGAAAGGTTGCGGTAAGATCTAGAAATGTTGGGGCCCGGTCCGGGTTGGTTAGTATCTATTTCTAGTTTCAATTGTATTGCTGTACAATTACCCAGTTTTCTTTTTGTTTTCCCGCATTGAGCAATTGGATTTATATGACTAAGCAGACATAAAGGGGAATTGAACATACGACCACAGTGACATTTGTAAAAAGAGAGGTCTGGTTGTGACCTATCGAGGTTGGTGTAGAAGGTTGTATGTATGTCTGTTACCCTGGTCGTTGCACTCATCAGTCTGTCTGTCCATGTGGTCTTGGCATATTTCTCAGGAAGGTTTAGCGTCCTCTCCCCTGATTCTTGGCAAATATCACGATAGTCAGTCAGCATGGGGAATAACTCGATTTCCAAATTGCAAAGAATGAATGAATGAATATGTACTGAGTATATATGTATATAACCATGTAACTCGGTTATAGGTCGATGGTAACGATTTTGCATATATTGAATCTGAACAAACAACCCAATAGAATCTCCTCCTTTGATACAACTTGACATTGACCCAGCAGGCCATCTTCAGTTTTGATGACTGCTTCTTCTGAGGTAAAAATGCTCTATAACTTATTTCATCGGTAGAGCGCTCTTCACGTGTGTCCTATCAGGTTACCTGTTCACACACATAGCCACCTAAAATTGCGTATACATATATATATATATATATATATATATATTGATTTCAGCTACACTAATACTTCAAAAAAACCACAAAGGTAAAGAGAATAAGGTATAGATAGACAAAATCAATAAAGGTCACGAAAACAAATTCAGGTAGATCAAACGCACTTAGCAAAACGAGGAACAGACGGGGATAATAAAGTACAGTCACTGATCGATATTTAAAATGTCCTCACATCACCAAGGCAAGCAGGCAAACAGGCAAGAAATAACAAAAGACAAACGACAAATCGTACCCCGAAAAGAGGCTCACAACGTAAAGGAAAAAGAAACTACAAACATATCGAAATATGGGAAGGCATCAACATGCATAGGGACATGGTAGGGGGTAATTTCGCGTGCGCATGAGTTAGATACATCGATATATAAAAGAAAAAAAATATACGGAAAAAGGTTCGATACAGGGACTGGAACAGAGATTAGGTTGGGGCATATATAGAGGACAATACTGAGCAGCGAAAACAAAACGTATATCACAAAGCCCAAAATCAAAGGACAGAAAAGGAGAGGAAGGGAGAACACACAAATACCACGCGCAGCAAGCACGGAGCGAGGGTGTGAAATCCGCATACTGGTGGCAACGAGTGAATTGGACCGTACTGGATAGGTCTGGCCCAATGTCTTCGATCTCCATGTTCATAGAAATCATTCGTTGTGAGGCGCTTTCCAGGCAGGCAAGAATACACACAAAGGCGGCTAGCGCAAGCTGTGCGAAAAACATAGATTGGTATATACTTAGGAAAACATGGTATAATTGGTCATAATAACGGCAGTCCCGTTGTCTCCGGGTCGATAAGCTACCAAGGTGGCCTAAAATTAGATAGCGCGTAGTTCCTGAGTGGCTACCATGCAGCATGGATCTGGGACATGGATTGAGAAAGGGCAGGGGTAACCAAAGGAACTTGCGGGGTAGCTAGAAGTCCTTAGGATCATTTCTTCCCGTAGGCACGGTCAATTTCCTTTTGGAAATGGTTGGAGATTTTCTTTCGTTGGAGTTTCTGAGCGGCGGTGATGTAGCCCTAGATTGATCAATAGAAGGTTAGCAATGATAACCATGAAACAACAATGGCTGAGAAAAATGATAGGAAAGGGAGTGGGTGATGTGGGGGAGTGGGGAAGATTTGATGGAAAGCGGAACTACATTTTGCGGAGTCCACTCTTCATCGGAGAGCACAACTCCCTCGATAATTTCAAAAGGCTTAAGGTGACTGGCGTAACCAGCATTTTGTAGCTCTTTGAGGACAATCGAGTTCAACTTCTTGTTGTGAACCAGCGCTTCGATACTTTCTCCTTCGATTCCATTCGCCTTCGCGAGCGCGAGGAGAGCAGGTTCGGCGGGGACAATAACTGCAATTGGCTTAGTTTGATCTATCGCAGCGTAGACCATGATGTTGGCGACAACATTGGCGGAGCGATATATCGACTCAAGCTTTTCCAGCGCAATGTACTCGCCATTAAGAGTCTTAACCAAGTTCTTCTTGCGGTCGATAATCTTAAGATGGCCATTCTTGTCGAACTCGCCAATATCGCCAGTCATAAACCAACCATCATCAGTTATAGCCGCTTTGGTTTCCGCTTCGTTATCGTAATAGCCTTCTGTGACACTGGGGCCGCGAATCCAGATTTCACCTTGGGGCGGATTGTTCTTCGTGAAATAGCCTGCCTCGGCGAAATCAACGAGTTTGATTTCGACCGATGCTGCGATATCGCCAATCGCATTATGGGTCCATGCCAAGGGATCGCATAGGCCACCCATAGCACTGGTCTCAGTTAAGCCGTAACCACCAACCATTGGGCATAGGGCCATGGAAAGGAACAGCTGCGTGTCCTTGGAAATCGGTCCACCGCCGGACAACATAATTCTGAGACGACCTCCAGTCGCTTCCTTGACCTTCTTGAAAACGATTGCGTCCAAGATGCCCGATCCGGGAAGGCCAGCGGAGATCAAAAAGTGTTTGGCGCTAAGGCCTCCCCAGAAGAGTCCCTTAATGAGAGCGCCACCTTTGTTTACATTGCCAATAATTCCCTTCTTTACAGTTTCCCACACGGCTGGCACACCCACTAGGACGGTAGGTTTCAATTCACGAATATCGCCTTTGCAGTTTCGCACGGATGTGTCAGAAAGTGTTTTCGGGCTGCCGTAGCCCATTGTTCCGCCCCAAAAGAGACAAAGATTCTCAAATATAAACTCGAGGATATGCGCTTGCGGGAGATAGGTCAGAAGCACGTCAGACGGGCCCAGAACGTGCCCGACATTGGCATTAGCTCCGGCCACTGCAAACTTGAGTTAGCCTCGCAGGTCAAGTTTAATAGGAAAGGGGTTCAAAGGACGAATCATTGACATACTCCCGGCAACAACCATGCTATGCTTCAGAGCAACACCTTTCGGGGGGCCGGTTGATCCTGACGTATACATGATGGCGCCTTGAAGAAGTTACACATTCAAATTAGCAAACGAGCTAGCAATGAATACCATGTTGGGTACTTACACAGATCTTCCGGGGTTGGTGGTACCGGATCTACGGGATTTTCTTCGCCAAGGTTCCGGAGCTCTTCAAAGCTCATAATGTTGATGTGAGGGAAGCCAGATTTTAGGCTATCAATATGTTCCTGCTTGGCCTCAGTTGCCGTGTCATAGATGACATATTTAATATCCGTAGCATCCTTCAATATACGCTCAAGGGTTGAGAGGAGGACAGGGTCGAGGAAGATGGCGCTGCTATGAGTCTGTAACAGGGAATGCTTCAAGCCGTCCTCTCCCAGGGAGTCGTAGGCAGTCACAATAGTCATCGATTGAGATCCGGCACCTAGAAGATGTTAGGAGGGCTTCATAAAATGCGTAATGAAGTGGATTCTGGGCTAAATACCAAGTGCCATCGCCAACCAATGTGCGCTACATTAACACAATGAGCCATAGTTAGCATATTTAGTCCAAGCGAGCAAATGCGTGGATAGCCCAGAGACGCACCTCGTGGCAGCAAACATGTGGAGCCTGCTATTCTTCTCGAGTCCAAGTTTCCTGAGACCAGCGCCCAGCTCCAGGACAAGCTTCTCGAACTCAATAAAGGTAAGATAGGTATAACCACTGAGCTCGAAGAAGGTCCACTCTTTGTCGACCTCCTGCTCTACCCCACCCACCATCTTCTTGATCTTCTTATTCTCGACATGGGTTCCAACTATCCGACGCGATCCCACCGCTTTGGAATTTCCGTACGTCTTCGCGCTCCATTTGAGGTTCTCAAAGAGGGTTGAGATTTCCGGATGAGGTTTGCTGACGAGGCCGTCCTTCGCGGCAGGGTGCCTGCGGGGGATGGTCTCCCCTTCAACCTTTTGGACACCGGGGGCTTCTACGGTGAAGGGAGGCTTCTTGGACATACGGGGAAACAGCGGGCTATCTTTTTTCGCCATGGTGACTGGGTTGACTGTGGACGTGCTAGGAAGAATGAGGTTCGGCTAACTGATTAGACTCGAAATGTGAGGGTTCGTAGCTAGCCAGGAAGACTAGGAGCTCTGACGTGGAGACACTGCGCCCAGGGTATTGCGTAGTTTCGGCTTGGGGTAGGAGGTAGAAGAGCGAAAATGAGATGAGGAATGAGATGAGGAGATGAGGACAGTAGAGGCAAAGGAGAGGAGAGATCGGAGAGGAGAGGAGAAGAAAAAGGTGGAGGTGGTGGAGGCCAAGGTCGCCCAGATCAGCCAGCGCAGCGAAGCTTGCTTTGGCCGACGAGCAAGGAGGCAAGGAGATTTCACTAACGCCGCAGCCCCGGCGGTATTGGGGTTACTAGCCTGCCAAGTCCTGTATTATACACGTACTGAAATATAGATGTACCCCTCTCCGTGGTTTGGGTGGGAGAGTACAAAAGATGCTGGTCCCGTGACTCGTTTGCTCAATATCAAGTTTCTGATGGATACGAAACGGACTATATTGTGTGAGAGGCTATTACCCGAAGAAGCTGACTGGCCCGGGTGATATATATATATATATATTTAGATACGTCTGGATACGTGGCCGCTTGATTCAAAATTCATATCAAAAGGGCAGCTGCTAGGATTATGCCTGGTTTAGGTAAACTGAATAGAAAGCAAACACAGGCTGTTAGCAATAGTAATACTGAGCCATGTTGCAATCAGTATGGAGAACAACCTCTTCAAAAGCCCGGGTACAAAGCACCACTAGAGGCCTTGATCCTCTTGAAACTAGTCATGACTAGCCTGTCGCTGTCCCGCCTCTTTGAAGCTTCTAGGATTTGATCCGTCTTCTGCTTTTCTTGGCAGCTCAACTTCAACCCCAGGAAACTCTTTTGCCTAGGCATGGTTAGTCAACACAAAGTCCCAGAATCATATGGGATTTCGCGAACCGTGGGCTATTTTTGAAGTACCCCGGTTAAAATGAACAACCTGCAAGGGTCTTTAGGTGCTAGCTAGCGCACATGATAGCGATGGACTTCAAGCGTCCTTGGGCACACTGTAGTGGTAGCAGGGAGAGGGGAGAGGGGAGCCTGGGAAGAAGGGAACGCCTAGGTGTTAACCTCCACTAGCCTGGTGGCGGGCGCGCAACTCAGACAACTCTGGGAGTGTTGAGTCGACTCCTGTGAGCTTGTTGTGAGCCAGTGCTGTTTTTTAGAAGTGGCACTCGCCCCCACCCCTTCGAGGTTGTAAGTCAAGACTCGCAAAGCTACTTGGCGCTGAGTCGCGTAAGGCCCAAGACTTAGGGGCCGCTTTTGACAGTCGACAGGTGACAGCTTTGCCGTGCTTTGTCCTCTGTGTATGAATCCAGACCGTGCAGCGTGAGCCTGTGGCTTAGAGGAAGACTAGCTACTTGAGTGCACACATGAAAGCCAAGTTCCTGTGCAGCCTGGCCTTGTCTCCTTTGTCTGGCCGAAAAGGGAGGACGCACCGATGAGAAAAAGGGCGAGGGAGTCATCGCCCTTGTTGTCTTTATTTGGCTTTTTATGTAGTTTTTCGTAGTGGGCCGATTGTTTCTGGCTTTTCGACCCGTTTGACCACAACGGCCGGTGTTGAGGAGACCCCAAGGTTGTTACCTAGGTATGGCCGACTAAGCCGCATCGGGAGTTATCCTGTTACAGTTGGTACCATACGGAATGTTCCATACATCAGGCGCGTAACATTAAAAGTTGAGGCTCAGGTAAACAGTGTGTAGCAGTACTACCAGAGTGACATCAGATGCACATGGAATGAGTGATAATCAGGGGGGTGAAAAAAGTTCCTGCATAGGGCACACATGCACAATGATGATGTTTCTCAGAGATGAAACAAACAAATTGGTTTTTAATTTATTTTTGGTGGTGCCGGAGGGACAGGGAAGGAGGTAGTTATTTAATAATATTGCCAGAACAACCTGGGCAGCTGTGATAACTTTCTGTCCGTATAATTTACAGCTTTCAGGCAGGGCAGCCCTAACTCAACCCCAGAGTTTAGGGGCAGCGACCAGCCGTGGAAAGACGGTTTTGATTGGAGCAGCAGCAAACCCGTCGCCGCTTAAAGGTTCAAACGCTAAACCCCAACAAAACAGGATTTCGCCAGACGTATTATTACACATAATAATCCGGCTGGGTAATGCGCCTTCCAATGCCGTACGCTGTACCGTATCCATGAATATAACGTATTTTTCTCATTATCTCGCTTAAGATCAGCGATGGCCAATATCAATGGCTTCAACCCAGGACTGACAAATTCGGCATCAAAGGGGTCAGTCGGTCCACCATGTCTAACATGATGAGCTTATATCAGCTTCTTTTCTTTATTCTGTTATTTATTCTATCCTATAAATACTAACTACTGCACCACTGGACCGATACCACACTAACTGGCCAATTGAAATCCGGAGGTTACCTCCCTCTCGATGGATGTATGTACTATACGTATGTATGCCTTCAACTCGAAACTTGGTCCCTATGCTCTAGAGAGTAATACCTGTTTGTTATGATTACGTTTAGCCATATGTTCCTACCAGCTTTATGTTTTACCCCATCGGCGCTTGGTGGGCAAAATCAAAGACTCAGAGGCAATGGCAATACGTGGCTAAAGATTGGTTTCTGGGCCTTTGTGGACGATGAGCCTGTACACATGCTTTATTTGTGGTTCCCGTTCTCCGGTTGTTCCACCATGCCAATCGGCGACACGGCCGCCGAACTGTAAATCATAGTATAATGATGAATGAATCATGGAATCACAGTAAATAGAGTATGAACAGAAAAAAATCATTATCATATTAACAGTGTCACTGATTTCTATCTATATAATTACTAATTATTAAAAACATCTCATTTATCAGAATTATTCTCTATTGAAAATCAACCTTCTGAAGTATCTGAATTAGTCTTCATTTTCAGTTATAATCTCATTATCAATCATCTCATTGAATCTGTGAATTGAGATTGAAGTTTCTGAACTAGTCATTATCTGAGAAGCACTGTCATCAGTCATACATTATTTAAGAGTGAGAATTTAAGAGTAATTGAAAGTCAGATATTTAGAGATCTATATAATTATCAACTTCTGAATAAATCTGAGAATCAATTCACTAACTCTAACTTACTGTTTCAGTGATTATTTCATAAGTTCAGAAACTCAGAACACTTATCAGAATCAGAAGATTGAAGAAGAAGAGAGAAAGAGAATTAACAGTGATAGCAGAGAGACTGATAAGAATTGTAAAGAGAAGAAGAAAATTATTACTATTAATAGATTTCTTATTACTACTACTTTTATCAACTGTATTACTGAGAAGTTTGATAATTATTTTAAATCAGTTTATTATTTCATACATTTTAATGAAAATATACTATGCTTTCTCTCTGATACTGTTAATCAAGTTTGTAAGATTCTTTATCACTGCTTTTTAATTCTTATAATAATTATTAACTGATCTCAAGATCTTTCACTGAATAACAGACTTCATATTTTCAATATTTAATTTTATCTTTTTAATAGCAATTTTCTTCTTCTTTATAGTAATTTTCTTCTTTTTAATCTTCAATTTGACTCTTTCAATATTTAACTTAATCTTCTTAATTTCAAGTTTAACTTTTTCAGTAGAACTGATAGATGTATTTAAGACTTTTAATATGATAGCTATACTCTTCATTTTTTAATTTTCTACTTTCTGTCAGTATGTCTTTGCTTTCTTGATTTACTTGAATAAATTCTTCACTGTCTTCAGTATAGCTGACTTGACTGATTTCTTTATAATTATTAAGATAGTAAGATAAAACTCATAAGTTCAGATCAGATTTTCAATTTCATCTTTGAATTCATCAGAGTATATCACACAATCTTTCTTTTTATAATTACAGTTTGAACATAACTTTGTACTTTCTTTAACTTTATCATAAATAGTATTAATATAATGAAAAAAGATATATAAGATGCAATATTCATATATTATTAACTTATCTGACTAATTGAGAGTTTTCAGTCTGATCACTGTCTCTTTCTCTTGTACTTTTATAACTACTGTATGTGTATACTTGAGAGTGTTGCTGATTATTTGTACTGCTATTATTATTATTACTATTATTGATGCTGTTATTAATACTGTTATTAATACTGTTGTTAATACTGTTATTAATGCTGTTATTAATGCTGTTATTAATGCTGTTATTGATACTGTTATTGATACTGTTATTAATACTGATATGATAGTTCACTGATATTCTTACTGTACTGTGCATACACAGTATCTTATATTAGAACTTTTGATTTTTAAAGCTTTCTATTACAACTGACAGAATACTAGTCTTACTCAAGATGAGAAAAGACTGAATAAGCTGAGTGAGCTGATAAATCAATATTCACATTATAATATAATTGTAAGAAGAAAGAAGAAAGAAAAGAAAAGAAGAATGATAAATTAATATCTTCTTTATATATATTATTGATTCTTTTATATTGCTATGTAATAAATGCTTTCATATTTCAGAAGACTTCTGAATGCTGTCACGCTTCTAGCCGCGCCAAGGCCCTGCTGCAGTTTCACACAGCTCATCACTTTCATGTGAATAATTTCATTCTGTCTGAACCAGTTTTCAACCACTCTATGATATTATTCAGATATATCATAGAAAGATCTGATTGATGAATATAAGAACCTCACTTCTATACAAGATCAGCAGATTACTCTTTCTTAGTAGTGAGATACTACTGAGATATCACTCTGATTATTCTTGCTTATAAAATGAAAGAAGAGTATCAGCTTATTATCTACATAGAATAGCTAGATACTGACTCTTTATTAAAAAAGTCAGTGATTTGTTTTTCTTCTACTGAAATATATATAAGAGTTACTGTGTTTCTTATATAATTTTCTTAGTATACTAAGTATTATATCTGTGATATTCTTACAATAACTCTGTAGTCTATAAGCTCACTATTCAAGCAAGATAGTCAAGCTCACTTATACAGCTTCTTAAATAACTATCTCTATATAACACTGCTAACTAGTCACTGCTTCAGTTCTGTTATATTATAATTCAAATTACTTAATCTGATTATAAGTTTGAATCAGTTAAGCTTTAATAGACTGATATAATTTTATATACTCACACTGAAACTGATCTGATCTCACTCTCTGAGAGAAACTTTACATCATTCTCTAGAGTATATATATCTCTATCTCAGCAGAAATCTGAGATTTCTGAATATACTATATACTTTGATATAAGTTCTTCAATCACTCTGTCACTGCTACAGTCTCTACACATCTATATCTATCATGAAGATAGAGAGATTAAAGTTGAAGATTCTCTGAGATATAAGAGAAATACATTGTCTGAATTTCACAGCTTTATCTATATTCTTAAATGAAAATTTCATCTTAATCTGAGTCAGTATAATACTTATAAGATATAAGTAATATACACTGTCAATCTTCTTAAAGACATCTCTGTGACTACTTGAGCTATTAAGAAGAGAAAGCTTGAGTATACTGATACTGTAATAACTTAAGAAGAATTCAAGAACTTTCTACTGAATTAAATTGAAGATTACTATAATTATAACTTCACAGCAGTACAGCAGTTCAACTCATTATATTAATAAAATGATAAGAATTCTTTCAATTTTAATATAAGATTTGAAGAATATTGAGAGGAATTGACTGATGATTTGAATCAATTAAAAATACAGCTTTATTTTATAAAGCTGACTTACAAGATGTGAACAATAATATCACAGTATTAGAGTTTATTAATTAATTATACTAAGCTTATCAATCTGACTTTCTGAATCTATTTGAATAATTAATTCTTTAAGAAAAAGATTAATAAGACTTCTTCTAAGTAATTAATAATAAGATCTAAACAGTACTGTGACAGCTTTAGTGTAGAGAAAGTAAAGAAGAATTTCAAGTATTCTGATTCTTCACTCACTGTAAAGAAATATTAAAAAAGATTTAATAAAGATCTCTATTTTAACTGCTGAGCTGATAATCACTATATCAGTGATTATAAGAAGCTGAAGAAGAGAAGAAACTAAGAAGATATCTTCTTAAAGTTAACTTCTCTTCTGATAAATATATCTGTGAAAGATAAAGAAGAGAAAGAAATAAAGAATTGATAATTCTCATATCTCTGAGTTCATATTATAATCATAATACATACTCTGAATAAAAAGATATTAATGAGATATCTACTCAACTTCAGAGTGAATATTAACTTCATATTCTATTTCTTTTCTTTGATAAAGAGCTGAAAGAAGATAGATCTGTTAAATTATATAAAATTTACTGATAAAATGAAGTGTTATCATTTTAATATAATTTAAGTGAAGTATATAATCACAGACTTAAAAGAAATCTTCAAGAAGAGCAGTCTGCTTCTTCACACAGTTAATATTATAGATAAGAATATTATTTTAGATCTTCTATGATTGAGAGAAAACAATTCTCTCATTGACTGAGTCACTCAGATGTGATGATATTATCTCACTAATAAAGAGACAGTAATAGAGAAATCTGAAGAGTTTCATCAGAAGAATCTTGAGAAAAAGATAGAGTCAATATACTATATAGCAGATGACTGAAACTTAAGAATAGATAAAGAAGCTATCACTCTTACTGTAAGATTAGCAGCAGTATCTGTTATTAAAGATGAATAAATATGATGTCTCTTTATAAATTATAAGAATATCTTTTCAGAAAGAGAAGCAGTGAAGTTTTCTGATATCAAGATATAATATAAGATTTATCTTGAAGACAGTGTAACAGTATTATACAGACTTCTTTATAACTTATCTGTAAAAGAATTGAATGTTCTGTATAAATATCTTGAGAAAGTGTAATCAAAGAACTGAATACACTTATCAAAGAGTTTGACAGAGACATCTATACTCTTTATACTTAAGAAAGATAGTAGGCTACATCTATGTGTAGACTACAGAGATCTCAATAAGATAATAGTTAAGAATTACTATTTATTACTATTAATTAATGAGATGATTGATTAATTATCTGAAGCAAAGATGTTTATAAAGATTGATATACAGAATATCTATCATAGAATCAGAGTTAATGAAGACAATATTTGAAAAACAGTTTTTTATATCAAGTACAGCAATTTTGAATATCTTGTTTTATCTTTTAATCTTTGTAATACTTCAGTCATCTTTCAGATCTATATAAATAAGACACTGTGAGATCTTATCAATATCTTCTGTATAGTATATCTGAATAACATTCTAATCTTCTTATTATTATTATTATTATTATTATTCTTCAATTATAGATGTATGCAGTCAGAGACTATGATATCTACCTGAGAACTAAAAGTTCTCAGAGTTTTTCCTATATCTATAAAGTTAACTATTATACATTCACCAATTTCAGATATGTAAAATCAGAAAATTTCAGCTCAGAATACAAAAACTGTTTATAAATTGCAGTGTTTTAATATCTCCTGATACTTTGAAATCATTTGACAATATCATGACAAAAGAAAAGAGAACACAGTCTTAAAGATAGATATATTAAATAGATAGATAGAAAAGAATAGAAAGAAAAAAGTAAAGTAAAATAAAGAGAGCTACAGAACAAGATCTCTGCAGTTTATATCTTAAGCTATATATATATTTTAACACTCTATATAACTGACTGCTGTCTCTGTTCTCTCAGGCTCACTTCAGAGATTATCATTTTCTCTAAAGAGCTGCTGCTCAGCTAGCTTCTGTAACTAGCTTATTTATAAGTGAGATTCTCACTAAGAATAACATCAGAGTTACTCAATTCTAGTTAAGTCTCTAATCTTCCAGCTGTCAATCTCAGTATTTCAGCCTATCAATTGACTGTCACAGTCTTGCTTACACTAATCACCTATTAAGAATGTCTAGATCTCATCTCATCTAAGTTCTTGCTAGGCCCAGGGTGTTCTAATTGAATAGTTTTTAAATCTCATTTCTCAGAAGTGAGTGTCTAGAGTGAGAGAGATGAGATCTGATCAGTTAAGCTTAACAATGATTTACTATTCTGCAGACACTCTAGATCTCAATCACTCTAGTACTGATCTAACTTGAAGTGTCTGAGAAGCTGTTAATTCTAAGATCAGTGAGAATTAGTGTCTGAGAATCTCTGAAATGAACATCTTAAGCTTGATAATGATTTGCTATAGTGCATCCGGGGGCCTCTGATACTGTTTTATGACTTAACAGTGAAAGCTGTGATTAAGATGACTCTTGCAGGGTTCAAACCTGCTCTCTCTTGACATTCATTCCCCGGGGGGAAGGCCGCTAATTGGGGCTTCATGGTAGCGTAGTTAACCACTACGCCACCGGGCCTCTAATCTTCTTAAAAACAGAGAAAGAATATGATACTCATGTTTGAGAAGTATTGAGTCACTTGAGACAGTATTAACTCTATATAAACACTGAAAAATGCTTGTTCTACATACAGAAGATTGATTTCTTAGATTATATTATTAAAGTAAACAGCATTTCAATAAATAGAAGTCAGATCTCTGCTATTAAGAACTGATCAGTGCTGCAGATATACTGTGAGATATAGATATTTCTAGAATTTACAAATTTCTACAGATAATTTATCTATATATATTCATGAATTACTGTTTCTCTTACAGATCTGTTAAAGAGAAGTGTAAAAGATAGAAAAATAAGACTGTTTATTCTCACTCAAGATACTGTACAGATGTTTGCAGAATTGAAACAAGCTTTTACAGATATTATAATACTAAATCACTTTAACTCTGACTTACTCAATCAGTGTAAGACTAATACATCTGAGAATGAAATCTATGAAATCTTTTCACAGTTAACACTGAAGATCTTTCAACATTGAAAGAATTAGAGAATAATTATCTCTGAAAATACAGATAATGAAATGTCTGTAAGAGAAGACTTTTTCACAGAGTCTATAAAATACTGTGAATGAAGATTAGTGATCTTCTTCTTTAAGAAGTTATCACTCACACAGAGAAGATATGATACTCATAATTAAGAGATATTAGTAATTATTGAATTCTTTAAGATCTGATAACATTATCTTCAGAGTAGTAAGTACTCAGTGTAAGTTCTCACTAATTATATAAATCTGTGTTACTTCTTGACAATAAAGAGCTTGATATAATGTTAAGTCAGATGAGTGAAGCTGCTTTCAGAGTATGATTTCTATATTTAATATTATTCAGATCAGCTTAATCTCACTAATATACTATCTAAATAATCTGATTATAATATCATTGATGCAGAGAAGAATTCTATAAAAGAATCTCTGTCATTACTGCAGAAGAAGCTGACTGCAGAGAATTGAGATTCTCTGAAGCTTAGAAACAGCATCAGTAAGACAGCTGTGTAATTCAGTATAGAAGATGAAAGAAAACCTGAGTTTCTGCAGAGAACTGACACTGAAGATTATAAGCTTCTTATATTATATCTTACTATTATTGAATTGATAAAGAATGAAATGATCTATAATCTTTCAATCTGACTACTTTTGAAATTCATTAATAAGTTATAGAAGAGAAATATCTCTACTGCAGCTTGAATTCAGAAGTTGAAGAAGAAAGAATTCAGTTTAAACTTGAAAGAGACAGACTCTAAGCAGAGCAGTGCTGCTAAGAAATCAAGTCACTGATAACTAGAAGAATGTGAACTTCTACTACTGAATAATTCAGTCTTCATTTCTTATAACAGAGTGATATACTAGAAGTTATTGAGAATTTATCATAATGATTCTCATGCAGAACACTTCAGATTAGAGAAGACTGAAAAGCTTCTAAAATATAAATATATTTGAAACAAGCTTCAGACAGATGTCAAAGAGTATATTAAGACTTATAATATTTATCAAAGAATAAAGATTTCACAGTATAAGTAATACAGTGAGTTGATATCACTGTCTGTTTCAAAGAGCTTATAACAGAATTTATCAATGAATTTCATAGTTAATCTACTGAAGTTGATAAGAGTCAAAGAATATAACTCAATTTTAATCATTATTAATTACTTCATGAAGATGATCAAATATATCTCTATTTATAAAAAGATTAAAGCCTCTGAATTGACTGATCTGTTTTTAAATATTATCATTTATAATTATAATGCTCTGAAATTATTGATAATAGATTGAGAATTTCTCTTCATCAGCAAATACTGATCAACTTTTTACTATTATCTTATAATAAAATGTCTTCTCAGTATTACATTTCATCTGCAGACAGATGATCAGACTGAATATTAGAATCAGACACTAGAATAGTATCTTTGAGCATTCTATTTATATTATCAGAATGATTGACTTAAACATCTTTTAACTACTGAATTTATATATAATAATATAAAGAATGCAATCTTAAAGATATCTTCTTTCTATACTTATTATAAATATAATTCTTCATTACTCAGTGATGTTGTGAATAATATTTTAAAGAAGAGAATAGACACTCAGAATATTAAATAGATATAGAGAACAGAGTATCTCTCAATACTAGAAATAAAAGTGAGATTGAAACTTTTGAATAAAATTTATAAGAAGATAGTGAAAAGTATTCATCACACTTAGAAGTAGTAGATAAAATACTATAATTAAAAACATCTTTCAATGAAGTTCTTAATAGAGAATCAAGTACTACTTTCAGTAAAGAATATCAAGATAATAAGACTATGTAAGAAGCTCAGTGAGTGATGACTAGAATCTTTCTCAGTAACAAGAGTAATAAGTAAGCAGATATATCAAATGGTTTCAAAGTATCAGAAGATGTTAAAACACTGCAATTTGTAAACAGTTTTTGTATTCTGGGCTGGAATTTTCTGATTTTGCATATCTGAAATTGATGAATGTATAATAGTTAACTTTACAGACATAGGAAAAACCCTGAGAACTAAAAGTTCTCAGGTAGATGTCATAGTCTCTGACTGCATACATCTATAATTGAAGAATAATAATAATAATAATAATAATAAGTAAGCAGATATATAAGTTAAAATTACTCACAGAATTGAAATTAATTCATTCTATTTTTCACATTTTCTATTTGAAGTTCTATAAGTAATACTCTGAGACAGAGCTGTCTCAGCTAAATGATATTAAGATTGAGAGTGATACTGAATATTTTATGAAGAAAATATTGAATAAGTGAATATATTATAGTAAGCTTCAATATCTTATTAAATGAGAAAATTATTCATTATTAGAGAATTTATAAGAACTGCTTAAGTATTTGAAAAATACTGAGAAAGAGATTATAAGCTATAAGACAGCTAGTAGAGATCACTCTGTTATATATTAAAGATATTAAATAAGAAATACTACTTAAGACTTCTTATTTTTCTCAAAGAGTTTTTTTAGAGATGATCTTACAGTAATAAGTCAGTATCTTATAAGCTCTGTAGCACTCTTCTTCTATTTTCTCTTAAAGAGTTTTTTAGAAGTTTAATAAGACTATACAAGTGTAAAATTCCTGAAGTAATTAATAAGAAAAGAAAGAGATATTTAAAATTAATAAAAAAGATTAATATTATCAATCTGCAGATCACTGCTATTCTAATAAGACTGCAGTCTGCTGAAAAAGTAAAAAGAGAAATCAGAGCCTACTTATTAATAATCATATCTTTATCAAACTCATTCTTCACTATTGAAGTCTTCAGTATTAGTATCTTTATCTGCTGAGAAGTTAGTACTGCAGCACTGTAGAAGAGTATAAGAAATGTATGAAATATTAACTTATTAACTTATAAAACATCTCAGTTATCTGTTTCAATTGAAGTAAGATTCTCTTCAATCAGTGATTAATCTCTGCAGTACTTTTAATAGTAGTGTTAGCTAACTTCTTCTTAAGATCAGTTATTCTGAGATGTTTTTTCATCTCAGAGATTTACATTTTCACCTTCTTTTATAGATAAGTAAGAGAGATCTTCTCAGTCTTGATAGAATTCATCAATACTTAAAGCTCTGAGACTCTTACTCTGTACTGCTTAAGCATCTGACCTTCTTATCAGAGCTGATATAATATCTTCTTGTAGAGTAGATAATACTTACAGAGAGATAGAAGTTATTATTACAGATATAACAGAAATAACAGAAATGAAAGAAGAGATAGATATATAAGATCTCTCTCTTCTTCAGCTGCTTAGCACAGTGTAGATAAGTGATGATACTGATCAGAGACTGCACTAAAGCCTTCTCATAGAGAGAAGACAAAGAAATCACAGAACTCTGTAAACTTAACTCAGCAGTATTCTGAGCAGGGCTCAAGTATACTGCAGAAGAGAAACTACAGATTAAGCTTCTCAGAGTCACTATCTTCAGAATCAAGCTCTTTTCAGATTTCTCTTCAAATGATCACACAGAGTCATACATCACTGTATTGACTGAGAGAGAGAATAGTGTTATAACAGTGATGAGAGAGATAGAAAAAGAACTGAATATAAATGAACTGACTGATAGAAGAGATAACATCTCACTGTAAAACACAGTGACTACTGCTGTAGTCATAAGAGAAGTAGAAGAAAGTATAATAATGAGAGCAGTACTCTCACAGCTTATTAATACTGCTGTCTCTATCTTTAATCTGACTTTCTTAACAGTTATGAAGACTGCAGCTGCATCACAAAGATATTTATTACTCACTAGAAAATATCAGAATAAGTCTCTTATTATCTTTTAAGAACAATGTTCTCATGCACTCACTATTACAGATGAAGAGAGAGAGAGAGAAAAATATTTCACAGAGAGAGAAGATCTTTTCAAAAAATTCTGTCACTACTGTTAGCTTTGTCTTTAAAATACATCACTTTTACAGAGAATTTTATATATAGAATGAAATATAATAAGAGATCTGTAAGTTACTTATTAACTACATTTTTTACATTTCAAATCAATATATAAGAAACTCACTTATCACATGTTTAATTTGAATAAAGATGAAAAAAGAAAGATCTATACAGTTAGTGGAAAAACTTATCTATTTCTTTGTATTATATACAGTATATATACTATCAAATCAGTGAGTAACTGTTACTATATAACAAAGATAATTTCTAATTCAGTAATCTTAAGAACATCAGAACTATACTTTTAAAGAGAAGAGTATTGTTATATTTCTAACTATATCAAGACTCTGCTGTGATTTCACACAGCTCATTACTTTCATATGAATAATTTTATTCTATCTGAACTGGTTTTCAACTACTTTATAACATTATTTAAATATATCATAGAAAGATCTGATTAATGAATATAAGAATCTCACTTCTATATAAGATCAGCAGATTACTCTTTCTTAACAGTGAGATACTGCTGAGATATTACTTCAGTTATTCTTGCTCATGAAATGAAAGAAGAGTATCAGCTCATTATCTATATAAAATAGCTAGATGCTGACTCTTCATTAAAGAAGTCAGTGATTCATTTTTCTTCTACTGAAATATATATAAGAGTTACTGTGTTTCTTATATAATCTTCTTAGTATACTAAGTATTATATCTGTGATATTCTCACAATAACTCTGTAGTCTATGAGCTCACTATTCAAGTAAGATAGTCAAGCTCACTTATACAGCTTTTCAAACAACTATCTCTACATGATACTGTTAACTAGTCACTGCTTCAGTTCTGCTATGTTACAAATGCAATCAATTGATACATCTGACAGATTTCATTCATATCTTATTTTCAGAATAAATACTTTCTGTGCAGACTATTATTGAATGAACTACAGCTATTTTGAATATAAAATCATTTCTATTAATCAGAAACAAGTGTTTAATACACTATTAAAAATATATCTACAGAATTTCAGATGAATAAGAAGATTTTCTGATGCAGTGAAATTGATAATTCTGCTGCAGTTATAATCATACAAATTTTAGAGAATATGACAATTTTCATCAGTGAATATTAAGACAGGTATATTCTAATTATATATATTAAAGTATATATTAACTAATTTATATATAAAACTCATAGAAAACTAAATATATTGAAATAGAAATAAGTTATATCAGAACTCTCTATATCACTGAATACTCTATATTACAGATCTATCTTTTGTCAGAAGTGTATCTGAAAATTTTATCTTTTTTCATATCTTCTCTCATGTATCTTTCATTATACATCTTTTTTTAACTGTCAGAGTATTCTGAATTGTCTCTGTAAAATCATCTCTGATAATTTGTTAATATTCAGAAACATCACTTATAAGATTTCAAAATATCAGAATATCTTATTATTGCAGTATAGCTTCAGTAGAATTTTCATTTGTATCAGTATTATCAAATATTTTGACTTGAGTTGTCAGATTTGCATATATCTCTATTTTTCAGAATCAGTTTCTTATTTCTCAATTCAATGTTTTTCAAACTGATGTTAACTTACATTTCATATATCATTATTCTCACTCAGAGAATTGATCAAAGCTGATGATTTCTCATACTCAGTAAAAAATCAAGAAGAACTTTTCAGCAGTAAATAAATTATAAAAATAGTCAAAGATTATCAACTCTTTATAGCAGTTATACAATCTGATTATCACTGAACTTTCTCTGCTTTTTATCTTCTTTCATTGAATATAATTCTATATCAATAAATGATTAGCTAAGTTGATCAGACAAGTTTTAATATCTCACTAAAAAGTTTAAATTTGTCTAAGATTCTCTGCTGAAAAGTTGATATATTTCAGCAGAGATTTAAGTTATCTCATTGAGAGTTATTATATCTCACTGAAAGTTTGTTATATTCTAGCAGGAATTTAAGATATCTCACTGAAAGATCAAGATATCTCATCAGAGACTTGATATATCTTGCTGAAAAGTTGAGATTTTTACTAAGATCTGAAATACTGAAAATACTTGTCTTCATTTCTTTCAATGTTCTTGACTTCTGTAACGTGACGGAACCGAAGCGGTGGCTAGTTGGCGGCATCATGTAGAGATAGTTGTTTGAGAAGCTGTATGAGTGAGCTTGACTATCTTGCTTGAATAGCAAGCTTGTAGGCTACAGAGTTATTGCAAGGATATCACAGATATGATACTTAGTATACTAAGAAGATTGTATGAGAAACACAGTAACTCTTATATATATTTCAGTAGAAGAAAAATGAATCACTGACTTCTTTAATAAGAAGCCAGCATCTAGCTATTCTATATAGACAATGAGTGAATACTCTTCTTTCATTCTATGAGTGAGAGTAGCTGAAGTGATATCTCAGCAGTGTCTCACTGTCAAGAAAGAGTAATCTGCTGATCTTGTATAGAAGTGAGGTTCTCATATTTATTAATCAGATCTTTCTATGATATATCTGAATAATATTATAGAGTGATTGAAAACCAGTTCAGATGAGATGAAATCATCTGCATGAAAGTAATGAGCTATGTGAAATTACAGCAGAGTCTTAGCACAGCTGAGAGTGTGATAATACTCTTCTCTTTAAGAGCATAGTTCTGATGCTCTCAAGATTATCAGATTGAGAGTTATCTTTGTTATATAGCAACAGTTATTAACTGATTAACAGTATATATACTGCATATGATATAAAGAAATAGATAAGTTTTTCTGCTAACTATATAGATCTTTCTTTTTCCATCTTCATTCAAATCAAACATATGATAAGTGAGTTTCTTATATATCAATTTAAGATGTGAAAAATGTAGTTAATAAGTGACTTGCAGATCTCTCATCATATTTCATTCTATATATGAAATTCTCTGTAAAAGTGATGTGTTTTAGAGACAAAGCTAACAGTAGTGACAGGATTTTTTGAAAAGATCTTTCTTCTTTATGACACATTTTTCTTTCCCTCTCTCTCAATTGTAATAGTAAGTGTATGAGAGTATCATTCTTGAAAGACAATAAAGAGCTTATTCTGATGTTTTCTAGTGATCAAATGTCTTTGTGATGCAGCTGCAGCCTCTGTGACTGTCAAGAAAGCCAGGTTGAAGATGAAGACAGCAGTGTCAATGAGCTGCAGAAGCACTGCTCTCATTGTCACATCTTCTTCCTCTTCTACATCTCTTACAGCTGCAGTGATAGTAGTCATGCCTTGCAGTGAGATGTCATCTCTTCTGCTGACTGATTCATCTGTGTCTGGTCTGTTTCCTGCTCTCTCTGCCGCTGTTGCAACGCTGTCCCTCCTCTCAACCAACATGATGGCATATGACCCTGTGTGGTCATTCAGAGAGAACTCTGAGAAGAGCTTGATTTCAGAGACAGTGACTCTGAGAAGCTCAATTCATAGTTTCTCTTTCATGACACACCTGAGCCCTGCTCAGAATACTGCTGAGTTGAGTCTGCAGAGTCTCACAGTTTCTTTATCTTCTCTCTGTGAAGAGGCTCTGATGCAGTCTCTGACTGACACTGTCACTTTTCTGTACTGTGCTAAGCAGCTGAAGAAGAGAAGGATTTTATATATCTATCTCTTCTCTCACTCTCATTGTTTTTATTATATCTGTAACAACAACTTCTATCTCTCTGTAAGTATTATCTCACAGAAAGACATCATATCAGCTCTGATAAGAAGCTCAGATACTTAAGCAGTACAGAGCAAGAGTCTCAGAGCTTCAAGTATTGACAGATTCTGTCAAGACTGAGAAGGTTCTTCTTACTCATCTGTAAAAGAAGGTGAAAGCATGAGTCTCTGAGATGAAAAAACATCTCAGAATGACTGATCTTAAGAAGAGATCAGCCAGCACTGCTGTTGAAAGCATCACAGAGATTAATTACTAATTGAAGAGAATCTCACTTCAGTTAAAGCAGATGACTGAGATGCTTTATAAGTTAATAAGTTAATAATTTCAGTATCTCTTATACTCTTTTATAGTATATATGCTCTTCTACAGCATGCTTCTCTGCAGTACTGCAGCACTAACTTCTCAGCAGACAAAGATATCAGTGCTGAAGACTTCAATGATGAAGAATGAGTTTGATAAAGATATAATTGTTAATGAGTAGATTCTGAGATTTCTTCTTTTTACTTTTTCAGCAGGCTGTGACCTCATTAGAATAGCAGTAATCTGTGAATTAATAATATTAATCTTTTTATTAATTTCAAATATTTCTTTTCTCTAATCACTTCAGGAATTTTATACTTGTATAGTCTCATTAAACTTCTAAAAAATTCTTTGAGAGAAAATAGAAGAAGAGTGCTACAGAGTTTATAAGACATTGACTTATCACTGTGAGATTATCTCTAAAAAAATCTTTTAAGAAAAAATGAGAAGTCTTAAACAGTATTTCTTGCTTAACATCTCTGATGTATAACAGAGTGATCTCTACTAGCTGTCTCATAGCTTGCAATCTCTTTCTCAGCATTTTTCAAATGCTCAAGCAGTTCTCATGAATTCTCTGACAATGAATAATCTTCTCATTTAATAAGATATTGAAGCTTATCATAATGTGTTCACTTGTTCAATATTTTCTTCATAAGATATTCAGTATCACTCTCAATCTCAATATTATTCAGCTGAGACAGCTCTGTCTCAGAGCATTGCTTATAGAGCTTTAAATAGAAAATGTAAAAAACAGAATGAATTGATTTCAATTCTGTAGATAATTTCAACTCATATATCTATTTATTCATCACTCTTATTACTGAAAAAGATTCTAGTTATCACTCACTGAGCTTCTTATACAGTCTTATTATCTTGATATTCTTTGCTGAAAGTAATACTTGATTCTCTATCAAGAACTTCATTAAAAGATGTTTTCAATTATAGTATTTCATCTGCTGCTTCTGAGTGCAGTGAATACTTTTCACTGTCTTCTTATGAATTTTATTCAAAAGTTTCAATCTTACTTTTACTTCTGATACTGAGAAGTACTCTGTTCTCTATATCTGTTCAATATTCTGACTGTCTATCTCTCTCTTTGAAACATTGTCTGTGATGTCACTGAGTAATGAAGGATTATATTCATAATAAGTATAGAAGAGAGATATCTTTAAGATTACATTCTTTACATTGTTATATATGAATTCAGTGATCAGAAGATGTTTAAGCCAATTATTCTGATAATATGAATAGAACACTTGAAGATGCTGTTCTAGTGTCTGATTCTGATATTCAGTCTGATCATCTGTCTGCAGATGAAATGCAGTACTGAGAAGACATCTTATCATAAGATGATAGTAAAAAGTCAATCAGTATTTGCTGATGAAGAGGAATTCTCAATCTGTTATTAACAATTTCAGAGCACTGTGATCATGAATGATGATATCTAAAAACAGATCAGTCAATTCAGAGGCTTTAATCTTTTTATAAGTAGAGATATATTTGATCATCTTTGTGAAACAGTCAATAATAACCAAAATTGAGTCATATTCTTTGACTCTTATCAACTTCAACAGATCAACTATGAAATTCATTAATAGATTCTGTCATGAGCTCTTTGAGACAGGCAGTGATATTAACTCACTGTATTACTTATACTGTGAGATCTTTATTCTTTAACAGATATTACAAGTCTCAACATACTCTTTGACATCTGTTCAGAGCTTGTTCTAAATATATTTATATTTTAGAAGCTTCTCAGTCTTCTCTAGTCTGAAGTGTTCTGTATGAGAATCATTATAATGAATTCTCAATAACTTCTGATGCACTGCTCTGCTATAAGAGATGAAGACTGAATTATTCAGCAGTAGAAGTTCATATTCTTCTAGTTATCAGTGACTTGATTTCTTAGCAGCACTGTTCTGCTCAGAGTCTGTCTCTTTCAAGTTCAAATCAGATTCTTTCTTCTTCAACTTCTGAATTTAAGCTACAGTAGAGATGTCTCTCTTCTGTAACTTATCAATGAATTTCAAAAGTAGTCAGATTGAAAGATTGTAGACTGTTTCATTCTTTGTCAATTCAATGATAGTAAGATATGATATGAGAAGCTCATAATCTTCAGTGTCAGTCTTCTACAGAGACTCAGATTTTCTTCCATCTTCTATACTGAGTTACACAGCTGTCTTACTGACACTGTTTCTGAGCTTCAGAGAATCTCAACTCTCTGCAGTCAGCTTCTTCTGCAGTGATGACAGAGATTCTTTTGTAGAATTCTTCTTCACATTAATAATATTATAATCAGATTATCTAGACAGTGTGTCAGTGAGGTTAAGCTGATCTGAATAATATTGAATATAGAAATCATACTCTGAAAGCAGCTTCACTCACCTGGCTTGATGTTCTATCAAGCTCTTTGTTATCAAGAAGTAATACAGATTTGTATAATCAGTGAGAACTTGCACTGAGTACTTACTACTCTGGAGATAATATCATCAGATCTTAAAGAATTTGACAATTACTAACATCTCTTGATCATGAATATCATATCTTCTCTGCATGAGTGATAACTTCTTGAAGAAGAAGATCACTGATCTTTATTCACAGTGTCTTATAGACTCTGTGAAAAAGCCTTCTCTCACAGATATTTCATTGCCTGTATTCTCAGAGATGATTATTCTCTGATTCTTTCAATGTTGAAAGGTCTCTGATGTCAACTGTGAAAAGATTTCACAGACTTCATTTTCAGATGCATCAGTCTCACACTGACTGAGTAAGTCAGAGTTAAAATGATTCAGTATTGTGATATCTGTAAAAGCTTGTTTCAATTCTGCAAATGCCTGCACAGTATCTTGAGTGAGAGTAAACAGTTCTGTTTTTCTATCTTTCACACTTCTCTTTAACAGATCTGTAAGGAGGGCAGTAATCTGTGAATATGTATAGATGAATTATCTGTAGAAATTTGTAAATTTTAGAAACACCTGTATCTTGTAGTATGTCTGCAGCACTGGCCAGTTCTCAATAACAGAGACCTGGCTTCTATTCATTGAAATGTCATTCATCTCAATAATATAATCTAAGAAATCAATCTTCTGTATGTAGAATAAGCATTTTTCAGTGTTTATATAGAGTTAATACTGTCTCAAGTGACTTAACACTTCTCAAACATAAGTATCATGTTCTTTCTCTGTTTTTGAGAAGATTAGAATGTTGTTCAGATATACTATACAGAAGATGTTGACAAGGCCTCACAGTGTCTTATTTATATAGATCTGGAAGATGGCTGAAGCATTACAAAGATTAAAAGATAAAACAAGATATTCAAAATTGCTGTACTTGGTATGAAAAGCTGTTTTTTAAACATTGTCTTCATTAACTCTGATTCTATAATAGACATTCTGTATATCAATCTTGATAAATACCTTTGCTTCAGATAATTGATCAATCATCTCATCAATTAACAGTAATAAATAGTAATTCTTAACTATCATTTTATTAAGACCTCTGTAGTCTATGTATAGATGTAGTCTACTATCTTTCTTGAACACAAAGAGTATAGACATCTCTGCTGAACTCTTTGATAAGTGTATTCAGTTCTTTAATTGCACTTCTTCAAGATATTTATACAGAATATTCAATTTCTTTATAGATAAGTTGTACAGAGATCTGTACAGTGCTGTTGCACTGTCTTCAAGATAAATCTTATATTATATCTTGATATCAGGAAACTTCACTGCTTCTCTTTCTGAAAAGATATTCTTATAATCTGTAAAGAGATGTTGTGTACATTTATCTTCAATGATAAATACTGCTGCTAATCTTATAGTGAGAGTGATAGCTTTTTCATCTGTTCTCAAGTCTCAGTCACCTGCTATACAGTATATTGACTCTATCTTTTTCTCAAGATTCTTCTGATGAAACTCTTCAGATTTCTCTATCACTGTCTCTTCATTAGTGAGATAATACTGTCACATCTGAGTGACTCAGTCAATGAGAGAATTGTTTTCTCTTAATCACAGAAGATCTAGAATGATGTTCTTATCTATAATATTAACTGTGTGAAGAAGCAGACTGCTCTTCTTGAAGATTTCTTCTAAGTCTGTGATCACATACTTCACTTAGATTATACTAAAACAGTGATATTTCATTTCATTGATAAATTTCATATAATCTGACAGGCCTATCTTCTTTCAATTCTTCATCAAAGAAAAGAAATAGAATATGAAGTTAACATTCACTCTAAAGTCAAGTAGACATCTCATTGATATCTTCTTATTCAGAGTATACATTGTGATTGTAACATGAACTCAGAGATATGAGAATTATCAATTCTTCATTTCTTTCTCTTCTTTATCTTTCACAGATACATTTGTCAGAAGAGGAGTTAACTTTAAGAAGATATCTTCTCAGTTTCTTCTCTTCTTCAGCTTCTTACAATCACTGACATAGTGATCATCAGCTCTGCAGTTAAAATAGAGATCTTTATCAAATCTTTTTTAATATTTCTTCACAGTGAGTGAAGAATCAGAATACTTGAAATTCTTCTTTACTTTCTCTGCACTGAAGCTGTCACAGCATTATTTAGATTCTGTCATTGATTACTTAGAAGAGATCTTATTAATCTTTTTCTCAGAGAATTGATTATTCAAATAGATTCAGAAAGCCAGGTTGACAAGCTCAGTGTAATTGATTGATGAACTCTGATACTATGATATCATTATCTACATCTTATGAATCAGCTTTGTGAGATAAAGCTGTGTCTTTAATTGATTCAAATCATCAGTTAATTTCTCTTAATATTCTTCAAATCTTGTATTGAAATCAGAAGAATTCTCATCATCTCATTAATATAATGAGTTGAACTGCTGTGCTGCTGTGAAGCTGCAGTTACAGTAATCTTTGATTTGATTCAGTAGAAAGTTCTTGAATTCTTCTCAAGTCATTGCAGTATCAGTACACTCAAGCTCTCTCTTCTTGATAACTCAAGTAGTCACAGAGATGTCTTCAAGAAGATTGACAGTGTATATTACTTATATCTTGTGAGTATTATACTGGCTCAGATTAAGACAGAATTTCTGTTCAAGAGTATGAGTAAAGCTGTGAAATTCAGACAATATGTTTTTCTTGTATCTTGAAGAATCTTCAACCTTAATCTCTCTATCTTCATAATAGATGTAGGTATGTAGAGGCCGCGGCAGTGATAGAGCAGTTGAAGAACTCATGTCAAAGTGTGCAGCAGGTTCAGAAATCTCAGATTTCTGCTAAGATAGAGGTGTACACACTCTAGAGAATGATGTAGAGTTTCTCTCAGAGAGTGAGATCAGATCAGTCTCAGTGCAGGTGTATGAGACTATATCAGTCTATTAGAGCTTGACTGATTCAAACTTGTAATCAGATTAAGTGATTTGAATTGTAATGTGATGAAACTAAAGCAGTGACTAGTTAGCAGTGTCATGTAGAGATAGTTGTTTGAGAAGCTGTATAAATAAGCTTGACTATCTTGCTTGAATAGTGAGCTTGTAGACTACAGAGTTATTGCAAGAATATCACAGATATGATACTTAGTATACTAAGAAGATTGTATGAGAAATGCAGTAACTCTCATATATATTTCAGTAGAAGAAAAATGAATCACTGACTTCTTTGATAAGAAGTCAGTATCTAGCTATTCTATATAGACAATGAGTGGATATTCTTCTCTCATTCTATGAGTGAGAGTAGTCAGAGTGATACCTCAGCAGTGCCTCACTGCCAAGGAAGAGTAATCTGCTGACCTTGTATAGAAGTGAGGTTCTTATATCCATCAATCAGATCTTCCTATGATATATTCGAATGATATTATAGAGTGGTTGGAAACCGGTTCGGAAAGAATGGAATCATCCGCATGGAAGCGATGGGCCGTGTGGAACCGCAGCGGGGCCTTGGCGCGGCCGGGGGCGTGACAACTTCCATGTCTTTATTACATCAAGCATTGTAATTCAGCTTGATGAGAATATGTATGAGATTTTATTCTTTGTTTTCATCATCTCTGCAACTGTCTTGTTCAGATTGTTCTTTGAGAATGTAAGAAAATACATTCATCTGATTTCAACACAGAGCTTTTATTCTGTTGACTGAATTTCCTTCTCATACACTTCTGCATCTGAGTGCTGAATTCAGTGACATCTCTTTGACAGATCACTGAATATCAGAAATGAGTTTAATTTCTCATCTGTCTGATATTCTTCATTGATGTCATTATGTTTATTCTATAATACAGATATATCAATATATGATTTCTTTTGAAATCAGTGATTTATCTCAGTAAACCTATCAGATGAAAGAGTTTGAAGAGATCTATTAAACTGAGATCTATGATCATACTTATTTTCAGAATTTTGATAGAATTTTAATAGTATTCTGATAAAATAATCAGCTACTTGTAGGAATATAATAAAGAAAGTATGATTATTAATATTAAGATAATATTTATTACTGATTACAGCTTTTATTAATATATCTCTTTTCAGTAATTCAATCTTATCTCTTTATTTTATCAAGACTGCTCATTTACTTCATTCATATCTTTTCAACTATATAACTTTTTTCTACAAATCATATCAGAAAGTAAAATGTTGTATCTATTTAATTAAAATCTGAAATACTATCTGCTATCTATCTCTAGATAAGAATCTGAAGATAATCAATATCTCTCTTTTCTAGAAACTGCAAATGAAGATTTCACTGACAGTGATTCAGATATTGATGCTCTCAGTGAAGAAGTATTACTATTCTCAGTAAGTTTATCACTTTTGATGTCTCTATCATTATAAAAACTAACATTCTCTAAAGACAGAGTCATATAATAAGAATGCTGCTGATAATATTGAGTATATTAAGTGACTTTTGAAAGCAGCTGCTGAGAAGAATATTTCTGAAAATGATGATTAAGAGAATTCTGATGAGTCAGTTACTGATGATATTGAAATATCAGCTGCTGATGCAATTGCTATTACTATTACTGATCAATTTATTGATTCTGATTCAGCAATTGATATATCTTATAAATACAGTAACTTTGAAATGAATTCATTTATTCTGATAATAAGACTCTTAGCTGAAGAGTCAGATATTTCCTGAAAAAACTACAAATCACTACTGTAAATTCTGTATTTATTAAAGAATATATTACTGATAAGTCTGCTCTCTGAAGATCTATCAACTCTGAAAAAGTAATACAGAGCATAATTTCTGATTTTATCAGTCAAGAAAACCTCAATTTCAATAGTGTTATTAATATAAATACTAACTCTGAGTTCTGCTCAGAAAAATCTCACTGAATTCTTTATGAGATTACTATACTTTCAAAATCTGATTTTCTTAATATCTGCTCTTCTCAAATCCCCAACTTTCCAGCAACAAATGTATATAGAAATGACAGAAATTGTCAACAATTTCACAGAGTTATGACAATCTCATAGTTGAAGAAGCTCTGTTAAATATTATTTCAGCAAATTCATCTGATATTTATTAATAAATAAACCTATTTTTTCTTCTGATTTTATTCAGTATTAGTGTGAGAATCTTGAATACTACTGCAAATCAGAGTTGAATGATATATCTTATATTGAAAGAGTGTATTTTATCAGATATGATCACTGATATTCAGATATAAGATCTTATATAATAGTTCTGAAAGTTTAAGAAGCTGTTTACTATACTCTGCAGACTGTACAAAGATTACTGTTCTTGAATTCATTATTATTTAGTCTCTTCAAAATAATTGTAATAAAGAATAAGATGAAATATATCTCAATTATACAAGTTCTCAATCAACTTAATATTTATATGAATATAATATTTGAATCAGATTCTGATCTGTCAGTATATAAGAGTCAAGATCAGTATTTTCTTCACTAAGTCATGAGAACTAAAACTGAGATGATTAAGATATAATCATATTGCAAATCTTCACTAATTCAGACTGAGTTGAAAATTGCAGTATATGAACAAGATTTTTGAAAAAGCATATTTTACTCTGATATACAAGTTATTTCTCTGTCATATTAATTATTTATTAATGAATTTGATTTATATCAGAACATGTACTGAAGCTTAATAAATTTTTATTTAATTTCTGCACTGAGTGCTGTTAAGTACTTAAAATAAAATAATATTTTTATTCTAATCTTTGATTCTTATAATATTAATTTTTCTGATATAGTTGCTGTATTATCATATAACTTATCTACATTGAATTGTGAGAGAGTTATAATGAATATTGATGAAAAAAAGATAAGAGTGATTGCATCTTATATTACATTTCTTAAAGATATGCTGCAGTAAAATAGTAATACAGAAATCAAAGAATTAACAGTAAGAAGATTATACTAAAGCTGCTTTATTAATAATAAGAATTGATTGAATCTGAACTATAATCTATGTAATAACAGCTGATTTCACTATTATATATAATATCTTCAGGCTAAACTAAATGATCTGCTGAATCTCATACTCAGAGATCAAATATGTTAAGAGTAAGAAATAATATCACAGACTGTATTTCTTTTTTAGATATATTTAAGTTTGAATTTAATCTCTTTTTTTTCATCTGATTCATATTATAGTGAGTTTGCTGATATATCAGAGATTTCATACTTATTACTAATCAGTACTGTCTTATCACTATATAGTTAGCTAGAATGCTTCTAAATATTATAGACATTTTCTTTTTCTTACAGTTAAAATTATCTGCAGTCACTGATCACTCATCTTAAGAAATATCAGTTTCAAGAACATGCTTGAGCTTCAATCATTATATCTCTTATCTTGCAGTGTGAACTTAAGAAGAAATGACTCAGTTCAGTGATGAAGTAGATTATTTCTGCAGCATTTTCAGTATTAAATCAATCATCTATTGATTTTATTATTCAGATATATACAGTCATTGTAAGAAGTAATAGTCTATTAATATCTCAATCTCTGAGAGAAAATAATTCTGAAGTAACTTATCAAATCATACTTACAGTCTACTGATAGCTATAATTTCTTATTGAAGCTGCAGTAAGAGCAGCAGTGACATTTAAATTATTTCAAGCTAGTTCAGTTATTAGTTATCAGTCATTCTCTGCTTCAATAATAAGCACAGTTGCTATATATATCAGTGATTATACTAAAAAAGCAAAGCTTATATGATATATGAAGAATTAACTGAATATGCATATTAATTTATACTATATTAAGCTGATTAAAGAATACACTGTATCTAACAACTGTAATATTCTGATAGAGAAGAATAAGTATTAAGACTATAAGAATCTAGTACAGTGAATAAATTATTAGAATATAAAGAAAACACTGCTCTTATAGAAGAGCTTTCACTGCATCTTATAACTAGTATAAAGAGATTCTTTTGACAGGTCTGACTTACATCTGATACAGAAGATTTAACAGTTATATACAGTTTATTCAGCACTGTTCAATTTATTACTATTATTCTTCAATTATAGATGTATGCAGTCAGAGACTATGATATCTATCTGAGAATTAAAAGTTCTCAGAGTTTTTCCTTTATCTATAAAGATAACTATCATACATTCACTAATTTCAGATATGTAAAATCAGAAAATTCCAGCTCAGAATACAAAAACTGTTTACAAATTACAGTGTTTTAACATCTTCTGATACTTTGAAATCATTTGACAATATCATGACAAAAGAAAAGAGAACACAGTCTTAAAGATAGACACATTAAATAGATAGATAGAAAAGAATAGAAAGGAAAAAATAAAGTAAAATAAAGAGAGACTGTAATGAAACAAATTCTCAAAAGATAATATATAGCTGTTTTAACAGACTATATCTGATCAATTTCCTCCTCTTCATATTCAGATATTTCTGAATTCAGTCATTTCCTTATAGCTGCTTGATGCACTGTTCAATAATCTGCTGAGAATAAATAAAGAATCAGATAATAATGATAATTCACTGAACTACTCTGTTAAGTTAGAGTTAATAAAAGATTATATTACTCTGAAGATTTTTAATCATCTATTATTAAGTAAGATATCAGAGAAAGTTAGTATATAATTTATAAATCTCTCAAAGCTCAAACTTCTTCATCTCTTTCTTAATAAGCTGTAAGAATTCTATAATACTGATTGAAATAAGCTCTCAGTTTTAAAACTAGATCACTGTCTGATTCTTTTCTATAATAAGTTAATATTCTCAGTTTGATATATCTATTAATCAATTAGTTATTAACTTATCACTAACTTATAAATCAGAGATCACATTCACTGAATCTCTCTCATAAAAGATGTCACGCTCCTGGCCGCGCCAAGGCCCCGCTGCGGTTTCACACGGCTCATCACTTTCATACAGATGATTTCATCCTGTTCAAACTGGTTTTCAATCACTCTATGACATCATTCAGATATATTATAGAAAGATCTGATTAATGAATATGAGAATCTCACTTCTATATAAGATTAGCAGATTACTCTTTCTTAATAGTGAGACACTGCTGAGATATCACTTCAGTTATTCTTACTCATGAAATGAAAGAAGAGTATCAGTTCATTATCTATATAGAATAGCTAGATACTGACTCTTTATTAAAGAAGTCAGTGATTTGTTTTTCTTCTACTGAAATATATACAAGAGTTACTGCATTTCTTATACAATCTTCTTAGTATACTAAGTATTATATCTGTGATATTCTTATAATAACTCTGTAGTCTATGAGCTCACTATTTAAGTAAGATAGTCAAGCTCACTTATACAGCTTCTTAAACAACTATCTCTATATAATACTACTGACTAGTCACTGCTTTGATTCTGCTATATTATAATTCAAATCACTTAATCTGATTACAAGTTTGAATCAGTCAAGCTCTAACAGACTGATATAATCTCATATACTTACACTGAGACTGATCTGATCTCACTCTCTGAGAGAAACTCTACATTATCTTCTAGAGTATGTACATCTCTATCTCAGCAGAAATCTGAGATTTCTGAACTCACTGTATACTTTGATATAAGTTCTTCAACTGCTCTATTACTGCTGTGACCTCTACATATCTACATCTATTATAGAGATAGAGAGATTAAGATCAGAGATTCTCTGAGATATAAAAGAAATATATTATCTGAATTTCACAGCTTTATCTGTATTCTTGAATGAAAATTCTACCTTAATCTAAGTCAGTATAATACTCATGAGATATAAGTAATATACACTGTCAACCTTCTTGAAGACATCTCTGTGACTACTTGAGTTATTAAGAAGAGAGAGCTTGAGCATACTGATGCTGTAATAACTTAAGAAGAATTCAAGAACTTTCTACTGAATTAAATTGAAGATCACTGTAACTATAACTTCACAGCAGTACAGTGATTCAACTTATTATATTAATAAGATGATAAGAATTCTTTCAATTTCAATATAAGATTTGAAGAATATTGAGAGAAATTAACTGATGATTTGAATTAATTAAAAACACAGCTTTATCTTACAAAGCTGACTCACAAGATATGAACAATGATATCACAGTATCAGAGTTCATTAACTAATTACACTGAGCTTGTCAATCTGACTTTCTGAATCTATTTAAATAATTAATTCTCTGAGAAAAAGATTAACAAGATCTCTTCTAAGTAATTAATAATAGAATCTAAATAATGCTGTGATAACTTCAGTATGAAGAAAGTAAAGAAGAATTTTAAGTATTCTGATTCTTCACTCACTGTGAAGAAATGTTAAAAAAGATTTGATAAAGATCTCTATTTTAACTATGAAGCTGATAATTACTATATCAGTAATTGTAAGAAGCTGAAGAAGAGAAGAAACTGAGAAGATATCTTCTCAAAGTTAACTTCTCTTCTAATAAATATATTCACAGAAGATAAAGAAGAGAAAGAAATGAAGAATTAATAATTCTTACATCTCTGAGTTCATGTTATAATCATAATATATACTCTGAATGAGAAGATATTAGTGAGATATCTACTTAACTTCAGAATAAATGTTAACTTCATATTCTATTTCTTTTCTTTAATGAAGAGCTGAAAGAAGATAAATCTGTCAGACTATATGAAATTTACTAATGAAATGAAGTATCACTGTTTTAGTATAATTTAAGTAAAGTATGTAATCACAGACTCAGAAGAAATCTTCAAGAAGAGCAGTCTGCTTCTTCATATAGTTAATATTATAGATGAGAATATCATTCTAGATCTTCTATAATTGAGAGAAAACAATTCTCTCATTGACTGAGTCACTTAGATGTGATGATATCATCTCACTGATGAAGAGACAGTGATAGAGAAATCTGAAGAGTTTTATTGAAAGAATCTTGAGAAAAAGATAGAGTTGATATACTGTGTAGCAGATAACTGAAACTTGAGAATAGATAAAGAAGTCATCATTCTCACTATAAGATTAGCAGCAGTATTTATTATTGAAGATGAATGAACATAATATCTCTTTATAGATTATAAGAATGTCTTTTCAGAAAGAGAAGTAGTGAAGTTTTCTGATATCAAGATATAATATAAGATTTATCTTGAAGACAGTGTAACAGTACTGTACAGACTTCTTTATAACTTATCTGTAAAGAAATTGAATGTTCTGTATAAATATCTTGAGAAAGTACAATCAAAGAACTGAATACACTTATCAAAGAGTTCAGCAGAGATGTCTATACTCTTTATACTTAAGAAAGATAGTAGGCTATGTCTATGTATAGACTACAGAGATCTTAATAAGATAACAGTTAAGAATTGCTAGTTATTACTATTAATTAATGAGATAATTAATTGATTATCTGAAGCAAAGATATTCACAAAGATTGATATACAGAATGTCTATCATAGAATCAGAGTTAATAAAGATGATGTTTAAAAAACAGCTTTTCATATCAAGTACAGTAATTTTGAATATCTTGTTTTATCTTTTAATCTTTGTAATGCTTCAGTCATCTTTCAGATCTATATAAATGAGATGTTGCAGAGTCTTGTCAATGTCTTCTGTATAGTATATCTAAATGATATTCTAATCTTCTTGAAAACAGAGAAAGAATATAATATCTATATTTAAGAAGTGTTAAGTCACTTGAGATAGTATTAACTCTATATAAATACTGAAAAATACTCATTCTACATGCAGAAGATTGATTTCTTAGATTATATTATTAAAATGAACAGTATTTCAATGAACAGAAGCTGAGTCTCTGTCATTGAGAACTGATTAGCACTGCAGACATACTGTGAGATACAGATATTTCTAGAATTTATGAATTTCTACAGATGATTCATCTATATATATTTATAGATTACTATTCTTCTTACAGATCTGTTAAAGAAAAGTGTGAAAGATAGAAAAATAAGATTATTTACTCTTACTCAAGACACTGTGCAGATGTTTATAAAATTAAAACAAGCTTTTACAGATATTATAATACTGAATCACTTTAATCTTAACTTACTCAGTTAGTGTGAGACTGATACATCTAAGAATGAAGTCTGTGAAATGGCCCAGTGACGTAGTGATTAACTACGCTATCATGAAGCCTCAATTAGCGGCCTTCCCCCCGGGGAATGAATGTCAAGAGAGGGCAGATTTGAACCCTGTGAGAGTCATCTTAATCACAGCTTTCACTGTTAAGTCATAAAACAGTACTGAGAGCCCCTGGATGCACTATAGTGAATCATTATCAAGCTTAAGATATTCATTCTGAGAATTCCCAGACACTAATTCTCACTGATCTTAGAATTAACAGTCTCTTGAGTGCTTCAAGTTAGATCAGTACTAGAGTGATTGAGATCTAGAGTGTCTGCAGAATAGTGAATCATTATCAAGCTTAACTGACCAGGTCTCATCTCCCTCACTCTAGACACTCACTTCCAGGGAATGAGATTTAAAAACTATTCAATTAGAACACCCTGGGCCTAGCAAGGACCTAGATGAGATGAGACCTAGGTGCTCTTAATAGATGATTAGTGTAAGCAAGACTGTGACAGTCAATTGATAGACTGAAATACTGAGATTGATAGCTGAAAGATTAGAGACTTAACTAGAATTGAGTAGCTCTGATATTATTCTTAGTGAGAATCTCACTTATAAATAAGCTAGTTACAGAAGCTAGCTGAGCAGCAGCTCTTTAGAGAAAATGATAATCTCTGAAGTGAGCCTGAGAGAACAGAGACAGCAGTCAGTTATATAGAGTGTTAAAATATATATATAGCTTAAGATGTAAACTGCAGAGATCTTGTTCTGTAGCTCTCTTTATTTTACTTTACTTTTTTCTTTCTATTCTTTTCTATCTATCTATTTAATATGTCTATCTTTAAGACTGTGTTCTCTTTTCTTTTGTCATGATATTATCAAATGATTTCAAAGTATCAGAAGATGTTAAAATACTGCAATTTATAAACAGTTTTTGTATTCTGAGCTGAAATTTTCTGATTTTGCATATCTGAAATTGATGAATGTATAATAGTTAACTTTATAGATATAGGAAAAACCCTGAGAACTTTTAGTTCTCAGATAGATGTCATAGTCTCTGACTGCATACATCTATAATTGAAGAATAATAATAATAATAATAATAATAAGTCTGTGAAATCTTTTTACAGTTAACACTGAAGATCTTTCAATATTAAAAGAATCAGAGAATAATCACTTCTGAGAATACAGATAATAAAATATCTGTGAGAGAAGACTTTTTCACAGAGTCTATAAAATACTGTGAATGAAGATCAGTGATCTTCTTCTTCAAGAAGTTATTACTCACACAGAGAAGATATAATATCTATGATCAAGAGATATTAGTAATTATTGAATTCTTTAAGATCTGATAATATTATCTTCAGAGTAGTAAGTATTCAGTATAAGTTCTCACTGATTATATAAATCTATATTACTTCTTAATAACAAAGAGCTTGACAGAATGTTAAGTTAGATGAGTGAAGCTGCTTTCAGAGTATAATTTCTATATTCAATATTATTCAGATCAGCTTAATCTTGCTAATATACTGTCTAAACAGCTCAATTATAATATTGTTAATACAGAGAAGAATTCTATAAAAGAATCTCTGTTATCACTGTAGAAGAAGCTGACTGCAGAGAGTTAAGATTCTCTGAAGCTCAGAAATAGTATTAGTAAGACAGCTGTGCAACTTAGTATAGAAGATGAAAGAAAATCTGAATCTCTGTAGAGAACTGACACTGAAGATTATAAGCTTCTTATATCATATCTTACTATTATTAAATTGATAAAGAATGAAACAGTCTACAATCTTTTAATCTGACTACTTTTGAAATTTATTGATAAATTATAGAAGAGAAATATCTCTACTACAGCTTGAATTCAGAAATTAAAGAAGAAAGAATTCAGTTTGAACTTGAAAGAGACAGACTCTGAGTGAGACAGTACTGCTAAGAAATCAAGTCACTGATAACTAGAAGAATATGAACTTCTACTACTGAATGATTCAGTCTTTATCTCTTATAGCAGAGTGATATATCAGAAGTTATTGAGAATTCATTATAATAATTCTCATACAGAGTACTTCAGATTAGAGAAGACTGAGAAGCTTCTAAAATATAAATATATTTAAGACAAGCTCTGAACAGATGTTAAAGAGTATATTAAGACTTACAATATCTGTCAAAGAATAAAGATTCTGCAGTATAAGTAATATGATGAGTTAATATCACTATCTACTTCAAAGAGCTTATAACAGAATCTATTGATAAATTTCATAGTTAATCTACTGAAGTTAACAAGAGTTAAAGAATATAACTCAATTTTGATCATTATTAATTACTTTATAAAAATGACTAAATATATTTCTACTTATAAAAAGATTAAAGCCTCTGAATTAACTGATCTGTTTTTAAATATCATTATTTATAATCACAGTACTCTGAAATTGTTAATAATAGATTGAGAATCTCTCTTCATTAGTAAATACTGATCAGCTTTTTTTTAAGAACCCGCCGATAGATCCATCGAAAAGCCCTCGATCATACGAGCATTTTGACCTCATCGCCGACCGCATACCCCGTGTGGTGGTGGAGTTATCCAGCCAAACGTGAACCAGACGTTGTTCGAAACTCCTGTGTGGGATTATCCCCCGTTCACCCCTACCACACCACAACCCTGGGCCAAATTGCCATACAAATTGTAAGGCGAAGAGACCTAACCATATGCGCCAATCTTCTTGATTTTGGAAGATCCCCGACCTGTAATTGTGGAGATATCTGAGAAGCACCTTCCACGAAAACCCTGTCTATCTTTGATGTTCCAAAACATCAACGCCAAGTCCCACCCACGTACCGCCCTTCCCAATCTGGCCCACCTCCGGCAGAAAAATACAAAAAGATACCTCGGCAATAGTATCAAGCACATAATCAACGGACACATCTGAAGTGCATCCTCCGCGAAAAACCCTCTCTGTCTTTGGTGTACCAAGACATCAACACCAAGTCCCACCCTTGTACCGCCTCTTCCGATCTGGCCCATGCCCAGCAGAAAAATACAAAGAGATACCTCAGCAACTGTACTCGATACATAATCAGCAGACACGACAACTATAAAATCAGTATACTCCAAGGTCTGACTGAGCCTTTGATCCCTGCACAGTGAGATATATTAAATCTAGTTTTAATACCTCAATATTCAATAGATTCTGCAAGGGATTGAGAACAGCAACACTAGGTTTCTATTGAATTTGAGAATTAACTCTATATTGATATAATCATTGACAAAGTCTTCTATTTTGAGATATAAATAACCAGTTCCTCTACATCTCACTGACAATATTTACATTATCATATAGAAACAGACTTATATTCTCTATAATATCAAGACTCTGAAGAGAAAAAGTCTTGATAGAAGATATACAGTAGTGCATATCTTAGCAGTTTCTATCTCATTCTTCTGCAGCAGTTAATGCAAAAAAAAAAAAGATCTTAGAAATAGTTTTTTACTTCTCTTGAAAAAGTAAGGTGTTTTTCTCTGGGTTTTACACAATATTCTTACAAAGAATTAAAAACAGAGTTGTTTTCTGTCATAATTTCATATTCTTTTAAGTAAGAATTACTTTTTCAGTGACTGAAGAGCTTTCATTAATACTTAATTCTTTTTTACACTCTTTATTAACTGATTCAAGTTGCACACTTGTTGTGTGAGAAGAATTGAATGATTTAGAATAAAATTGAATAGTTTTAATCAATTTCTCTGCAAAAAATTGATTTATTTTTTGTCAGTTTTTCTCTCAAAAACTGTCATATCATCTGATTTATTATCAATTGATATCATACTTTTCCTCACTGTATCCTAAGAAAGAGATTGTAAAGATTTTATTAATTTATCTTAAAAATCAATTTTAGTTTATTAGATTCTCTTCAAAAATCTAACCTAGTTACTGAACTGGTGTGAAAAAAATCAGGTGTTTTATACACAAAAGTCTTTTATTCTTCTTTTGAAACAGTCTGACCAACTTTTCAATTGAAAACAGACTTAGAAATCTCTTAATTGAAACAGTCTGACCAACTTTTCAATTCAAAAGAGTTCAATAAATATCTCATTTGAAACAGTCTGATCAACTTTTCATTGAGTAAGAACAATGAGTTCAAAAGTACACTCAGTTGATGTGGAAAAAGATGCTTTCTCAAATACTATTCCTGAGATTGAAATTCTGAAGAGAAGAAAGAAAGAAGAAATAGAGAAACAACAAGTTCTTGAAATACAGAAACTTGAAAAAGTAAGTAAAATTCTTGAAAAGCAGTGTCTGAGTGAGATGAATGAAGAAGTTCTGTTAATTCTTCATGCTCAGGCTAGACAACTACAGAAAGTGATCAAGTTCAAACTTGGAATTTCAAACACAGTTCTAAAAACTTTGAAAATTTCTAATACAATCACTGACTCTTCAGTTTACTCTTCTTTCTTTTTCACTTCTTCTTCTTCTTCTTCTTTAAATCAGAAGAAAACATATGCTCAAGCAGCTGAATCTGCTGTCTCTAAACCTGCTGTCTCAAAACCTGCTCAAAATCCTGAGAAAACTGAGAAGTATACTGCTCATACTTCTATTCATAAAAAAGTGGAGAAAAAAATACAAAAAGAGAAAAACTTCCAAATCTTCAGAAATAGAAGACTTAGTCTCAAAGTCTCAAATCAGAACACCTTACAAAGAAACAAGCTAAACTCAAATCTCATTTTCAGAATCAGAAATGAAATTAATCAGCAGTTCTTTTCTCAGTTGATGACTGATATTGAAGTTCAAAAATCAGTTATAGCTTCAATTGAGCCATCATTCTTTGAAAACTCCATCATTCTGACTACAATGCCTGAATTTAGTGCAGAATTCCTTATTCAGAATGAGAATCTCTGAAAATCAGCAGTAGAATCTTTGCTAAACACAACAATTCTATCTGAGAGAGATGAAAAGTGAGACAAATTCATTCTTCATAATATTTCAGTTGAAATTTTTGACTGTGAAGAAGAAATGCTACTCCTCAAAAATGAATTAGAAGAATACAACTCTATTCAACTGAGAAAAGAGCCTGTATGACTAAATTCAATTGAGTTCAGACAAAGCAGAAGAAATGCCTCTGTTCTAGTATATATAAAGACACTTGAATAGTCAAAGATCTCTGAAGTAAGAGTAGCAGGTTTGAAAATGAGAGTTCATGAATACAAAGACTCAAGAATGAACCTCAAAGCTCAAACACAGTGTTCAAACTGTCAAAGATATGAACACTTTGCAATCTCATGTTTTAGAGACTCAAAATGTGCATTCTGTGCCAGAGATCACAGAACTAGTGAGCATAAATGTGAAACATGCTCAAAAAGAGATGAAATATGTCAACACACTCTGCTTAAGTGCTCTAATTGTAAAGAAAAACATGCATCTAGCTCAAAAGAATGTATGTTTGCTCCAAGAACTCAAAAGAACTGAAGAAAAGATGAAGCTCAAAGTCAATCTAGAACTGAAGAGAAGAGTCAAGTCAGTAAATCTACAACTGCAAGCTCAAAAAGAAGAAACTCTCAACTATTTAAATCTTCAAACTTCAATTCTCCAGCTAAATGTAAACAGAATTTGAGTTCTCAAACTCCTGTTAAGATTAGAGAATTGAGAAATGACTCTGATGATAAACTAGATATAATGCAAGCAGTTGAGATTCCTACTTTTCAAAATAGTTATAATCTACTATCTGATGATAGTGATTAGATTCTACTCTATCTCTACTCTCTTTTAGTATGAATATACAACAAAAATAATAAAAAAAGTTTAAAAACTCTTTAAAAATCACATTTATTCAAAATAATGTGAATAGAAACTCAAATTGTATTTATTCATGTCTTCAAATTGCATTTGAATAAAAAGTTGATTTTATACTGCTTCAGAAACTGAATTTTAATACTGAGTAAAAATACATCATTTCTCATTCAAGCTACTACTGCTTTCTACCTCAAAAGTCTGAGATAAAGTCAAGAGTAGTGATCTATGAAAGAAAGAGATCAAGATATTAATTTAATCTAAGATTTGATATCATATCTGACCCTGATATTCTGATGGGTGATATTATAGATAAAGAGAATGAGTTTGATACTATACAGCTTATAAATATCTATAATGAAAAGTCATTGAAGAAAAATAACAATATCTGAACAATTAATAGAGGATTTCTGAACATAACTCCATTAAGAAACTCTATAATTGCAGGAGATTTCAATGCACATCATCTCTGATGAAATTCAGAATGCAAGAGAGCAGTAAGAGCTGATAATCTGATTGAATGAACCTTTAAGCATTCAATAGATTTAGTTAATAAGTCTGATCAACAAACATTCTTTAGAAAAGACATGAAACAGAAATCTATTATAGATCTAATCTTCATGTCACAAAATCTAATGAAAAAAAGACTTGTAAACTGATTTATTGATTCAAATGAGACATCAGGATCAGGTCATGAGATTATTCAATTTGATATTGAACTGAGTGAAAAACAAATGAGTGAAAACCCTCTTCTCTCTAATCAGTTTAACTTTGAAAAAGCTGATTGAAAAGCAGTTGAAGAAAGCATAAAACTGTTAAAATCTGAAAGACAGAGTGAGCTATATTGGAATTCTGGTCAAGATATCTCAAATGAAATGCTTGAGAATAGAGTGAAGCTCATTACATCTATTATTCTAACAAGTGTTAGAGATAATATTTCAAAGAGAAAATCTTCTGAGTATTCAAAACCTTGGTGGAATGAGAATATCTCATCTAAAAGAAAAGAATTAGCTACTGCTAGAAGAGATTGAAAGAATGATGTAATATCTGATAAAGAGTTCAAAGCTGTCAGAAATGAATATTTTTCAGATATTAAAAGAGCTAAAACAGACTGCTGGAATAAATTTCTTGAAGAAGCATAAGAAAAGAAAGTTTTTAAAGCTTTTAACTATACTAGAACAAGAAGTGTAGCAAAACTTCCAGCCTTAGAATATGAGTTTCAGAATGAATCATATACAGCAAACTCTTTTGAGAAAAAATGTCAAGCTTTCATGAGAATTCTCTTTCAAAACTCATCAGAATCAGATTCAGAGGAAGAGAATATATCACTTCTCAACTACATTGATGAAAATGACTGGGAATGGCCTGATCTTACACAAGATGAATTAGAGTCAGCTATTTTCTCAAGTTCTGTTAAAACTGCTGCAGGGCCTGATTCAATTAATTACTTAATTATTCAAAATACATATTCCTACTTAAAGAATGAATATTTTGAGCTCTTTTTCAATCTCTTGAAAAATGGATATCATTCTGAATGCTGAAGAGAAGCCACTGGAGTGATTCTTACAAAACCTAATAGAAAAACTTCAATTTCTAAGTCATATAGAGTAATATCTCTATTGAACTGTCTAGAAAAGGTTTTAGAAAAGATAATAGCTACTCAACTATCTTTTATAAGCTCTATTAATAACTCTCTTTTATTCAGTGAACAAATGAGAGGTAGAAAACAATGTTCTGTAATTGACACTGTTCTCTCAGTTATTCATGATACTCAAATAGCAAAGCATGAAGATCTGGTCTCAACTGCAGTTTTTATTGATATAAAAGAAGCATTTGATTATGTTTCAAGGTCAAAGTTAATTCAGACTTTGAAGATGTTAAAACTGTCACTTTCTCTAATAAAATGAGTTAACTGTTTTATGTCTAAAAGAATCATACAACTTTTCTTTGATGAAATGAAATAAGACAAGACTGAGATAAAAATAGAAGTACTGCAAGAATCTTCAATCTCACTCATTTTATTTGCAATATACACTGCATATCTATTCAAAGATAGAAATATGAAAATAGTGTGATCTCTGAGTTATGTAGATGATATTGGTCTAGTCTACAGCTCAAAAACTATCAAAGAGAATTTGAAAGTGATTGAAAAAGCTGCAAAGGAAATCTTTGTCAGAGCAGATATCAATCAAATTCAATTTGATATGAATAAAACTGAGTTAATTCATTTCTTTTCTAGATTCAATGAGAAAGAACTATCCCTAACTCTTTTGAATAGAGAGATTAAACCCAGTTTAAATGTCAAATGATTAGAAGTATGATTAAACTCTAAGTTGAATTTTAAATATCATATTCAACAAAGAACTGTCAAGACAGAAAGACTATTGAACAACATTATCAGACTATCAAATACAGAGAGAGGTCTATCCTTCCAGGCTATGAGACAGTTATATATAGCCTGTATTACCTCAGTAGCTGATTATGGAGTTCAAGTTTGATGAAATAATCCAGGAAATTTCACTGAACTCTTTCAAAGTCTGCAAAACAGAGCTTTGAGAAGAATTCTGGGAGCATTCAAATCATCTTCTATTAAAGCAATGGAAATTGAAGCTTCAATTCCCCTCTCTGCTATTAGGTTTGAAAAGGCCTGTATGAACTATGCTCTGAGAGTTATAAAGATGAGCTTAAATTATATAATTAGAGAAAGAGTCTCTTCTTCATTTCCATCAATTAACTCTGGAAATGAACTGGATTGGAATAGATTTCTTGATTGAAATGAAAATAATTCTTCAAAGAAAATGCCTTCTCAACTGTACAGACTATGCTCACTGATTAAAAATCAATTTTCTTCTTTAAATGTTGAAAAAGTTGATCATGAGAAGTTATCTCTCTGAAGAGAAAAGCTTGAATCTCTTATAGACTTACAAATAAGTGAACTATCTAAAGAGAAAGAATATGAACAGTATTTGAAGAGAATTTCTACAATCAATATAAAAGACTCTATTCTGATTTATTCAGATGACTCAAAAAACAAGAATTTGAATAGATTAGATGCAGGCATTGCTTATACTGAAGATAATATTAATTTTATCTCAGATTTCTGGAATTTGAGCTGTGAATCTGAAGTCTTTGACACTGAACTATTTGCAATAGTGAAAGCTTTCAAACTTATTGAAATAAAATCTCATAAAAGAGAGAATAGTTTGAAAGAGACATGAATATTCTCTGATAGTCAAGCTGCTTTAAAAAGACTTAGAAATAGTCAGATTCATAATAATCAAATGAATCTTGAACTGATCTTAAACTCTGTTTTAAAAATTCAAAAGAGAAGAACATCAAAGCTGATAATTCATCTGCACTGAGTTCCTGCTCATATGAATATTCATGACAATGAATTGGCTGATTCAGCTGCAAAAAAAGGCTCAGAACTAAGCAGATCTATTCAAAAAATTGTGTCCTAGTCTTTTATAAAGAGAAAAATAAAAGAATCTTGTTTAGATAAGTGAAATGAAAGCTGGCAGAAATAAAAGAAGAGTATACATTATTCAAGATTTGAAACAAAACTCAAGTGAAAATCTTGTTCAATTAAATGTAAAAAGAAAATATTCTCATCTATAATACAGCTGAAACTAGAACATGGCTATTTCAAATCTTATATACAAAGATTTGATGATAGATTTGATTCAATAGAATGCTCATTCTGCAATGCAAATGAGAATCCTGAGCATATTGTAATGCACTGTGCATTATACAATAGTCTCAGAGTCAGATTGAAAGAGAAGTATGATCTAAGCTAATTAAATATGAGATTCTTATTCTCAACTGAGACAGGAATTAAATACTTAATAGACTTTCTATCAGAAACTCAAGCAGCTACAAGAAAATGACTGAATTCAGAAATATCTGAATATGAAGAGGAGGAAATTGATCAGATATAGTCTGTTAAAACAGCTATATACTATCTTTTAATAATTTGTTTCATTACAGTCTCTCTTTATTTTACTTTACTTTTTCCTTTCTATTCTTTTCTATCTATCTATTTAATGTGTCTATCTTTAAGACTGTGTTCTCTTTTCTTTTGTCATGATATTGTCAAATGATTTCAAAGTATCAGAAGATGTTAAAACACTGCAATTTGTAAACAGTTTTTGTATTCTGGGCTGGAATTTTCTGATTTTACATATCTGAAATTGGTGAATGTATAATAGTTAACTTTATAGATATAGGAAAAACCCTGAGAACTTTTAGTTCTCAGGTAGATGTCATAGTCTCTGACTGCATACATCTATAATTGAAGAATAATAATAATAATAACTGATCAGCTTTTTACTATTAACTTATAATAAGATATCTTCTCAGTACTGCATTTCATTCATAGACAGATAATCAGACTGAATATCAGAATCAGATACTAGAACAGCATCTTTAAGTATTCTGTTTATATTATTAGAATGATTAACTTAAACATCTTCTAATCACTGAATTTATATATAATAATACAAAGAATGCAATCTTAAAGATATCTTCTTTCTATACTTATTATGAATATAATTCTTTATTACTCAGTAATGTTATGAATAACATTTCAAAGAAAGAAATAGACAGTCAGAATGTTAAACAGATACAAAGAACAGAGTATTTCTCAGTATCAGAAGTAAAAGTGAGATTGAAACTTTTAAATAAAATTTATAAGAAGACAGTGAAAAGTATTCATTATACTCAGAAGTGATAGATAAAATACTATAATTAAAAACATCTTTTAATGAAGTTCTTGATAGAGAATCAAGTACTACTTTCAGTAAAGAATATCAAGATAATAAAACTATGTAAGAAGCTTAGTAAGTAATAACTAGAATCTTTCTCAGTAACAAGAGTAATAAGTAAGCAGATATATGAGTTGAAATTACTTACAGAATTAAAATCAATTCATTCTGTTTTTCACATTTTCTATTTAAAGCTCTATAAGTAATATCTCAGAGCAGAGCTGTCTTGACTGAATGATATTAAGATTAAGAGTGATACTGAATATCTTATAAAGAAAATATTGAATAAGTGAATATATTATAGCAAGCTTCAATATCTTATTAAATAAGAAGATTATTTATTGTCAGAGAATTCATGAGAATCACTTGAGTATTTGAAAAATACTGAGAAAAAGATTATAAGTTATAAGATGACTAGTAGAGACTGTCTTATTATATATCAGAGATATTGAGTAAGAAATACTGCTTAAGACTTCTCATTTTTCTCAAAGAGTTTTTTTAGAGATAATCTTATAATAATAAGTCAGTGTCTTATAAGCTCTGTAGCACTCTTCTTCTATTTTCTCTCAAAGAATTTTTTAGAAGTTTAATGAGACTATATAAGTGTAAAATTTCTGAAGCAGTTAATAAGAAAAGAAAGAAATATTTAAAATCAATAAAAAAGATTAATATTATTAATTCACAGATCACTACTATTCTAATAAGACTACAGTTCACTGAAAAAGTAAAAAGAGAGATTAGAGTCTATTTATTAATAATTATATCTTTATTAAACTCATTCTTCACTGTTAAAGTCTCTGACACTGATATTTTTATCTGCTGAGAAGTTAGTGCTGCAGCACTGCAGAAGAGTATAAGAAATATATAAAATATTAACTTATTAACTTACAAAGTATCTCAGTTATCTACTCTAATTAAAGTGAGATTCTCTTTAATCAGTAATTAATCTCTATAATACTTTTAACAGTGATACTGACTAATTTCTTCTTAAGATCAGTCATTCTGAGATGTTTTTTCATCTTAGAGACTTATACTTTTATCTTCTTTTACAGATAAGTAAGAGAGATCTTCTCAGTCTTGATAAAATTCATCAATACTTAGAGCTCTGAGACTCTTACTCTGTACTGCTTAAGTATCTAAGCTTCTTATTAAAGCTAATACAATATCTTCTTATAGAGTAGATAATACTTACAGAGAGATAGAAGTCATTATTATAAGTATAACAGAAATAATAAGAGTAAGAGAAGAGATAGATATATAAGATCTCTTTCTTCTTCAGCTGCTTAGCATAGTATAGATAAGTAATAATACTAGTCAGAGACTGTACTGAAGCCTTCTTATAAAAAGAAGATAAAGAAATTATAAGATTCTGTAGACTTAACTCAGTAGTATTCTGAGCAGAGCTCAGATATACTGTGAGAGAAGAACTATGAATTAAGCTTCTCAGAGTCACTGTTTTCAGAATCAAGCTCTTCTCAGATTTCTCTTTGAATGACTATACAGAGTTATACATTACTGTGTTAACTGAGAGAGAAGACAGTGTTATAACAGTGATAAGAGAGATAGAGAAAGAACTGAATATAAATAAACTAACTAGTAGAAGGAATAACATCTCACTGCAAGATATGATAACTATCATCACAGCTGTAAGAGAAGTAGAAGAAGATGTGATAATAAGAGCAGTGCTTCTGCAGCTCATTGACATTATCATCTCTGTCTTCAACCTGACTTTCTTAACAGTTATAAAGGCTGCAGCTGCACTATGAAGATGTTTATTATTTATTAGAAAATGTCAGAATAAGTCTCTTATTATCTCTTAAAAATGATACTCTCATACACTCACTATTATAGATAAGAGAGAGAGAGAAGAAAAATATTTTATAAGAAAAGAGAATCTTTTCAAAAAATCCTATTACTACTGTTAACTTTGTCTCTAAAATACATCACTTTTATAGAGAATTTTATATATAAAACAGAATATAATAAGAGATCTGTAAGTCACTTATTAACTATATTTTTCATATTTTAAATTAATATATAAGAAACTCACTTATTATATATTTGATTTGAATGAAGATGAGAAAAAAAAAATCTATATAGTTAGTAGAAAAACTCATCTATTTCTTTATATTATATACAGTATATGTACTATTAAATTAATAAGTAACTGTTACTATATAATAAAGATAATTTCTAATCTGATAATCTTAAGAGTATCAGAACTATACTCTTAAAGAATAGAGTATTATTATACTTCTAGCTATATTAAGATCTTACTGCAGTTTCATATAGCTTATTACTTTTATACAGATAATTTCATTCTGTTTGAACTGATTTTCAATTACTCTATAACATTATTTAGATATATCATAGAAAGATCTGATTAATGAATATAAAAACTCTACTTTTATACAAGATCAGCAGATTACTCTTTCTTAATAGTAAGATGCTGCTGAGATATCACTCTGATTATTCTCACTTACAGAATGAAAGAAGAGTATCAGCTCATTATCTATATAGAATAACTAGATACTGACTTCTTATTAAAGAAGTCAGTAATTTATTTTTCTTCTACTGAAATATATATAAGAGTTACTATGTTTCTTATATAATCTTCTTAGTATACTAAGTATCATATCTGTGATATTCTTGTAATAACTCTGTAGTCTACAAGCTTGCTATTCAAGCAAGATAGTCAAGCTCACTTATACAGCTTTTTAAACAACTATCTCTACATAACATCACTGACTAGTCACTGCTTCGGTTCCGCCACATTATAAAAGAGAATATTATTCAATATTAAGAGACAGAGCTTGATCAGATTATAATCATATTTATTTATGAAATGAAAGAAGTTAAGTGAATTTTCTTTACACTTATTTCTCTACATCATATCATGTATAATCATCTACTGAATCTGCTGATTTTACAAGAGAATTCTGATAATTACACTATTATCAGACTGCTGATAATTTGAAAGACAGTATTATATAACATTTTAATACAGAATAGTGATGAAAATAATGATTATTTAGTATATAAGTCTCAGATAATAAGATATTTACATTACAATTGAGATATCTCATTTCTTTAGATAGAATAGATAGTTAATGAATAACAGCTGTTGTACTGAGTAATAGATAACTAACTAGCTTAATAGTATTGATTTCACTGACAGAACAGTATACAGTGTCTTGTAGTATCTTAGTAGTATTCTGATAATGACATCTGTCAATTACATGATTACTGAGTAGTGTCATGATGATGTTAGGAAGTTCTGCACTGTCTCAACATTATCTTGACATTTAATATTCAGTGACATGTCACTGAATATAATGATGGAACATGTGTTACAATCGGTGACACGTGACACGGGTGGAATGGTGGATCCACGGTGTAATCACCGTAAATTAACCCTACGTTCTTCCCGTATGGTTTTATTCATGCGATGTAGTTAGTTGATACCTCGGCACTGTGTGAATTGTCAAAAATCAAAGAAACCAGAAAATCAAGAGTAAAAAAGGCGAGCGCCCATTGCTAACTTTGTGATGCTTCCAGATGCAAACCGCAAGGAAAAGGAAAATGGATATCCGCTTGATATACATGGAGTGACATTGGCCACCATTCAACCAATCAATCATGCACTTCCACGAATTTTTACGGGCGATTGGCCCTGAAGTCGAGGATGTTGAGGAAGGTAAGCAAGCAACCAAAGGGCTGCCAAGGTACATAAGTGTACATACGCAAGGGATGTTGTACCTTATACCATACCTCCCTGCTACCTAGGCGCATACTAAACAAAGTATCTTCCCTCTTTATTTGGGGAAAATTATAGAAGCGTTTTCACTATTCTCCCAGGAAATCCCTTCACAGAACTTAGGCTTTATTGATTCTCGTGCGAGTACCATCAGCCTCACTATCCACGGCCGTGATTTTCAAATCCGCCAATCGCCAACTATCCTCTCCTCAACCCGTTCAGGGGGAACTACGGGCGCGGGTATGTTTTTTTTAATAGTCCGTTTATTCCAAGCCGATCTACCTTTTGATGTCCTACTGGTTTGCCAACGAAATGCCCCGTTTTCTAACCCAGTATAAAATATCAATCCGCCTTCAGTTCTATGGAAAATCACCCCCTTCGTCGCAGAATGGCTATCTTCCAAACAAAATACCCTCTGGACATCATCAATCCTAAACCAGGACTCTACCGTTGTCGAGCTTGGTTGTGGGATATCTGGGGTCATCGCCCTCACACTCGCCCCATCTATTAGCCATTACATAGCTACAGACCAAGAATACGTCCACAAACTACTAAAGGAAAACCTCGAAGCAAACACTATAGCCAATGCCAACGCCACCGCCCCCCGCCGTAATGATCAGCACCGCCAATCCCGGCGCGGCCCTCGAAAACCGCCATCTACCCGTTCTTCAAATCAACACTCCCCATCCCCTTCCCGACACCGCCCGGACACCACCAGCACAGGAAACGTAACCTTCACTGCGCTGGACTGGGAGCTTGACTCGCCATGCACACTCAAACAAGTCATCAAGCCCTCCTCTACTCAATCATCAGAAAAAACGAAAGAAGAAGAAAGCGATGAAGTAGAAAAAGACCCGGGTTTCGACCTCCTCCTCGCCTGCGACTGCATCTACAACGACGCCCTAATCGATCCTTTCGTGCAAACCTGCGCAGATATCTGTCGGCTGCGGCCTGGCTATACACTACCGCCTCCGTCCCTGCCTGAGGGCGCACCACCACCAACACCGCTCGCGTCGAAAAGGCGGCCAACTGTATGCGTTATTGCACAGCAACTGCGGGTGCCGGATGTGTTTGAGTCGTGGCTGCGCGCGGCGCTGGCGGAGTTTCGGGTGTGGAGGGTTAGCGATGAGGTTCTTGGGAAAGGGATGGGGGAGGGCTTGGGATTGAAGGGTGGGTCGGGGTATGTTGTTCATGTGCTTGTGCTGAGGGAGTAGGAAGGGCGTGGTTGGCGTGCATTATCCGTGTACACCAACGTGTCTCAGCGTTTGTATGGAACATCGTGGGGAAACAGAAATGAAGTGTATTATGAGGATGAATGGGCAATGTAACTTGTCGATTTGATTGTGTAAACTTTCTGCTCTGATATATCCAGGGCATTCGGAAATTAGCTGTTGACTGTTGCTGTGTTTGTCATAATTTGTTCGATGCTCCTTTATTCTGTACACCAGCTCCTTTTCACTTCGGGAATTTATTTGTTTCTACGACTTGGTAAAATTATTCATCGACCGATGATGAAACATGCCCATGGTGTGCGAAACAGAAACACCCCCTTGATTCAAAATGTAACTGCACCCCATCCACCGGGTCCCTGAGGCGCAAGAGTTCCGGCCGGGATTCTCCGCAATGGTTACACGAAGTAGAATATTCCCCCCCCTTGAAACTCCCAAAAATCACGAGCATTCGGAATCTTCCCCCCTCTGGCAGCCACAGGTACGGACATTATTACATTACCCCCTTACCTACTTCTTCCCCATGATCCCCTCAAACTTCCACGTCATCTCAGTCTCAAAAGACCCCTTCCCAATCTCCAACCAGTCCAAGTTCGCCCACTTCTCCGGTCTCTCCAACGCATCCACAAAATGCTTCATAGCCAACACGGTCTGAGCCGCCCACCGCTCCTTGCTAACATTCCCCACCCCAACCGCCAACGGAGGCATTAAGATCCTATCAATCCTCTTCTTTTTATTCTCCTCCTCCTTCCCCTCCCCTTCCCTACTTCCTTCCTCCCCCTCAACTCCCACAACCCCCTGTTGACCCCGCTTCTCCTCGCCCTCCCTAACCCGCCTATTCCACCTCTCCACCTCCACCATCAACGCCCACACACACTTATACACAACCTCACGATCCCACACCACATTCTCCGGCATGCGCATCGTCGGACAAAGCGCCACCCACCGACAGCCCCCCAGCGCCCGGCCCGTTTTCACAATCTCCTCCGGAAACGGCACAAGCGTGCAGGTGCCCGGAGGAGCATAGCCGCGCCAGTGCTCGTAGAGCGTTTTCTGCGCGGCATTGGTTAGAGTGTCGTAGTTGTGGTGGGGCAGACAGAAGACGCGGGAAATGGCGTCGTCGAAGGCACCGTCGAGGCGGCCGTAGGAGTTTGCGGGGGAGACGACGAGGTCGAACGGCTGTGTGGGTGGGACGAACTCGAGGCGGCTCTGGAGGGGGGTTATTTTTATTTTTTGATGGGGTTGTTGGGTTGGTTCTGGTGTGGTGGTGGTGGTGGAAGAGGAGGAGAGGACGAGAGCGGGCCAATATTTGCGGAGGGCGTCTTGGAAAGCGGTTATGTTCACTTGTTCTCTGCAGAGGAGGATGATTTCGGGGAGGTCGATAAACGGGTTCGACGATGGGGTTGAAGGTGAAGACATGGTTTTGAAGTTACTTTTGTTTTTTTCTGAGTACGACCTGGCCAGATGATATATTCTATAAAATACTGAAGGGAATTGAAGGGCTCTGAAAGTTTTATTTATAGTTATCTCTTCCTAAACGAATATGTGTTTGTTGTTGTTGCCCTCTGAGGCTGTCCGCAGAATGATGTCAGCGGCTGACTCCACTTCCCCGCACAAATTCGCTCCGCCCCGCTGTCAACCCGAAGGTGCGCGCTAAACATGCGGAAAACATCCAAATAAAGCAATGATCCCCCTAAAATACTTCCTTCTGTGTGCAAGGTCGCTATCCATGTGTCTTCTGTGAAGAGATATTATTTAAACTACTCTGCGTGCCTATGGTAATAAGAGTACAATTGCGATTAGCTGGGAATTGGGAGTGGTGTATTACTCCTTGGTTCCTACCGCTCACTAGCACGGTAACATATTTTAATCGCCCTCCTCTTCACTCTCCGCCACCTTTTTCCTTCCTCAGCAACTCTAGTTTAATATTGGATACTAGTCCTGAAGGAAGTTGGCACTTGTCTGACCCTGCTACTGTCAGGGAGGACATTTCGTGATCTCGATGATGGCAGCAACACAGGTTTCCATGGCGCTTTTGTACACGGCTATGCAAATACGGCACGGGCAGTTAGAGCATTAGCATACGTGGGAAAATTAGATAAAATGGTTTCTTTAGGAAGAGCCTGCTCCCGCTGTGCCACGATCAAGGCGGGGGCTTGTTATCAATATGGGAGGGGAACAAAGAACCTCACAGCCACATCCCTCGGCTGGACAACATACTGACAAGTGTCCATCATTGCTAGCCCCGTCTGCCTCGCCACCTTTTCAAACCTCCTAATCCGCCTCCTTAATTCTCTCCTCCTCTCCTTCTGCTCCGTCCTAGGAGCCCGTGCAACCGCAACAGCCTGATTCGCCAGTAAGAACCGTTCTCGATCTGTAAACCCTCTCTCAAACTGGACCTGCACCTCCCGTAACTTCTAAAGAATGATAGGAAAAAAGAAAGTTTACATCAGCTTTTTCCCCCTTCCAATGAACCTAGGAAAGAAAAAAAAGAAGAAAAGATTGAAGTGATAAAATGGACAATGAACATAGAAAGTTGGAAGTACATATCAACATACCCGCTGCCTATAATTGGCCCTCGCAATCTCCCCCATAAACGCCTCGTATTCTCGTTTGCGCCTTTGGGCTAGAACCATGTCAGCAGTCTTGCGTTCGCGTAGGACTTTGTTGCGTTGCACGTATAGTTCGATTCGACGCTGGTGGTGTTTTTGGATGCGCCTAGTTATGCTGCTCAGAGCGACGGGCGACATTTTTTTGGGTTCTTCCGCTCGTGTGCGAGAGAAGGTGCAGAGGCAGATTTTGGGTTGATTTTTTTTTTTTTTTTTTTTTTTTTTTTTTTTTTTTTTGTTGCTGATTTTGCTTGTTTTAGAACGGGCTAGCCTCTCGTCTTCCTTTTGCTCCTTTCGGTATCTGGATGTTGAGTCTGCCGCTGTTTCGAGGGATGGGAATTGATATGCTCTGTATGAAGCGAAGTATATGAAGGGGTAGTAGTATGAAGGGTGGCTGAAATTGCAAACTAGCAAACTGAGCAGTGAGATAAAAGGCGTATGTTCTCGCCTTTTTATCTTTTATCCGTTGCTCCTATCTCCTAATTGGTTCGATTCCTAGAGACGAATTCGTGCAAATTTAGTGAGTGGAAGGAGTGAATGGGGCGGGCGCACGTTGCGAAGGGGAAGTGTTGATGATATGAAAAGCTGCGTGCCAACTCGATGTTTCTCTTTAGATGAATTAAGTGAGTTGGGGCCGTTGTAATATATGCATTCACAGATGGGGAGAGTGAATTAGGAAGACTTTGCCTGTGGGAACTGGGTTAACTATAACTGACTGTGAAAGTGCAGATGTATTCTCAGCTGAGTGGGCTATGATTTGTTTGTTCACTTTCAGTACGTAGTACTAGAAGCAAATTCGGTAGTGATAACATATCAACTGTGAATTTGCATATTACAAGTTTCCAAACATATATATACAAGGCGGAGTGGAGGGAAGTTAGGGAATGGGGGATACAAGGTATAACGGTAGCGAGTTGGACTGACGGCTATCCCGCATGTGAATCAGGACTACAGGGGAAATACCGAACACGGCAAGTGAGAGTGGGAAGAGGAGAGAAAAGCATAAGGGAGAGAAGCACCAGAAGGACGGAATAGTTCACGGAAATAGAAATGCTATATGAAAGCCAACTGATAAATTATAAGAGAGGAGAATTGCTATATTCTAATCATTCGATAGCGGAAAAGGCGGGGTGGGTTTCAAGGAGAGTCGAGAGTTGAGGGCAAGACGGTGGTTGATATGTAAAGCTGCACTTCTACCATCCCATCCATCCTAACTCAAACCAATCCCACCCAAACCATGCTCATCCAGACGCCGTTGTCCGCTATACAATGAGATGCGCCAGCGCAGACATGGATGGATCGGCTCCTGACTCGGTTGGATTATGGTTAAGTCCGACCACCTTTCACCTCCCCCGTTTCCCTGCTCACTTTTCGTCCGACATCCAGAGAAATAACACCAGATACTTCTTTTTTTGCCTTTTGTTTTACCCGCCACGCTCCTCACCCATTTGACAAAAAATGAAAGGAAAAGTAGGAAAAACAAACTAAGAAAAAATCGCAGAAAAGCCAGGGTTTCTCGCCTTCTTCCCCCTCCCAAATTCCGTGGTGACCGTGAACAAAAAAATCATATAGATAAAACATTTTGTCGAGAAGAGGATAAGATGACGATGGTTAATTATGCAGAGGAAGTAAAGTAAAACACACGTAAGATAAACAAACTCCAACACCAAGTATGGGGCGCGTTAAATGGAAAGAACGCAACAAGGCTGGTATGTGTACATGGAAACGAAATGAAATGGGAGAATGATGACAAAGATAGGAGAGGGAAAATTCACAAGAAGGAAAAAGAACCTCTAAATGACAAAGGAAATAAATTCATGCGAAGAAAAGGAAAAAGAAATATCGGTTAATTGCCTTTCGTTTTTCTCCCTTAGATTTCAAGATGACATGCAGATTTTTATGGCTTCTTCTCGCCCTCGCCACCCTGTTGGTTCTCAGTCGATTGTTGTTGTTGTTGTTGCTGGCCTTCCTCGGAACGGGCCTTGTGCATCTTGTCGAAGAGGGTGAGACTGGCGTTCTGGAGCTCGTCAACCTTAGCCTTCATTTCCTCAGCGGTGATGGAGGCCTCGCCTGATTGGCTGTTAGCAACGACCTCACGCAGAGCGGCAATCTTCTCTCTGATCTGGTCAGCTTCAGTCTTGTCGAGTTTGTCCTCGAAGTCCTTAAGGGCCTTCTCAGTATCGTTCAAGACGCTGTCGGCACGGTTGGCAGCCTCAATGGCGGCCTTGCGCTCTTTATCCTGGGCACCATATTTCTCAGCATCGTCAACCATGTTCTGGATCTCAGAGTCAGAGAGACCGGAGCCGGAAGCGATGGTGATGGACTGATCTTTGTTGGTGGCCTTATCCTTGGCGTGGACGTGGACGATGGAGTCGGCGTCAATGTCAAAGGTGACTTCGATTTGAGGGACGCCACGGTGTGCAGGGGGGATTCCAACAAGTTGGAAGTTTCCAAGGAGCTTGTTGTCGCGAACGAGCTCACGCTCACCTTGGTAGACCTTGATCTCGACGGCAGTCTGGAAATCGGCAGCAGTGGAGAAGGTCTGAGACTTCTTGGTAGGGATGGTCGTGTTGCGGTTGATCAGGCGGGTGAAGACACCTCCAAGGGTCTCAATACCAAGAGAGAGAGGGGTAACATCAAGGAGGAGAACATCCGTGACCTCACCAGCGAGAACAGCACCCTGAACAGCGGCACCAATGGCAACGGCCTCATCTGGGTTGACAGATTTGGCGGGCTCACGGCCGAAGATACTCTTCACGGATTCGGTAACCTTGGGCATACGAGTCATACCACCAACGAGGATGACCTCCTGGATGTCCTTAGCTTGGAGGTTGGCATCCTTCAATGCCTTTCGCACGGGCTCGACGGTTCGGGCAATCAGAGGTTCCACGAGAGCCTCGAGCTGGGCACGAGTCATCTTCGAGTTGATGTGTTTGGCACCGGAAGCATCAGCAGTGATGAAGGGAAGGTTGATTTCGGTTTGGAGAGCAGACGACAGTTCGATCTTAGCCTTCTCAGAAGCCTCACGGATACGCTGGATAGCCATGCGGTCACCGGAGAGATCAAGACCGGACTCTTTCTTGAACTGTTGAACAACGTTGCGAACAAGGGTGATATCGAAGTCCTCACCACCGAGATGGGTATCGCCGTTGGTGGACTTCACTTCGAACACACCCTTTTGGATTTCAAGAATAGAGATATCGAAGGTACCTCCGCCAAGATCGTAGACAGCGACCACACGATCCTGCTCACGCTCAAGACCGTACGCAAGAGCAGCGGCGGTAGGCTCGTTGACAACGCGAAGCACGTTGAGACCGGCGATTTGACCAGCATCCTTGGTAGCTTGACGCTGTGAATCATTGAAGTAGGCAGGAACAGTGACGACACCGTTCTTCACAGGTCTGCCGAGATAAGCTTCAGCAGTCTCCTTCATCTTTTGGAGGACGAAACCTCCGATTTGGGAAGGCGAGTATTTCTGGCCCTGAGCCTCAACCCAAGCGTCGCCGTTGGTGTGTTGAACGATCTTGTAAGGAACCTCCTTCAAGTCTCGCTGGCACTCGGGATCAGTGAATTTGCGTCCAATCAAACGCTTAGTGGCGAAGAGGGTGTTCTCAGGGTTAACGACAGCTTGACGCTTGGCAGCAATACCAACGAGTCGCTCGCCATCTTTGGTGAAAGCAACAACAGATGGAGTTGTCCGTGCACCTGAAAGAAACATGTCAGTTTCAATCTTTTGGTGATTTTTGGTGATTTATTTATTTTACTTATTTTTCCAGCCGAGTGATCGCCGGAAATAAGGATAGAATAAGACTCTCAACTAACCTTCAGCGTTTTCAATGATTCTTGGGGTCTTTCCCTCCATGACAGCAACAGCAGAGTTGGTGGTACCTAGTCAATCACGTCGGTTAGCTCAGAACGCACACCCGTGAGCATTGACAATATATAACATCGCTAGAATAATGGAGGTCAGAGTTTGTCCAGAGATAATACGTACCCAAGTCAATACCAATGACCTGGCCCTTCACCTTCTCCTCTCCCCCTTCTGTCGAGTTCCATCTCCGGAAGGATGTAGAGGGAAGTTTATAGGTGGATGAACGGGCAAAAGAGGGGGCAGCGCGAGGAAGCTAATTGAACGAATTCAAGTCAGTTTGACATTGTTATATGAAGTCCAGGTGAGTTTAAATCCAGACGGTGATAGAACACGTACCGCACGGGAGAACCGGGACGCAAGCATTATGAGAGGATAATCAAAGTATTAAGGGATCGAAAATAAAATACAAAGTGAGAATATAGAGACAATAGTATTACAGATGAGAAGGGAAAGGAGTTAAACAGAAGGGCGGGTGGGAGAAGATGGGAATGGGGGAGATAATGAGATGTTGAGGAGATGTTGAATTGGGAGGAAATGTGAAGAAGAAAAATTTGAACGGAGAAAAAAAGGACGGAGGTGACGCTAGTCTGTTTTGGGCGACCTGTCGAAAGCGGTAGAAGACGGGAGGTTGAGGTTGATGTGGTAGATGACTAATATATTATGTCAGCGACACATTGTGCAGAATAACTACGGAGTAACTTACATTAAACGAGATGAAGTGGGTTGTGCATGTACTGTACATACATGATGTATGTGCACGTTCTAAGTATGCAAATGATATCCTTATTAATGAGCAGTTAAGCTTCTACTTATCCTACACTGGGCATGGAGCTGGAGTGATATAATTGGGTAGCTGAATGTACAATACTTCCCCATACTATTTGCGCGTGCCAGTATCTCCCGCTCCATACATAACCTTTCGCTACTCCGCCGCGGTTGGGTCTGCCGTCATCGAAAAAGGCAATCTCCACCGCGCCTCGACTCACTATCCAGTACAACTACCTGTTGCCCCCCATCTTCTACTTAATATGGCCGCGTCCTAGCCTTTCAAGTTTCATTAATACAATGACCCTAGCGATCTTGCTCTTATTGTCACCATGACGCTCGACTCCGCATTGCTGTGAGTACCATAGTTAGCCGCCTTGATCTCTTCCTCGTCACTAGGCTTAAAGAGCTCTCTACTGACCTCCAAATGTTCACACAAAGTTACCGACCCACTGAATGCCTTGTCCTTCCAAACCACCGGAAATTCTTCCCTATCAAGATCCCCAATACGTTAGTGCCGGTTTACTTGCTTGCTCGTGGCTATATTTACACCTGGAAGGGAACGATGCTAACTACTCTTTTATGTAGACACCACCAACTACGCCACTATATTAGCACAGCTGATCCGGATCGAATATATGTCGCCGTAGAAAGGCAGATATTTGCCCTTCACATTTCTTCGAGGAAACGTGAGAAGATTGCTGTCGTGCCGTTTGCGCCAAAATGTCTGACCGCGGGTCTGGGTTGGATTGCAATTGGAGGCTCGGAGCATGGGGATTGTGCCTTCATTAGGATTGGCGATCCGACTTCTGGGGCTCCACGTGCTATGCTTCCTCTGCGAGCAGATGTAGATAGTCCCTTACCAGTTGATCTAGATCCTGCTCGGCCGCGATTTCCACCGTCAAGCTCCAGTGAGGTTCTACCTACTCTGCTATTTTTGTTGAGGCGGTGCGCTGACCGTTTCAGATATAAAAATACATGAATTTGGTGGGAGCATTGTCAATTCTGTGACAATCCATCGCCTACCAGCTATCAATCATACTTATGCGGACGAAGATGTCGCAGTTCTTAGGTACAAACTGTCATCCCCGAACTCTTGTGTCTGTCACTAACATCGGATGCATTTTTCTAGTAACAATGACACAACAGTGAGCATTTATTCTCTTACACGTTCGGAAATGATTCAAAGCATCCGCCATCCGATATGCATGAACTACGCTATAATCTCACCGGATTCGAACCTTCTCGCTGCGGTTGGTGATGCCAATCGTATCTACTTCTACCGAATTGAACCATCACCTGAAAACCGAGTCCCTGTTCGACATAGTGATAAAATGCTCATGGGATGGAACTGGCCGTTAATCCGCTCTGTGGAACTAGACGCAGATCCTCAGTATGATGACTGTTGTTGTTTCACAATTGCATTTTCCCCAGCTAGCCATCTTTGTGCTGTTGGTTCCCAAGCCGGGATCATCACGGTCTTCGACATCAAAAGCATCCTGAACACGGATCCCGAAGATGCGGGTGGGAGAGAGGATATTGTCTGCGTGTTTCAGTCATCCCGATCCTATTTTGAAGGCGGTGCAGTTCGGTCCATGTCATTCTCTCCTCGGCCCTGGGATCTCCTTGTCTGGGTGGAAGATTATGGACGAGCCGGGGTAGCAGATATCCGCCAGGCATTTTCCCGCCGCCAGATTATATCTCTTGATCTAGACGAACCAGGACTGCAAATCGTGCGGACGCGCATAGGCAGAGATGATCAGGAGTCGCCATCAGATTCAGACGAAGCTGATCGCTTTCTTGAACATGAGGGGCTGAACAACCTAGTGGATATCATTGAAGATGCTGCAGCGCAAAGGGAGCTGCAAAGCGGCGATTCAGAAAATGAATTATCACGTGAAGAGTTGTTACGGGAAATGGGCTATAGAGAAAGACATATTGTCGATTCCGTGAATGCCTCTGAATGGGACGACGGAGTATTATCTTCACGGATTCCAAGACTCCTGAGCCCCGAGTCGCTCATGGAAGCACACACTGGGAACCGCTCTCCTCGCGTGTCCTCTCCGGGACTTGCTGATGGGATTTTACGCGCTGATTATGGTGGAGATCGCCACCTAGAGCGGGTACGAGCAACAGTTCAACCGCCACCACCACCACCACGCCCCCCAGCTTCGATCACACAACCACACAACGAGCGGCTAACTCCTGCATTGCTGCCCGCCCATGGAGGCAACCCGGCAGCTATCACATTAAGGTGGACGCAGTCGCCGACACTTATACATCCCCCAGATCACCCTTCCGATGCCGACGGCTCAAATGCCGCTGGCCGAAGCGGCACAGCACAATCCACTGACAGCGAACAGCCAAATGGTAATGGAAGCGCAAATGGCCTCACAAGCAGTCGGCAACTGCCCCGCACACGAGTACTATTTAACCGTTCGCCCGACGCTCCAGCCGCACCCCTAGCCATCCAAGCCCAACAAATGCGCCTGCACCGCACGAGGTCCATCCCACGAAGAGCAGACCGCATAGACCCCACTGTAGAACGGCAAGAGACCCAAACGGGGATCTCAACCCACGAGGAGCGGACCCGGTTACGACGACAGGCGGCGGTTGAGGAAAATCGGCGGACGGGGACGGGTGCAACGCTAGGTCAATATCGTCGTCGCATGGAAGTAGGCCAGCTTCGGACACCTCGTTGGGTTCGCACAGCGCTTGCTGATGGTGGGAGTTTTGAGTCGACCAGTCGCGAGCGGGCGCGGGGACTAGGGACTGCAGGGATTGGATGGGGTGCCGATGGGCGGACCTTGTAAGTTTGCTATACAGTTAAATATAATATTTCACACATGGGGTGTCAATATATTGTGATACGGATACTCGGAAAACTAACTGAGCCGTTTACGATTTATTAGGTTCATCGGAACTGTGCAGGGAATCTTCCAGTTCGAGCTCAACGTCCAAGATCGAAAAACGTTTCCTGGATTTTCATGCAGATGAAGAAATAAATTTCAAAATCAAAATGCAAGGATAAACAACCATGCCATAGGAACGAAGCAGTTCCAACCTTGCCTACCCAAGCGAGTGTCAAACACTTCATTCTATCGATGTTGCCCACCTGCTACTCCCCGCGCTCGTCCCTTCCCTCCAAACATCTTCGTTTATTATCATTTTCCACGCGATATTTTTGAGTCGACCATTGAGAAGAAGCGCAAATATCAATCAATTACGAAGCACGATCCCTATTACTCACCACGGATGACGAAATTCTATCTATTTTGCTAAAATACCAACAGTGACTATATGACCCCTCGCATATGATTTTCCCTTTTGTAAATAAACGGTTTGTTTGCTGAGCATCATTGTCCCCTGTAGTTTCTGTTGTTCTGATGAACACAGCAGAACCTTGTCCCTCCTATTCCTTTCCCACTTTTTGTTTTCTGTACGTTCTATCTTTCATTCTTCTTTTTTCTCTCTTTTCTGGAGTGAAGCGAGCGGGATCGGATATAGCGTCAATTATGTAACCCCAAACTAACACAATGGTAGGGCTTGGAGGTTGGGCGTCTTTTCAGCCTTCCATGATTTATTTTTATTTATTTTCGATTTTTTGTTTGTATGCCTTTGGTTCTTTTGCGTGGTCTAGTTTTTCTCATTTTCTTTTGCTCGTTTCTTTACTTGACTAACAAGCAGCTAACGCATCTATTCAATGAATTTCGAAATTCCCTTTTTTCTTTGGTATTGTCTTTACTTTCCTTCTCCTTCCTTCTTCTTTTATTTTTCGTTTCTTTGTAAATTGATAATTTGAATGTATATATATCACTTGAGAGTTTGTTTGAGCCATCAGCCAACAAGCACACAAAAACCAGTGCGAAACAACAAACTTTCTTTTTTGTCCTTGTCATTTAAATTCCTGGGTAATCCCAGTTCTTACTGTTACCTTTATTTCTGTTAATTCTGGTTTTTTTATCTTGGATTCCGCTTTTCTTCTTCCCTTCATATTGTGGTGGTTGGGTTTGTATCTATTATCACTCTCAAAATATGGGTTTTCGCTTTTCATTTCTCTTTTAAAATTGTACTTGTCATTCTTTTCTTTGTTAAACAACTTGACATATCTATGTATGTTCAATTGACTGTTTGGCTATGCTGATACTTCCCTCGTAATATAATGCGCTGAAATGAAGACCTGGAATCATGGTCTTCGAACCGCAACCTATTAATTATTCATGATTCCAGTACCGCCATGTTCGAGGTGAGGTCTGAAATTACCATTTCGGGCACCCGCTTAATTTTAGTCAACTAACTTAGTTAAACGCGCGCCAATTAGTTCGCTAGAAGCCAAGTGATTCGGATATTCCCCTTATAATTCCAGAGACATGTTATTACTTACCTCAACGTCAAGTTGTGGCTCGCAACACCAATGAAGCTTCTAACATGGCGTGAGTAACTAGATTATTATTCGGTGCAATCCTTGCTCTCGTGTATGGGGCTGGGTTTTTCCATAACTATTGCCCGTTCCAGACCGCTGCAGAGCCAAGTTTCTTTAAGCCCCGTTTATGATATTGAGCTCGGAACATCCACTGTCATTTTGGACTTCCTCGTACAGACAGTTGGAGTATTTTGCGGGTGATTTTTGAGGCGAAATCTGACTAGATATTTCTGCCCATTCTTGGTTTTTAGTCGGGGGCGCGAATAATATTTGGAAGTTGTCCGGTTTATCTGCTCTCTCCAGTGAAAGGGATTCCAGAATGCCGTTCGCTTATTAAATATTGATTTCCATGCAACATCGAGATACATTGCCTTATTCATCTGGTGCAACTTGCGGAATCCTAGCGGCCACAACGGCCTCAGCCAATCTTCTACCCTCGCTTTCGCCTGCTTCAAGCAACGGTGAGGATATGTGAAACCTTTCTTACCAACTGGCTTGCCCATCCTCTATGCTGCCATCGTCACCTCATTTTGTGAACCTTGGACTTGTCGGACAGATGTAATATTCTTTTCCAGCAATTCCTTGCAAAACTTCACACCAGCAGGGGGAAGTGGGCCTACCCTCCCAACGGCAAATACATTGGTAGTGAACTCACCATGCCACTGAAGACGCGACCAGACCCTTGGTTAATATAATAGGCTGGGGAGAACTCGCTAGGCCGGACGGTAGCTATGAATGCGCCATGCAGATTACTGAGGCTTTGAATCCTGAGTAAGACTTTGAGCTGATCCATCTGGGCGGTGGGGATAAGGATCGGATTTGATGGGAAGGAACGACCTCCTCCAATTATATACGCTGGACTTTCCTAATTTCCTAATAAGATCTTTTCTCTGTTATATTTATCTATACCCAAACCGGAAACGTCGACCCGATATGACCATGAGGAACCTGCCTATCGTAGGTACGAAATGGGATAAGACTTTGCGCAAGACAGAGCTTTTTTTTCTTTAACTTTCCGCGTTTACACTCTATCACACTTCATCAATATCTATAGTATATAGCATAACATGCTATTTGGCGCATTTCTTACTCTGCGCTACTTGCTGATAAATTGATATCTCTTATCCCCCTGGCCACGTTGGATACCACTCTGTGTATACACATGTTTTAAACAATGTCCCAAACCCCAGTCCAAGAGGACAATGTCGGTGCAAACAATGGCGATGAACAGCCTCGTGCTGATGCTACTGCTGCAGGAGACGGTGGTGGTAAAAAGAAAAAGAACATCTCCATCTCATGGCCCGCCTTAAAATTTTCCATGGGCAATCTTACGGTGACCTTCCAACAAATCAATCTGGCCCGACTCTTTCGTCGGAAAAAGAAGGAAGACGCTGATGGACCGCCCGATCCGACTTTCAAAGAGGTTTTCAAACTGTACAAAAAGGAGTATCATGACGTATGGGCAAGCGTCCTCGTAGGTTTACCAATTTTTCGTTCTCTTTGTTGCTATAAGTTGACCTGCGGGTCTTTGCTAACATTGACACTTCTTTCTTCCCGTTAGTTTCTATTAAATGTGTTGGCATTCATTTCCCTCTCCTCCTTCGTCATCGACAGATACATGAAAGGCGTCGACTTTGACGGCCATACCGTCAATGGTCCATCGAATAGCATCGCGCTAGATTTGAATGTGTTACTGCTTCTCAGCATTGCGTTACCACTCGCCTTTTCCGCGTCAGGGCTATACTTTTCGATCTTCTTATTTTTGCCGGATAAGTTGGTTTGGATCACCGGATTCTTGAATGTTAGTGCGAGCTTTGGTACCGGTGCTGTATATCTCTATAGGCGCCAATGGGCTATCGGAGGCACTTTTTCTGGCCTTGGACTCCTCGCGATTATCTACTTCGTGAACTGGATACCACGAATCCCTTTCACGGGAGTCTTGCTTCGATCGTCAGCCGCTGTGGCCAGACAGCATGGGTCGGTGAATCTGATAAGTATTATTGGAAGTATCCTTACTACCGGATTTTCCGCGTTGCTTTTCGTGACGCTCGTCACGACTTATATTGCATTCGACCCAGACGAAAACAAGGCGAGCCCACTTTGTCATAATCTCAGATGTAAATCCATTGTTACGAAGACACTAATGACTTTTATGGTGCTTTCCGCCTATTGGTTTACCGAGTGGATGAAGAGTACCATGCACACGACAGTCGCTGGAGTGTATGGCTCCTGGTATTTTTATGGTGGTAATTCTGACGAGATGCCAAAGCGACCTTTGAGAGGCGCTTCAAGACGGGCCATCACTTACTCCTTTGGTAGCATTTGCCTTGGGAGCTTGTTCGTCGGGGTGGTTGATATGCTCCGCCAACTATGCACCATATTCAGACAGGAAGAAGCTATCGGTCAAACTATCATTGGGAGAGCCACATCTCATGCTGTAAGAGGAGTTATGAGCTCACTTCGACGGATGACCCTAGCTTTCAATCGATATGCATTTTCCCATATGGCTCTGTACGGCAAACCCTATGGATCAGCCGCTAAGTTTACGTGGCAAATGATGGAATACCGCGGTATCGACGCCCTTGTCAACGATAGTATTGTTGGAACCACTATTACTATGGGGTCTCTCTTTGTTGGGTATCTCTGTGCCTTTGTATCTTACATTGAGCTGGGATACACGGTGCCGGACTTCAACAAAAGTGGGAGATTCACACCCGCTATCATGGCATACGCGTTCCTCTCTGGATTTCAGATCTGTAAAGCTTATATGACACCGGTGATCAGTGGGGTGGATACAATGTTTATGGCTATGGGGCTGGAGCCGGAAGCGCTTGCGACGCGGCACCCAGATCTGTGGGAGGCCCTGTTGGGGGTTTACCCTCGGATACAGAATACGATCAATCCCTGATTGTTATTTTTTCCCTTCCATTGCCTCAGAGCAGTCTGCCGGGTGGTTGTTGGCACTTGGTGCTTTGGGTTCGGCATTGTCTGATTTTGGACTACGAAAATCACTGTGGGATGGAGTTTTTTCCTTTGTCTACTATATTGTCGCTTCCATATTGTTATCACTAGAAATGGTTCTCCGGCCTGTCACATTGTCGCCCTCAGTGTCTTTCTGTCTCCATTCGAGGAGTATGTACATTCGTTAGAAAATCTCAAATGGCCGGCTTATCATTCACTTGATTGACTTTTCGAACAAGCAGTGACTTGTTTCAGCTCACCGGAGAACTAGCGTTATTTTTAGGCCGCTCCCATTCAAGCGAAACATTTTTGAAGGAGTAATGATCTCCAACAAGGTATATAAGAGCTTGCCGGCCGCTCCACTTTTTTTTACCGCTCTAAAATCAATCATTATGAAAGACTGGTCACGCCCTTATTTCGGGTCCGAGGTTGAAAATAAATTAAAGTTTCAGAGCAAGCCAAGCGCGGCTGTTAAGCGCCAGATTAGTCAGGTCTCAGGAATTCACATATGAGGTTTCCCACTAACAATTCCATTCAATGCTGCACTGGGAAACAGAAGGGGCTGACAGGAAAGCTTTGAAGTTGATCGCGATATATTTCATAACTACATTGCTCGTAATCTTGCGCCGGTAACGTTAATCAATCTTTGCCGAAGCGGGAGGTAAAGGTTGGAACATCATTCTTTGAAGCCCCACATTCAAAAGATGATCCGATGCAGTTTACGATAAACTTAACTTGACATGCTATCTGGAGTTGTTTATATTTTTTCTTAGCATCGTCTGCCACATCATTTCCTACACCCTTGGCGTGGGAAAGTTGACAAATATGGCAGAAGACCGAGGTTTACTAGATGCTGTCCAGCAGGTTCACACTGCGGCAAATAATTTGGCCGGAGATGATACCCTGGACGTCTGGATAACGAGAGCAGGAAATGAAGAACTCGCAAATGGAGAGAGGGAAGCTGGGACAAGATTTCAATCGCGGTCCCGAAGATGCGAGGTCCAATCTGATGAGGAGCTGAAAGCAGAGCTGGAGCGGGAGTTTCTGAACCCCTCTCCTCGGTTTAGTACCCCGTGGTTGAATAAGTTGCAACAGTATGTTCCTTCCCCATAGGACATTGTATTTTTTTATCGCAAATTTTGATGGCTTTAATCTAGGCGATGGGAAGTTCCTGTAGACTACACGAACCTCTTTGAACTAGCACCACCACAGACCCGCACAATCATTCGGTTTACGCGGGAAGGGCTGGAAGGCAGGGTCACTGGTTATCGCGAGGTAACTGTTCCTGCGAGCAGCGCTACAGCGAAAAATTCTACGTCATTGCTTAGACGACCTGCGGGCCGTGCTGATTTCGTCCGCGGCGCTGCCGGATTCTTTCCGTTTGCACCAGGCGGGCTGGAAGGCGTGGAAGCGATTGCTGAACTTGAGTCTGATGCTCAGAATGATGGGCGTCAGACTTCTGCGGGAGGAAAAGGATCGAGATTAGACCGAATCATCAATTTTGGCGTGGAAGGTGGGCTGTTGGAGGTTCCCCCGGGATTCTCCCGGGGATCGAAATTCGAGAAGACTAAGAGCAAGGATGATGAGGGTGATGCACGAGACGTGGAAGACACGTTAGAACAGGAGGAGAAAGACACGGATGAACCGACGCAGGAGGGGGTTTCTCCTGGTGAAGATAGAAACCTCCAAATCACCGAAGAACTCCAAGAGGATTTATCCAGTGATGAAGAGGAAGAAGATATCGATTCTTTACTACCCGTTGAATACCCGGCCTTGGAACCAAGGGGCCAGCTCCTTGCGCCTACTTCGAAAAAAGGAGGTAAAGAGTGGGCTCATGTGGTGGATATCAACAAGGAGATTACAAATTTTTACGACCTGGTACCGGATATGGCAAGGGAATGGCCGTTCGAACTGGATACTTTTCAAAAGGAGGCAGTCTACCACCTGGAAAATGGAGATTCTGTTTTCGTTGCCGCTCACACATCTGCTGGAAAAACGGTTGTGGCAGAGTATGCGATTGCGCTCGCTGCCAAACACATGACGAAAGCCATTTATACTTCTCCGATTAAAGCCTTAAGTAATCAAAAGTTCCGCGACTTCAGAACTACTTTTGAGGATGTTGGAATCCTGACGGGAGACGTCCAGATTAACCCCGAGGCGAGCTGCTTGATCATGACTACAGAAATTCTGAGGAGTATGCTTTACCGCGGAGCTGATCTAATTCGCGATGTAGAGTTTGTCATTTTTGACGAAGTGCACTATGTAAATGACCTGGAAAGAGGCGTGGTTTGGGAAGAAGTCATCATTATGCTACCGGAACACGTCACTCTAATTCTGCTCTCAGCTACGGTTCCAAACACATACGAATTTGCCTCTTGGGTTGGCCGGACCAAGAAGAAGGATATCTATGTCATCTCGACACCCAAGCGCCCGGTCCCATTAGAGCATTACCTGTGGGCGGATAAAAGCATGCACAAAATCGTCGACTCAAACAAAAATTTCATCGAGAAGGGATGGAAGAAAGCGGATGATATTTTGTCCGGGCGAGACAAACTTCGTGCTCAGAAAGCGGCGGAAGCCCAGTCCAATACCAACAATAGAGGCGGTCATGGAGACAGGGGCCGTGGTGGGCAACCCCAACGTGGCAACCAACGAGGTGGGGCTCAGCGTGGAGGCACCCAACAAAGAGGGAGTGCACAGCAGCGCGGCAGAGGCCAACCTGTGTCTCGTGGAACTGGTAATATCGCTAGAACAGGCCGAGGCGGTGGGCGCACGACTGTTGCACAAGACCGAAATATCTGGGTCCATCTTGTACAACACTTGCGAAAGGAAAACCTGTTACCCGCGTGTATTTTTGTGTTTTCCAAGAGAAGATGCGAGGAAAATGCAGATTCTTTATCTAATCAGGATTTCTGCACGGCATCGGAAAAGAGCACTATCCATATGATCATTGAAAAGTCGCTGGCAAGGCTGAAGACGGAAGATAGAGGACTTCCACAAATTCGTCGGGTTAGGGAGCTGCTGAGTAGAGGTATTGGGGTTCACCATGGCGGCCTCTTACCTATCATCAAGGAAATTGTTGAAATATTATTCGCAAAAACCTTGGTGAAAGTGCTGTTTGCTACAGAAACTTTTGCAATGGGTCTGAACCTGCCGACGAGGACTGTCGTATTTTCTGGCTTCCGAAAACATGACGGTCGGTCATTTAGAGATCTCCTTCCAGGTGAATATACCCAAATGGCAGGGAGAGCGGGTCGACGTGGGCTTGACACAGTCGGATCTGTAATAATTGTTGCGTCTGGCAAGGATGAGGCGCCTCCCGCCGGCACCTTACGACGCATGATTCTAGGCGATCCGACCAAGCTTCGATCCCAATTCCGACTTACCTATAACATGATATTAAATCTCCTGCGGGTAGAAGCCTTGAAGATTGAAGAGATGATCAAGCGAAGCTTCAGTGAAAATGCAACCCAAGCACTCCTGCCGGAGCACCAGAAACAAGTGCAACTGTCCGAAGCTAGTTTGGAGAAAATAAAACGGGAGCCATGCGCCATATGTGATATCGACATGGAGACTTGTCACGAAGCCGCAGTGGAGTATTCGCGGCTAACTACCAAACTTCATATCAACCTACATGCATCTCCTGTGGGGCGACGCTTATTCTTCGCCAAGACCGTGGTTGTCTTTAAAAAGGTGAGGAATATACATTGAATTTTTAGTTGGCGAGATTTACTAATATTGGCTTCTCTTCTGCAGAACGGCATCAGGACAGTTGGTATGCTCGCTCGCGATGGTATGGCTCCCGGGCCAAACCTTGGCCTACAAGTGTTCGAATTCGGCCCAATCAGTGCGAGCCGGCATCCAAGTGATATCCTTCCGTATCTACCAGCATTTCGACATTTATTTTCGCCGCTGTCAACAAATCCTAACGAGATGGTGTTGAAGACTTACAAGATTCCACTTGAGGACCTTGAATGTGTAACCACGACGGTTGTAAAAATAGGTGGCCCAACTTGGTATCTGAATATTAAGAAAGGTATGTAGGAAAGCCTCATTTCGGCAAAGCTTTTTTTTTTTTTTTTTTTTTTTTCAATTTTCTATAATGACCTGGTGCTAACCTGTTGCAGAGTCATTGAAAGTTGCACAAAAGGATCTTGTACCTCTATGTACCTCGTGGGAGGCCAGTGCATGGGACGAATTGGCATGGGACCGAGTCAAGGAACTTCAAATAGTCGAGATTCTTAACCAGCGGCAGGCACAAGTCGCTATCGTCGAATCCAGCGAGTGTCTGCAGTGCCCAGAATTTCTGAAACATGTAAGTTTGAAGACTATCAGATTCCTTGGCTAAAATTAGCCTGATTGGACAATGCTGACACTTGGGTAGTTTGAGATGCAACATGACGAATGGCAGGTAAAAGAGAACATTTCACAGTTAAAACAGTTAATGTCGGATCAAAATCTGCAACTTCTACCGGACTACGAGCAGCGGATTTTGGTCTTGAAAGATCTTGGTTTCGTTGATGAGGCTTCTCGAGTCCAATTGAAGGGGAAGGTTGCCTGTGAGGTATGTTTCTCTGCGACCCACAAATAAAGCATTTTCAAAATAATAATTAACATATCCATGTTTAGATCCATTCAGCGGACGAACTCGTCCTGACAGAATTGATTCTGGAAAATGTGTTTGCAGAATATGAGCCAGAAGAGATTGTTGCACTGCTGTCCGCCTTCGTCTTCCAGGAGAAGACCGAGAGTGTCCCAACGCTAACACCACGGCTTGAAAAGGGGAAAGAGGCCATAATCAAGATATCGGAAAAGGTAAATGACTTTCAAATCCAACACCAAGTGATCCTCTCGAGCGAAGACTCCAACGACTTCGCGAGCAAGCCACGATTCAGCCTTGTCGAGGTGGTGTACGAGTGGGCTCGGGGAATGTCATTCAACCGGATCACAGACTTGACTGATGTGATGGAAGGCACAATTGTACGTGTTATCACACGACTGGACGAAACGTGTCGGGAGGTGAAGAGTGCAGCCAAGCTGGTGGGCGACCCAACGCTGTATAGCAAGATGCAACAGGCACAGGAACTGATTAAGCGCGACGTAATATTCGCGGCATCTCTTTACATGTAAAAAAGAACGCGGTGATTAACTGATCGCTGGCCAAGTGATTCATCAAAATTTTATCCTTTGAAAGTCGGTGCTGCGGCTGTGATTTAAATGACAAAGGACGGTTCTGGAGCTATGTTGAAATATTTATGTGTCGGAATGTGCCTGGACCTGGAGACACACATACACACACACTCACATTGTGTGTAGAACCAAGCTCGATAGTTTACATTAGAGTCTGTTGGGGTGTTTGGCATTGAAGAGCCTACCTAGGCACATACATATATCGAATGGAATGGCTGTATCCGCTTTTCGATTCTGTATTTATATGACTTTTTGGTGTTGGCGGAGTATTCCGAAAAATAAAGTAGAAGGAGGGTTTTGTGGATTGAAAAGTACAAAAAGAAAAGAAAGAAAGGGAAAAAAAAAAAAAAAAAGTCGATCCATGCTAACTAACTCAATTTTAAAACCGTGACCGACCCCCCACTGATCTCGTCTCTCCAGGCCAACTCTCCTCAAACACTACCATCACTACACCCTTTTCCACGCCCCAATCACCCACTCGACGCTGCACAGCTTGCACCAAGGCCACGGCCTATTTTTGTCACAACCTGGAATTCTAGATCTACCCTCCTCAGGCCTGGCGCTGGGGGTTGTTTTAAGCGCGAAATGGATGTCGCAGCGCTCCGGGAACGTATCCAAGCCACCCTCAACACCAATGCCGACTCTAGACAACAGGCAGAGGCGGACCTGAAATTCGTATGTTATTTCAGTCGGCGTCTCTGTTTATACATGCATGCTGATAATATGCTCACTATTTTCTACCATTAGGCAGAGGAGCAGCCTGGATTCGTAAATGCGCTGTTGGATATTTTGCAGGCAGAGCAGGACAATGGAGTTCGACTGTCTAGTAAGGAACCAACCCCCGCCATATTTTCTATCTACGTACGCTATACGGAACAAATACCACATAACATTGTCTCGTCTTTTTGGCGAGTCATGTATATACACACATTTTCATAGACTTTTCTGTCCTTCGCATTGCTGACTCAAATCCCTTCTTGTTCGCCTCTTGTAGCGGTGGTGTATCTGAAAAATCGAGTTACTCGAGGATGGGCCCCTGCCGAAGAACAATCCATTCATAAAGCTATCCCAGACGAAGATCGAGCTCCATTCCGAGCCCGTATTATCCCCTTGCTCGCGTCCTCCCCACCTGCCGTTCGATCTCAGCTGGCCCCGATCCTATCCAAGGTCCTCCAATACGATTTCCCTTCAAAATGGCATGACTATATGGACGTGACTCTTCAGCTACTCAATACCAACGACGCAAACTCAGTTTTTGCAGGCTTGCAGTGTCTGTTGGCAATATGTCGTGTTTACAGATTCAAAGCGAGCGACAAGAGGGGGGATTTCGAGAAAGTGGTAGAAATTTCATTCCCGCGATTACTGGCTATTGGCTCTTCACTTGTCGATGAAGAAAGCATCGAAGCGGGAGAGATGCTACGGACAGTTGTCAAGGCATATAAGAATGCCACCTATGTGGGTTATGAAAACTTCTATTTCTAAAAGCGCGGGGACTTTTGAGCATCCCAAGAGTCTTTTACTAACGTGGAACGCTTTTGTTAACTGCAGTTTGAAATGCCAAGTTTCCTAATGACCCATCAAGCAACGGTGGATTGGTGTACTCTATTCTTGAGAGTCATTGGAAAAATCCCTCCAGCGAGTTCTATGCTAGAAGACGTAGATGAGCGGGAGCTTAACCATTGGTGGAAGGCCAAAAAATGCTCATATGCCAACTTGAACCGCCTATTCGTTCGGTATGTTCATGGGAAATTATATTTGAAGGGGAAGGTAATCTAACTATTTGTGATACTTTGGTAGGTATGGTAACCCCAATCTGCTTGGGAAGCCCGGCTCGAACAGATATGCACAATATGCGAAGTCTTTCATCTCGACATTTGCTCCCGAGATTCTGAAAGGCTACTTGGGAGAAATCGATAAGTGGGTTAATGGCCAATGGCTAAGCAAGCCTGCGCTTTCTTATACATTGGTCTTTCTGCAAGACTGTGTCAAGCCAAAGATTACGTGGGACCATTTGAAACCCCACATGGATGATCTAATTCAGCACCTGGTTTTCCCAGTCCTCTGCCAGACCGATGAAGATATTGAACTTTTCGAGACGGATCCTTCTGAATACCTGCATCGCAAGTTGAACATATATGAGGAGGTTTCTGCACCGGACTCTGCAGCAACGAACTTTCTCGTAGCACTCACACAAAGCCGGAAGAAGCAAACATTTTCCATTTTGAGTTTCATTAACGGTGTTGTGAGCAAGTACGAGTCGTCTCCGGATGAACAAAAACTTCCTCGCGAAAAGGAGGGCGCCCTTCGCATGATTGGTACATTGGCTTCCGTTATCTTGGGAAAGAAAAGTCCTATTGCCGACCAAGTCGAGTACTTTTTCGTACGCCACGTTTTCCCGGAGTTTAAAAGCCCCCATGGCTATCTCCGCGCACGGGCTTGCGAAACTTTGGAAAAATTTAGCGAGCTAGATTTTAAGGACACCAACAATCTCATGGTTGTTTATAGAAATATTTTGGATGCGTTGGCCGACCCTGAGCTTCCCGTGAGGGTAGAAGCCGCGCTTGCCCTCCAGCCACTTATTCGCCATGACCCTATCCGAACGTCCATGCAGACTAGCATCCCACAAATCATGCAACAACTCCTCAAGCTCTCTAACGAAGTTGATTTGGATCCCCTAGCAAGCGTCATGGAAGACTTCGTGGAGGCCTTCTCGGCGGAACTCACTCCTTTTGCGGTGGCTTTGTGCGAGCAGCTGAGAGACAATTACATGCGTATTATTGGAGAAATGCTAGATGAACGAAAAAATAGCTCCAAAGACGATGAAGACATTTACGGCGATTTCCTAGATGACAAGAGCATCACCGCCTTGGGAGTACTCCAAACCATCGGAACGCTCATTTTGACCTTGGAAAGCACGCCAGATGTTCTTCTGCACCTCGAAACCATATTGATGCCTGTTGTCACAATTACTCTTGAAAATAAACTCTATGGTTAGATTTCCTCTGTCCGCTTTGATTGACCTGACGCTAACTGCAAACTGTATAGATTTGTATACTGAGGTCTTTGAGATCGTCGATTCTTGCACTTTCGCTGCCAAGTCCATCTCTCCAACGATGTGGCAAGCTTTTGTCCTCATGCACAAGACTTTCAAATCCGGAGCGGAATTGTATCTCGAAGGTTAGTTGATAGTAATTTCCACGGGCTAAGCGTTTGCCCAGCTAACATTCCGTTTTATAGATATGCTGCCTGCTTTGGATAATTTTGTCACCTTTGGCTCGCTTACGTTGACACAAAACCCTGCTTACCTTCAAGCCCTCGTTGGCATGGTTGAAGATATTTTCCACGATGAGAAGGTTGGAGGTGTTGATAGAATCTGTGGGTGCAAACTTGCAGAGGCTCTGATGCTTAACCTTCGAGGGCACGTCGACCAATATATCCCAACATTCATCTCATTAGCGATGGCGGTCTTGAGTTCGAATGAGACACATGCGAAATCTTACCGGATTCACCTTATGGAGATGGTTATCAATTCCATATACTATAATCCTCTATTATCGCTTCAGGTATTGGAGTCCAAGGAATGGACCAATAAATTCTTCAGTACCTGGTTCTCCAATATGGACTTGTTTAATAGGGTCCATGACAAGAAGCTTTGCATCGTTGCCATCAGCGCATTGTTGACCTTACAAGCAAATGATGTACCCGCAAGCGTGCAACCGGGCTGGCCTCGCCTTCTCCAAGGGGTTAGCAAGCTTTTCCAGACCCTTCCAGCTGCCCTGAAGCGTATGTTCACCCTTTACCTTCGACCTGGTTATACGTAGCCAATATACTGACCAATCCTAGATCGCGAAGAAGCTACCAGTCATGTTGATTTAAGCTACTATGAAGGGGATGATGATGATGACGACCCAACCAATGATTGGAGTGGCGAAGTAGAGTGGACAGCGCAAGATGGAGACGAAGGCCCTGATGGAGACCTTGACGATGAGAGCCAATCTTACGTTGAGTTTTTAAACCAAGAAGTAAGATTTTTGACCAATTTTTTGACTAAAATTATTCTTTAGCAAACTCTAACATTCAATTCACAGGCTATGAAATACTCAGCGATGCCCGAAGATGATGATGACCTTGATGAGGAGAGTTTGCTTGAGAGTCCGTTGGATAAAATTGAGCCATACAGCTTGTTCAAGAATGTTTTGATGAGTAAGTTCAATTCTTCTCCTGCCTTTGCTTTCGTGATTAATTTTGTTGGATGCTAACATAATTCACCCTCAGATCTACAACAAGAACAGCCCGCCCTTTACGAAAACCTGACCAAAATCCTCAATTCCGAAGAGCAACAAATCATCCAGACCGTTGTCAACGAAGCCGATGCGAAGGCATTAGATTTTGAGAATGCGAATGCTGCGGCAGCGGCAGCGGCAGCCGCCGCAGCACAAGCAAATGGTGGCGCATAAACATTTGCCGACCAACACCAGCAACAAAACCAGAAACAGAAAAAGACAACGAAATGAAAAATGAGACAAAAGAGCCAAAAAGATGAAAAAGCCTTGTTAATTTCTATTTGTTTATCATATCAACTCCCCTGCCGCATCTTTAACGTGATCTACCTATATACCACTTCCCCCACCCATCTAGGTGGGAACAAGAATTTCTCAGAATGAACAGATTATATTTTCCCCTACTTTACGAACCACCCTTTTGAATTTTCTTCCTTTTATCTTTATATTTCTTAACGCAAAGGTTACCAACTCTAACTCGTGGGCGTGGGTGTTATTTCCGGCTTCAGAAATGCAGTTTTTTCCCTCTCCATTTTATTTCAGTTCTCCTTTGTTCGTTGCCCCCCAATTCACCCTCTTCATCTCGTTACTCTCTCTAGCCATTCTCACCCCTCTCGTATCGCACTTTGATCTTTCTTGGTTAGTTCCTAGTTTTATTTTCCCCATCTACTCCACAGTAACTTCTAGCAATACGCCCTGGATATTTATGAGCTTCTTTCCAACCCAACGACCGCTTCCCTAGCCCCTAAAACGCCTCACGAACATCAACAGGATCTGGTATATTATGACAGTTTTGATCTACACTGGAAAACATTAGATTACTGCCTCGCTTGCCAATGTTTTTATTCTGTTCTCCAATCCTGAATACTCACTCGTGTCCTACACCTAGACCCGCATTTAGTATATACCGGCCTCCGGAGGCAGCAATATATATATGTATATATATCATTAGTCAATCACGCTTCTTCTGCTCCACTTTCGACTCGCCTTTTGCGTTTTCTTAGCCTTGGCTGGGAATTGTCTGATGAAATGCAAATCTTAAAGGTATAAGTTGGGTGGAGGGCGGATAGATATATATCACAACGATAAGAAACAATTTACAAAATGAAAACTTTTAGATGTGTGGAATGAAAATGTGCTTCTTTTTATGTTTCACTAGGGGTAGGATGTATTCGTGCCCTGAGGTATTCATGGGCCTTGGCTAAGTACCTCAGGCCAAATGTTATGAAAAGCGTTGATGAAATACGCTTGGCCGGACATCTTCCTCTGTTAAATGCGAGGGTAGGTCGGTAGGTATACACCAATACGCGGAGAGGGACTTATAGACGATACGGATATTATCACAACCCCTTTTTTCCCTTAAAACGATCTATGACAAGTTTGCTGGCGTGGCACTGGAAGATGTACTCAACTCCCCTTCCACTTAGAACGGAACCAAATACAGCTGATATCATATAATAGCCAACAAATAATAGAAATCGCCATCGTAATGGTCCCATATTCATGTGTTTCCTACCTCGAATCCAATTCTTTGATGCTTGATTGGGTTGGTGTGGGTGGGGTGTGGGTGGACAAGAAGAAACAGACGTCATGATGATGTCTTAACCCCCTTTCCCCCTTTTTTGGAAAACCTATCTAAGTTTTTTGAGGGGAAACTTGATAGTATGTAGATATATATACTTAATGCATACCATCTGGATAAATGAGCATATAATCGCCCTTTTTAAGAAACTAAAAAGAAAACCTAAACATAACTCCCTCCCGTCCCAAATCTTCTTTCTACCCCGTCTCGACGGAGAAAGCGAAAGAACACAACTACCACAACGCCACATATAGTTTATACGTTTCAACATTTATCTGGATAATCTTCAAAGCAAACCACTCCCAGACGGGACACACACACACACACACACACACACACACGCACATATCCCACCAAAACAAACCCAAACCATGTCCTCCCACCACGCCGGCCGCCAATCCCCCTCCCCATCCCGCCAAACCGGTCCCCAAGAATCCGATGTCCCAGGCTGGACCGGGAAGGCCGAGCAGACCGCCATAAACGGCCATGGACTGGATGCTGAACAGCCCATGAGGAATCTGGCGAGTAGTGGACGGACTGCTGCTGGTGGCGGTAGTGCTGGTGGGCGTGGAAGTGGAAGTGGGAGTGGGAGTGGGAGTGGGAGTGGGAGTGTGCCAGGGGCAATGGTTGATAGTGAGGGAAATGTGCACTTGCTGAGTAACCCGGTGCATCCGCTTGAGGCGGAGTCGGAGACGAAGACGGCGAAGAGGGGGGTTGTGGGGATGAAGTAGGTTTTTTGGGGGGTTGGGTTGGATATATGAATAGTACGCAGGGATATTGGTGGTGATGGTGGTGGTGGGGGGAAGGGAAGGGAGGGGGTAGGGGTAGGTTGGTGGTTTGAAGGGGTTGTTGGGAGAGGCTTCTTGTTTTCTTTCTTTTATATCTTTGCTTTCTGTTGTATAAAACAATGAGTTTATTGTCTTAGGTGAATGAATTGATGGGCACCAAATATGGCAACGAGAATGAGCGCGATTGTGGAGGGGATGAGTGAGTATTTTCAAAGTGTATTTGTATATAACCAGGACTACACCACAGTGCACATACCATTCCCGAGAATTGAATTCAGTTTGGAGATAAATGGGTTTTGTAGTAAGAGTTATGTATTATATCAATTTTGTGAATAATAGAGCGAGCTACAGGAGAGAGTTAGGCAGATATCTGGAACAGAAAGCAAGAAAACGAATTTAGAAGTACACAGGTCAAGAAACTAAAGAAGGATCGAAAGTCCCAGCCTTGAGATATTCGGTTATCGTACCATATCATGGTCGTTGACGTCATCACCCCAGGAAAAGCAGAAGAGCTTCAAAAGCTATTAAAAGGACATAAAAAATAAGAAAATGGAATAACCGCCTCGACATATGAACTTCCTCCTCAATCATGCCTTTCCCGTGACGCCCACACTGAAGCCTCAAATGGGGCTTCACGTGGTTTTCTTCTCCGTGGCTTCAGTGGATGTATCATGGCTGGCCTCCCCCTCCTCCTCGCCCTTCCCACTCTTCAAATCTGCCAAACGTCTCGCCTCGTTATGAATATCCCTAACCTGCTTATCACTCTGCAGATAGAAATCTCTCACCTTCTGCCCTGTCGGAGTGCCTAGGGCCTTCTCAAAGTACGAACTCAGCCCGCGCAGGCCACTGGCAGCCTTATCAGAGATGCCGTAGCTAGTATCGATATTCTTAGCCCTATCAGTGGCATGGAACTTGGCGTTGAAGTTGTTGAGCGCGTTCTGGAAGCGGGCAGAGAAGCCGTGTTTCTTGTCGAGGGCGATGGCTTGTTGGATCGCGTGGTCACTGATCACGTAGCCGTGGGCGAGGTATTCGGCGATTATGCGGGAGCGGGGTTTATCTTCTTGTTCGATGTCGTGGACGCCGTCGGTGTCGGGTTTTGATTCGGGGGATTCGGCGTGAGGGTTGGCGCCGGTCAGATCGTCAATGGATGCGGCTGCGGTTACTTTGACGGACGATGGGCCAAGTTGGGTGTTGTCGAGCAGGAGGGCGGTTTTGGCAGCGCTGAAAGTTATGTTTAGCATTTGATGATTTTAGATTTAAAACTGGACGTTAGGTAGTTACAAGGGGAAAACTCACGCCTCCTTCTCAAAGGTTACTGTTGCTGATTGAGTAGCATCTGGCTCTCCTGAGCTAGGAGTGATTGATAGAGAGGTGATTTTTCCACTGGAATATAAATGTTAGTCGCTTAGGTGTTAACAACAGCGATAGGTTTGGGGACACGGCTCTCGCGCGACGCATGGTTCAGACTCGTTATCTGTGCTCCATACATAGAGAGAGACAAAGAGTAATAATAATACATACCAGAAACTAAAGAAATCCCTTACTTCCTTCTCGGTCGTCTTGGATGAGATATCCGCGACATGGACGGTGGTATGCGAAGACATGGTTGAGGATAATATGAGATTGGGCTGTAGTTATATCTGCCGATTGAAGTAGAGGTAGAGAGGTATAGAGGAATCCGTTATCTGGTGATTTATATAGAGGATCGAAGAAAAATTCCAGAGCAATAACAAGTCCCGGGGGAGAGACTCTATTGCAGCTATATATACACCGCGAGGCAAAAAAGACGAAGTCTTGAAGTTTGCCGTGGATGTTGTTTCCATCGTCGTCATCGAGGGGTGGGCGAGCAGCTGCGCCACAAGTGACGTCGTTGACGCTGTGGCTTTCCTTGGCTTCCTAGGTAGTTAGGTAAGCCACAGTGCTCCGAGGTCCCCCGCCAGTTGCCCAGTTGTTGCTTAAACTGGCGGGGTACTTACGCAGTACGTCGCTCTGGTTGATATTTGCATGTGAAAATTAGGCATTCGTTTAAGAGCTTAAATAAATCGAGTAAAATAGTTCTTCGTATTCGGAAAAGAGAGGGTTGCCAGAGGCAAGCTGTTTTTAGTCTTTTAGTTGATCTTTACATCGACCCCAGCCTGGGTTGATCCGCCAAACAAACAAAAGCAATTATGTGCCAGGTAAACAAAGCAGTCTCTTCGTCCACGGTTGACGAAAATAAAACTAAAGGAAAAGAAAAAGAAATTGAAAGAAAGTAAAATGGGGAATAAAATGAGCAATGATAGTTTTTTGTTAAAAAGAAATAGGATAGGACAATGTGATCTCATGTGTCATGGAATAATAATGAGCTGGTCGTTATGTTATGCTTCGTGCATTGAAAAATCGGGAAGAGCATCGCATGAAGAAATTGTAAAACGGCAAAACAGCAAAACAGCAATCAATTAGATGATGATAGTCATACCGCGAAACAAGTGAAACATAAATATTTAAGAGTGGTGTATCGGTTGAGCGGTAGCGTCTTTACATTCTAAGAAGTCTTAAATTCAGCTTCACACAAGGCACTTGATTCTTCACCGCTCGACAGCGGAATCATCAGCAAGCGATGTCGCCCTCAACCCAGTAGTGAGGCTAGAAGTAGTTGTGGCAGGGTCATTCTCTACCGTGCGCGGCTGTTGTGCAGGTTGCGACGCGGGAAGAGCTGAAGGCTGATGGTAGTCCTTCAGGTCGGCTTCCAGTTCTCGAATTCGTCGGCGAAGCATCTCGTTTTCCCGTTTCACAGTGTCTAACTCTGCCCGATGGTGGGCTGCCTCTTCGTATCTTGATAACATGCCCGCGGAGGAGGACATGGAGCCGGATCGTGCGTGGTCTGCCGTCGTGGCAGAGTGTTGGGAGGAAGGGATTGGGACCGGGGGGGAGGTGAAAGATGAGCGGTAGGAGGGAGAGTAAGAGTGAGAGTATGAGTAGGTTGGGGGATGGGAAGGGTTTTGGTTGGAGGTGTGGTGGTGGTGGTGCGATATGTTCTCCGCATGCGGCTGGTATGATGACGAGAGCAACGGGGAGGCGTTTCCTGACTGACGGCGTGATGTTACGGAAGCTTCGCGGCTGAGGCTTCCTCCAAGAGATGGGCGTGAAGCGGAGGATGGTGCATCCCTTTCACGGGAGGGGGCAATGCTTGTCACTCCTCCTGCTATCACTCCTGATATTGCTCCTGCGACACTGCGTGAGCTAATGTTCGAGGAGGATCGATTTCGGTGTGACGGAGTTTGGTGATGTGGATCTGAGGAGTCATTGACGTTGGTGGACGTCGAGGACGCTGTGGATGCCACCGAGGCGGTCTGTTGGCGGAGGAGGGTGAGTTCTCGCGTGAGACGGTTTACCTGGATTTTGATATCGGTCAGCTAGTCACGATTCTTGAATAGAAAAGGAGGAGTTTAGTTCCGTACCACTGCTTCCTGCTCCTTCTCCAGCTCCAAGTGTAGATCAGCAACCGTAAGGGGACGAGGGTGCCGGATGGGACCTGTAAAAAAAGAGAATTGATATAGTTAGCACTAAGCAGAACATGCGTGAAGGGTGTAATAGTGAAGGGAAAAAAAGCAGAGAATATCCCGTACCAGGACCAATCCCCACGCCAGCATTATCGCCAGCGGTAAGACCAGGAGACGTGGGAATATGTGGAACTGGAGGTGGACCCATGACTTGCGAGACTCGTCGAGACGCTGAGGGCGATGGTTGAGCGGATGTTAAGTTGGTGGTTGTAGGTTGCAGGGACAATGTTCGGGAGGGGGCTCGTGGGCGCGGCGAAGGGGGGACAGAATTTAGATCGGGGGCCATAATATATTCTAAAGACAACCTCGTGTCGTATTTTATTGTTTAAAAAAAAGAAATGAAAAGAAAAGAAAAAGAAAAAAAGAATGTCAAAATATGAAATAAGATAAAATGGTGCGGTGGATATATTCGTAACTATATCTATATCCGTGGAATTATCTTGCTATCAGGTGAGCTGAAGGAGGACGCTGGGCGCGGACCCGATATACAGGCAAAAAGAGGTTGGCAGGCAGAATAGCAATCGGTTGCGTAGTGTGAGAATCATACCAGATTCCAACGTTATTTGACAGCCGCTCCCTGAGATGTGCTGCTCTTTGTCGGATATCCAGCGGAGAGCACTAGAAGGAAGCCAATCAACATGGAGGTAGACGGGCAATGGTCAATCCACCAGTCCATCAGTCCCGCGTGCCCGCTGTACGTGTTCTTATAGAGTAGACGTTGGCTTTGCTTCCAAATGACTGCTTGCATGTATTTGGCGCTGGCTGTCAACCGGTCTCATCTGGTCCCGGTCGGGTCGAGGGTTGGTTGGAGTGTTGTATGTATGTAGGTAAACTACAAACTGAGAGGAGTTGAGGCTCGGCGCTGACAAGAACCATAAATTAAGGTTTAATTTCTTCCACCCCTGGAAACGTAGTTAATGTTAATCATCAACACATCATCAAACTTCTGGCTCGACGCTCAATCTTACTAACACACATGGCCCTCGCAGTCATTAATGTATTGTTGTTATCATTAATTATTACTATTCAAATTTAGGGAAACCCCTTCACGTCATCTCTATTGGGCTCCATCTTTTCTAGGAGGAAATATACCTGCTGATTTTGCCGCCCGGAAACTGTTTCTGCTGCTCTATTATATATGTGTTTTGGGGAAATGAGAAACAGTTGGAAACGAGAGAGGGGAAACACTGGAATCAGTAGAGGTGAGAGATATGCTAATACCGCTGGAATGGAGGCGCGGGTATATCAGAGGCAATTAATTCAGAGATTAGACAAACTGCCAGATCATCAAGTAGAGAGATGTGAAATCGGCCCACTCCCTGTGGAAACCACATGTTACATAGTAAGGAGTCCAGGGAAGGTTGAGATGTTTATAGATTCAGTTTTTGGTATACAGGCTTGTTTCCACTTGACATGAATTTCAGACTTCTTGGCAGAGTACTTATTTAACACGAGTCATGATATTAAAAAAAGGATCATAAATTTAAATAGCAGAGAATAGATATTAATTTCTATATAACTGAAATTTGATCATTATAACTTAAGATATTCATTCACTGCACAGAACTATTGATATAAATCATACCATTGTAGAAAATTTCAATGAGATTCAGTTCATTGTCTGACCCTGGGGTAAATGCTATCATCATATAAGTTCATGAAACTCTGATTGATGCTTGTTAGTCACTCTGTGATGAATTCATTTCACATAGAAAACTACTAGACATGGATAGGAAACTGGTTAAGTTTCCATTCACAAGAGTAGCAGACAGTGTCTATCTTTGTATGCATGTACATGTACAAAGTCGCCAGAAAGAGAACCAAAAAAAAAAAAAAAAAAAAAAAAAAAAAAAAAAAAAAGTCAGAAAACATCAAACCGAGCAACAGCGATTTGTAAAAAAGTCGTGAGAAGGAAAAAAGTAGTGAAACGGGCTACACCAAGGCTACTACTATATTCGGGAGTTTTGCCACCTGGATGGAACATTGAAAAGCTAACAAATAGAAGGAATGGAAGGAGATACTCTTGGGGAGCTGCTACATGAAACAACAGAAGACATAAGACAAAAGGCAAAACCCACCAACAGATATCATAAAAAAGGGAGGAGGCGTGGGTGGGTGTGGGGGGCAATACAGGGAAAACGAGGGAAACAGAGCTAAACAAGAAGACAAAAAGGCAAGTGGCTTCGTGCTTTACATAAATGGATGCATACGTTGTCCGTTCCAGTCTTTATCATAACGGTGACATAAAAGCAAGGTTAAGTTCTTGGTTTGTAGGCGAGGGAATGGGAGGTTGGAGGTTGGAAATCCGGTAAGAAAAGGTACGATGACGGGGAGAGAGGAGTGAGGTGGAGATGGGGAGCGGGAAGTATTTCGGAGAGCGGAGACCGAAAATAATGAGGGGAGGCAATTTACCATCACATCATCTGGTTTCGGATTCAAGTCGGAAATTACTTTTAGCCTGTTGTTTCCATGTTCGCACTACCTTCACACGTGATTTCCAAAGAATGCGACTGCAGCTCTTTGTCGCCAAAACCATCTTCATCCTTATTGAGGCCTGGCCCTTCTTGCACAGGTGACACGTGCTCGCTGGGCGCCGGCTCTACTTCCGGTTCTAGATTTGGATTGGTGGAGGAACGAGTTGCATCATCAGTGGATGGTTGCTGAGTCTCTTTCGCGCTCGTTACTCCCTCAAGATGTTCGTTACAACTTTTGTCCTCGTCGCCAATCACAGCGTCGAGGCTCCTGAAATTTAATACGGGCTCAATAGCCGAGTTAGTGGAATTGGGCGCGGAGGTGGATCCTATCAGTTCCCCTGAGGTAGACTCGACCAACGATGAATTGGAAGATGACGTGCTCGAAAGATGTCGGAGATGCGATCGATTTGCTGCTGAAGCTGATGACGGAGCGAATACGGAGGAAAGGTCATCGTCTTCAGAGGGCCTTATGTGTAGCGCGGGTAAACTAGGGGGTTGGGGGTCATTGTGCAGAGGTTCGGATGAGGATGCAGGACGGTCAACAGCCTTTCCTTTGTCGTTCGACGGCTCATGTACAGTAACAGGAAGCGGGGGTTCGCGGTCAGGTCTACCTGTGCTATTTCCAGCAGCATCCAGAGCCACAGAGCTAGGGTTATTGCTGTAAAGGGCATTCTTCCTCGCAAGTTTTTCCGCCCTTTTAGCCTCCTTTTCTCGCCGTTTGGCCTCTTTCTTGGCCTCTTTCTCTTCCTTTCTCCGTCTTTCTTCTTCGGAGGCGAGACTAAGTCTTATGGCTTCCATCATCATCATCTCTTCAAGTTCGTCCACCCGGCTTCGTCGAGAGCTTGCGCGTGCAGGCGCTAAATTAAACGTGCTTTCTGCAAGGGGATCATTTTCACGGTCTGCAGCAGTGGCTTGTCGCTCCGCCAAAAGAGCAACAGAGCCGGCAATGTTAGTTGGACTATCCGATCCATGACCAGTTGTTCGTCGCAACATACGTCTACTGCTGCTTGCCATACCTCTAGATTCACTGGGGTTGCTCATTGCATTAACATACGCAGCTGCATGCAACGCAGTTGCAGCAGCTGATCTCCTGGCCGCCTGTGCCCGTGCCATTTGGAGTTTTTGAGCCCAATCGGGTCGAATCTTATCGGTCGTAATAACAGTTGGGGAATTTGCAGATAGCGAATTAGCACGACATCGTGTGGTTATTGATTGGGGATTGGCATTTCTAGACGCGACGGACGATGTGGACGACGCTGGAGAGGTTAAAGTATTATTCAGGCCGTTACTCGGGAGATAGCTAAGGCCCCTTCGGAATGGGGGTGGTACATAGGAAACACCAAAATCTGGCTGAACGCAAAAGGGGCAGGCAGCTGGTTCGGAGATCAATTGCCCCTCTGGTTGATCAGGGGGTGGTGGTAAGCTGGAATCCCGATGCTCATGTTCGGGAGGATGGGGATTGGCGCGTTTGATTTGTACAAAACATTCCGAGCAGATTAATTGATCACAACATCTAGTTCTATTGAGATATGGGGGATAGAAAAGGAAGCATATCGGACATTCAATCGGGTTCTTATAGAGGTACGCTTCAATTGGTTGGCCATTGACAAATGGGTCCTTGGGAAGCTGTATTTCTCGAGGGGACATCTCGCCTAGTGAGCTATTTTTAGACGATGCCGTCGGGGAGGCCAAAGTTTTAGCTCGCCCACGGAAGAGATGTGGACCTGGCGAGCCTGAACCACTGGGGGAGAGCTGAGGCTGAAGAGAAATGGACGGAGATACTGGATGGGCACTGAAAGAGGTATCGGAATTGTACGACTGCGACCTGGAGGTTATAGGAACCGTCAAGTTGTTTAGATTTTGCTCTGGTAAGTCCCGTTCCTCTGGTGGCCGCGGCGGGGTGAGTTTATATTCTAATTCAGGCGGGATTTCGTCAGGAGCGGGAATCGGAAGACCCTTAGCCGCAGCCATAAGCTGGTGCTCCGTCCACGACTCTGAAAACTCCTCTAAACCTTTCCAAAAAGGGGCAAGTCTTCTCTCAATCTAAATGGAATGTCAGTTGGATGGATATATATTATAAAACCTATCAATTTTATATAAATAAGCAAGGCGCAAGACATTACGGGAAAAAATACATACCATTAATTGGCGCACAACTGCCTTGTTGAAATCCTCAGTACCAGTATAAACTCCTTGTGTCACCAAATAACCACCATCCACGTGCTCTTCTCTCATGCTGCGTTCCCGTTCCTTAATTCTTACAGCTCGTTCTCTTGCTAGTCGTCTAGCATCCCTCTCCTGTTTTGTTTCCTTTCGCTCAACAACTGTGTCTCTCTCAACCGCTGGTCCAATCCCGAGAAACGAAAGATCCGGTCGACTCCCACGGAAGTGCCTTGGTGAGCCTCCGGGATGTGAACCGTCCGATTGATTATGAAAACGACTATGGCCTCCGAACGTCACAGCACCGCCAGATGAACCTCGTCCATGGCCACTTCGCCCAGACGTTCCCACCGGGGGCCTTGCCTCTTTGGTGGCAGTATTTCCCATCGTGGAACGAAGGAGGGAGCACAGGATGCAGTTTTGACAGGGCGTATCCACTCAAGTCCAGGATAGTATAATAGCTCTTGTTTCAGAGAGATAGCCCGCGTCGTCGATCAGAAGGACGCGGAGTGCGCGCAGCTTGCAGTGACGACCTAGAAATTGGTGATAGGAGGGGTAATCAGACCCGACGATGGCTGGGACAGTAAGGATAAGAATCCGGCCATGTGAGCGAACAAGTTCTTCAACATTTAACAAGTGTATGTAGAAGTAGAAAAGAAATGTGTTGGGAGACGTGATACAGTTGGATTAGGTCATGGGTCAAGTTCTAGATTTGCCTGCAGAGCAGCGTGAGATACGGCAGCGGCGAGATGGGCAGCGCTGCACAGCACACGGTATCAATAATGGGATTGCTGTATCAACCGCAGTATTGACTTCGAGAAACCACACACGTTAAAGGCGCCAATCGTTGTCACAGCCGATGCTCCGGATAACTCGGCGATGCTAGCGGTGGGCATGTTAACCTCTAGATGTTCGCTCATGGGTGGGTGGGAGTTGGCACTGGCTTGGCCTAGTTATTCTGCCGAGGCTGGTTGTCCCGATTGGGTAGTTCAATACTCACCGCTAAATCAGATGTGCCAAGGCGTAAGTTACAATACACGGCGTGTATTTATTTCATTATTATTTTAGCCGCCTGCAATATCATGCGAATTAAGCCGGGAGTAAATGGCAACGAAGACACGGCAGTGGCAAGCAGCATCGGTGGCACAATCTATAGGGATGAAGTCGCAATGGCAAGCGCCGATACGACCCGTCTTCATATCTCTCCATTGACGCCAGAGCTCCTCCAATCCATCCTTCGTCTCGCCGCGGTTGAAGCTGCGACAGATATTTCCTACCACTCCGTCCAGACCTTTCCCGAGAACGACTACGGATTTGTTAACCTACCTAAAATGGACGCAGAGAAGGTTGTGAAGAAACTGAACGGGACCATTTTGAAAGGGAAAAAACTAAAGATCCACGAAGCCCGTCCGGTCAAACGCCCTGCGCCAGACGCTGACGGCCACCCCGATACTGCCTCCACTTTACCCCGGTCCAAACCAGACAAAGCCTCGAAAGAGCAGAAAACTACAGATAATATTGTCGATGGGCACGAATTGCCCCAAGGTAGACATGTAAAGCGTGGTTGGACAGAGCCCGCAGGTCAAAACAAGCGCAGTCGCAAGTCAGACAAGAAGGAGGAAAAGCGCAAGTCTCAGTCCTCAAAGTATACAGAAAAACCCGAGTGTCTATTCCGGACGACTGTGCCTCCCAATCGGTCTGACGTCGTAAAAAAGAAGAAGAAATCATCGGAGAAGAAGAAAAAGAAGGACAAGATAAATGGGGACGTGGTTGTGCATGAGTTTGAGAACTTGACCACAATCCCGAGCTTCCTTAGGACTGGCGAAAACCCCCCAGAAGAAAGCCTCACCAGTGAATATGTGGATGGTAAAGGCTGGATAGACCGCGCAGGCAACGTTAAGGAGAAACGGGTTATGAAGGACAGACCTAAAGCGAAACTATTACCGCTAGAGTCGAAAGGGGTTGGGGAAGGCAAGAAGGGAATGATGGAAAAGGTTGTCCCACAGCGACCAGCTCATGCCGAGGTGGACAGTGACGAGACTTCGTCTAGTAGTTCTTCCAGCGAAAGCTCCTCTGAAGAAGAAGACAGCGATTCCGAAGAAGGCGAAGAAGCAGATTCTGGCCTCTCGTCCACCTCTTCATCCAGTGGAAACAACTCAGCCTCATCATCTCCATCGTCTGAAAGTGGCGAAGAAGAAGAAGACGAAGAAGGGAAGGAGGAGGAGGACGAAAAGGTGCAGAGCATGAACAAGGAGCATGTCAAACAAACCAACAACACCATAAACACGACCACCCACCCATCTATCCTCCTAACTCCCAGCAAAGACTCACCAAATCCACCCGCCACGAGGAAAGAAAAAACCCCAGGCCAAGACTCCAACCCCATCCAATCACCAGCAGTTGCCACAGAAGTCCACCCTCTCGAGGCCCTTTTCAAGCGACCCGCCAAACGACGTGGTTGCAGCAGTTCGAAACCGCCTTTAGAGATCAACACGCAATTCAGTTTCTTCGACGGTGGTGACGACGATGACATCGAAGAAGAACAAGATGACCACGCTATGACGACCGCAGAGCATAACCGCTCTTACCACTACCTCAATATAGGAGAGCCGCAAACCCCTTTTACGAAACAGGACCTTATGTCACGAACTGTGCGCAGCGCGGCACCCACTCCAGACACTGCCGCTCCGAGCAGGAGTAGATTTTGGGACGATGATGATGTTGATGAAACTGAAGCTACTTTGGCTACGCCCTCGAAAAATCTGACAGCGGCTGGTGAGAAAAAGGATGAAGAGAAGAATGAGAGTGACTTTGCGAAGTGGTTTTGGGAGAATCGGGGCGATAACAATCGGGCATGGAAGAGGAGGCGGCGGGAGGCGGCGAAGGAGAAAAGGCAGAGGGAGAATAGGCAGAAGGGAATTCGGGGGAAATAGAATAGATAGATGGGGCAGTGTCGACAGGTTCGACGTTTCACTTTTTTTTGGTTTTCGATTTTAGTATGTTCCGCGTCCATTTTTCTGAACCTACGATCCGTTATATTTCTATGAGTTCTGCTTGTATATTCATGGCGAGGAGTTTTCATGTCCGGATATATATCGTCTGTTCGCAATGGCATTTCCCATGGAGAAATTAGAATTGAGTGCTTTTCAGCTACTTGTTGAATATCTCTGATGCTGAGGATGACTTTTGCTCCGTCTTCTACCAACTGCACCTCTTCCCTATACTTGCCAACTTTTGTTAAAGCCTTTGGAGGAGTGAGTCAGTCACGGTTGATAAGTGTGGATAGGCTGGAGGGGCACGGCTGGCGAGAAAGTTTCGGACCGTAACTTAAAATCTGGGGCCTGGAAACCACCTGGGCTGAGTTGAGAACGAAGAATGGGCTTTCCTAGGAATCTCCTCTGCAGATTTTCCCGACAGAGAAGCCAATCCCGAGCTCGGGATCGGCAAGCGTCGATTGCCGAACCTTCCAAGTCTCACGGCATATCACGTGCTGATTCGCCAAGCCTTTTGAACGCCATAACATCATCAGAGCAGACTGAGCTTCGAAGCCGCAAAAGACACTGAATACCTCCACGAGCATCTCTGAATGGAGATATCATATAACACGTCGCCGTCATGATACCACGAAGTACTTTACTCATCTTACTCATCGCTATCTCCCTCACTTCTCTCGTTTCCGCCTCCAGTGAGTAGCTCCTTAGCTTGACCCCTTCCAAGCTGCTCTCCCCTCCTACCGGCTGCGCTTCGATGCTAACAGGTTCCCTACCTACCGAACAATTAGTTCATACCTCATTCTGCAAATGTACATGTTTCTCCAACAGCACCATTATCCAGCTAGGACCCCCCCAAGCGAAGCCCCTCTCCCCATCTCCTGCCATATTCTTCTTCCCTCGAGACGATAAGGAGGACGGAGACGACAAGAAGGATCCGGAGAAGGGGGATAAGAAATATAGAGCGCTGAACTGTAATGATTGCAATCGCCGATTTTGCCTTGGCTACGGACTGCCCAAGTGTAAGGGGGCGAAGGAGGATGATGTTGTCACATCATGTTTTCGTGAGTACTGCGTGTTCTTCATCTTGGCCATAGCCACAAGTTCGGACTCGTCTGGGGATGGATAACAAACATACCACAATATCTCTATTTGGGACATGACACACTCTATATACATAGTTAGAACTGGCACTAACAGTTTATTAGAGCGCGACTCTAACAAGGACAAAGCTGTCGTTTACATCTTCATCATTGCAACAGTGGGACTATTAGTATGGGCGGCAGTAAAGCCATTGGTAGAGAAATGGATCTTAGTAAGTCTCTCTCCATTCCTCGGGGATGACGGGCGCGAAATAAATCATTTTCCTTTTGCCATCCTTGGGTCGTGCGTGCTAACTTGATCTCCTCGATATATAGGCAGTAAGGGAGCGGAGATCGTACCTCCCAATCCCCGGTCAAGCTCATTAAGTCGCGGAGCACGATTTATTTACACGATTTACATTGGAATTTCGTTTGCATACCAGGCATTTTAATTTTTGGTTTTAGAATCCTTTGTTGATTTGTTGGGAGTGGATTTGTTTACCTCGCACGAGCTCTGTTTTTGGAGCACTTTTTTCTTGTCGAAGCCATGACTTTTCATTATCATGTCTCTCTTTTCTTCGGGGCTTTTATTTTTTTTTTTTAATTTTTTTTTTTTCTTCGTTTTCGTATTTTTGGAAACCCATGGCACCATGCATATGGGAAAGGGGTTAGGAGGTTGCTTCTTGGCACATGGACCACGCATTTTACTGCACATTTACTTCCGGTCAGATGAACCAAAAAGAGAAGCAACTTTGGAAAAGGGATTGGTCCTGTTACCTTTTCTATTTGCCAGTTGGTCACAAGATTCTATGTGCCTGTGTCGTGGAATATGTACATACATATCAATAGACAACACTGCAAGAGGTAGCTCAAAACGGATATACAGACTAGTTTTGGATTGCAGGATGCAATCTGGGTGTAGTCCGTGGCGCATTCCGGTTGGTTCGGTCCGAAACTTGTCTCTTGGTTAAACAGAAGAAATTCATAGCTGGCTTTCCACAGGCCTCCAGTGGGGTGGATAGTGTAGTGATAAAAGCACTGTCCATGGAAGGCTCATGGTAAGTAGAAACTGGCTATAGAATGGCTCTTCTGAGACATTAGAGTTGCAGATTCAAATTCTGTCTTCATTATAAGAAGATTTTACTATGATCTATTGATTACATTTACAATCCGAGTCTTGACTCCAGAGGATTAATCAATAGATTAGAAGAAAATGGTTTTCAATATATGTATATGATTCAGACAGAATGACATTAAGTTCAAGTGTATGAAAAGTATCTTTATATTCACTCAGATTCAATCACATTTTGATGATTTTCTCTGAACAGTCTAGTTTAGAGAATAGAGATATCAAAGAATCAGAAATATAATAGATTTCAAATTAAGAGTAGTGAAGAATTTCTTCTGATCAATATGTAAAATCATATAATTAGTAAAGACTAAAGACTGCTCGAGATATGTATACACCTCAGTGAGAGTAATCAGATGAGTAATTAAAAATAAATTCTGCTCTCAGATTAATAAGATGTTGAGAGAGATCTTCTGCATAGTCTCTGACTGAAATAGAAGAGTTAGTTATAGCAGTCTATAGTGACAAATGTGATATATGAGTATTTTATACGTGTTACAATGAGCACACATCAATGATACTGATTGTATTAACAATCAAGATCTTCTCATTGAAGATTGTATGAAATAATCACTTACATTAGTGAAGAGAAGAGCTCTTGACCTGAGACAGTCTGTATTATACTCAGGCCAGCCTTCAGAGAAATCTATATTCAGAGGTCTCTACGCTCAGAGATCTCTATACTCAGAGCCGCTCTATACTCCAGGGCTCTATACATAGAGAGACTCTATACTCAGAGTGAGAGAAGGCTCTATTCTCTCATCTGAAAGCGAGACAATAATTAGCATCATGTCTTGCCATTGATATGATTAATAAACAAGCTGAATTCACAGCTTTCAGTCAATAAGCAGTCAATAATTGAGATGGCAGAAAAATACACGAAGTGTTGGCTCACTCTCAGATGAGGGGATCTAACTAAACCATATAGAGTAGTCTAGTGTAACTGGTGCGTGACTATAAAATCAGTATTATGTGGAATTAAGCCTGTACACTGAAAAACATTGAAAAAAGCCATTTGACACATTTGTCGCCTGTCGCAGAGTACGGATATCTGCAGTATCAACAAATTAGATGCATCAAACATACATTTCGCATTTGACAACAACTACTTTGCCGCACTGGCGCATGGATTTGCCCACTTCCGGCCTGGGCGGCAAGCCACGCACTCACTTGGCCATAATTTAAAACCAATTATTTCTTCCGGGACGCGCTAGTGGCGAACATTTCTATCATCTCGTAGACTTTGCCAACAGCTAAATAACGACCGAGTCCGAACTGGGTGTGCTTCAAAGGGTCCTCGGAGGCGGGAGATATATCGCAGCAGTGTCTTTTGAGGCAATTGCATCAAAATCTCGTGGAGTTAGGATTTGATAAGGAAAGGGGGATAAAATCCCGTGCTTATTAATACTCTATTCAATTGAAAAACGGGCTGACTTCTCCCTGCGTTTGAGATGGAATTCTATGAGCGGGGAAAGGGAAACAGCACCCACATACATATGGCGATTCCGCCGCTCATCGGAGTAGCAGGCCTGGCCTAACTGCAAAACTGTGGGGCAGTGTGACTGAAACTATCTCCACATACCATCAACTAAGGGGGAAGACTGGAACCATCTTCATCTGTCAAGTACTGGTACTCAACATGCTCTTAAGCGATAAGAGAATTTGAGCGCGGTTGGGCGGTTGAGCGGGGATGGACAAGTACCAGGTACTTGTCCATGCGTCATAATGGAACCAAGAAATGATTTTACGGAACGTATGGTTCCTTGAGCCGAAGCCGATATATCAAGCTTAAAACCCCGCCACTGCTGTCATAATTACTCACACTGCGTTCATTTCTATTGTTTATATTCTTTTGCCGAACTTGCTGTTAAACACCGCCAAATCTCCCATTGTGCTTGATAGGCACTTTACACTCTTGTTCCTGTCTGTACTCCGGTCGTGCTAAAAAGTATCGAGTCGAGATTGAGGACTCAAATCGCCATATCAAGTCGTTGCGAGGCGTATCTCAACATCGAGAAACCGATGGGTTACCGCCGTCGACATTGTTAGAATCGATCGGAATCTGAGTTAGACAGGCACAAGTGTCGGATTCGTGTTGAGGGGATAGCCGTAAGGATCAAATTACTCTGTGAAGAATATGTCATTAACACCTCAGGCAAGACCAAACGGCTCTTCCTCCACCGCCAATACGACCAATGCCACCGCAACGCCTACTGCAAATCGGCTCAATGCCCCCGATGAAGCCTTTCCCACTATACAGCTCTTTATTCTTGGTAAGCATATGCCCATACTGGAACATGTGGGCTTTACAACCATCGAAACTAACAAGTGTGTACTAGCACTATGCCGCCTGGCTGAACCCATCGCCCTAACCTCCATCTTCCCTTACTCATGGATAATGGTTAAAGACTTTCACATCGGCCGTGAAAACAATGCCTCCTTCTACGCCGGAATTCTCATTTCTGCCTTTGCTCTGTCGGAGAGCTTGACAGGCATGTTCTGGGGTGGGCTGTCTGATAGAGTTGGCCGCAAGCCAATCCTGCTCTTCGGCTGCGTAGGTACCATGCTCTCTCTGCTTATAGTCGGGTTTTCCACTAGTTTTTGGGTAGCACTACTTGGTAGGGTCATCGGTGGAATTTTGAATGGGAATATAGGCGTGATCCAGACAATGGTGGGAGAGTTGGTCAAGAAGCCAGAACATGAACGTACGATTTTCCTTCAACCTATCCAGCTCGTGACATGTTCTTTTACGTCTAACTTATTGTTTCCCACAGCCCGTGCCTACGCGGTTATGCCATTTGTCTGGTCTATCGGCACTATTATCGGCCCAGGTAAATTTTATATCCGCATAATCCTATCTCCATTGCGTGTGAATGCTTGAATACTGATCTACCATTCCTGTAGCAATCGGAGGCTACTTCGCAAGACCCGCTGACTCCTTCCCGGATGTATTCTCCCATTCTGGAATTTTTGGCATTTTTCCTTACCTTCTCCCCAACATTATTTGCGCGTTGTTGCAGCTCATGAGTATCATAGCAGGGTATTTGTTCTTGGAAGAGACACATCCCGACCTACTCAGGGGCGCAGCGGCTGTCGAACATCCACATGACGAGGAGGAATTTGGGGTACCACTGGGCGCAGTGGCTACAACTGGCTCTACAGCTCACGCCTCAGCTGATCTGCGCGCGAAATCATATGGTACTTTTAACGACGTGGAAATGCACAATGACGAAGAATGGGATGTTGAGCCGGACGGAAAATCCCTCGAAAGTTCTGCTGCTGAAGAACCTAAGGTCTTCACGTACCGCGTCACCATGCTTGTGATCGCATTGGGGATATTCACCTATCATTCCATGACGTACGATCATCTACTACCTATATTCCTCCAAGATGAAAGATCCGGAACAGCCTCCACAATCTTAAAATCACCATTCAACATCCCCGGCGGCCTGGGCCTTCCAGTTCAAACAGTCGGACTAATCATGGCCGTCAACGGTATAATCGCCCTTCTAATCCAAGCCATACTCTTCCCACTCCTAGCAGAGTGGCTGGGCGTATGGAACGTCTTCGTGCTGGTTACCGTCCTACACCCAATCGCATACTTCATCGTCCCCTTCTTGGCCTTCCTCCCGCAAATCCTACTTTTCCCTGGGATATATATTTGCCTGACGATCCGCAACATATTCTCCATCCTAGACTATCCAGTCCTATTGATCCTCATCAAACAAGCCAGTCCGTCACACTCCGTGATCGGTAAAATTAACGGTCTCGCCGCTTCCGCCGGCGCAGCGTGTCGAACAGTTGCGCCGCCGGTTGCCGGGTATCTTTATAGCATTGGCTCGAAAATCGAATTCACTGGCCTCGCATGGTGGGGTAGTGCGATTGTTGCTATTGTGGGAGCTTGTCAGCTATACTTCATGCAGGGCAAGAAGCACACGACCGTGTCGGTTACGGCGCCGGATGTCTTTCTTCATCACCCTCATCATGGGGAGGAGGAAGAGCCATTAATCCCCGAGATTGTCCATGTTACTGTTCATGATAACGCTTAGCGGGCTTTGATTTTCCCTTAGGTTACGCTTGCTTATTTAGCCTCGTGAATTGGGTTGAAATTGCCCCCTACCTGTCCTTCTGCCGTGCTTCTTGCCTTTTACTGGTGGCGTTACTTTACTCCTTGCGGGTGATGGATCAAGTGACATATGGTTATACTATTATTATTATTCCCCCATAAAGAGTATTATAAATAATGTGTCTATGGGTGATGGCTAGTTTTGTTTTCTTCCGTTTTTTCAATCTCTACTTTATATGTTGGATTTGATACTCTTGCGAGGCAATTGATTTTATTTTATCATACACTTTTTTTTTTTTTTTGGGAGAATTGTTCACGCTTTACGTGATTTGGTTTTAATACGGGGTTACAGTACACTACACTCTCCCAATCCAATTACTCCAATTGATATTATTATTGATTTTCTTTCCCCGTAGTATCTAGCTGAATAAAATAATTCTATCATTCTCAACTTAACGCTAATATCATGTGATATAATCATGCTAGACCATATGTAGTTTAGCTTTATTTACATCCGTTGCTCCCCAGAACAATGCCACAGCAACGACCATCGCAAACATTCAGTTGTCAATCTCTCACCACCAAGTTTTGGCTGGATGAGACGAAACAGCCATAATTTTCCTCTGCTACATTAACTTGTAGAGCAATTATATCCAAGCTTACAATTTGCGAGCATATTGGTTTTGACTACCTTTGCTTTCCCACATCCTCACTTCCAAGTCAAGACCGCGAACGCTTCAGAAGCCGCCGTTCATACAAAAAAAGAGCAAATCCGCACGAGGTGCCGTTTGGCCCTCTAAGACTTTTATTTTTTGTTCCCCTTTACTTTTGAAAAGAAGTTATGGCCGAAACAATGGACAGCCCTCTATCCGTCCTAACGCCGTCTAAGCGGAATTCTCGTCCTCCTTTTTCTCCCAGCGCACATACTCCGCGAATGCCGGGTTCCCCGGCTATCAAAGCCTCAACGATTGATAATGTCGCCAACACTCCTTCAATGAAAAGCCCACTTTACAGCGATGAGAACAGGCGTCCTTCGACATACGACGATTCCACTGTTCCTTTGGAATACGGTGATGTCGGCGTTGGCCACGGCGGGGATAGCCCTTCTAACGCTGGACACGACGGCCCTGCAAGTTCCCCATTTCGGTCGACTGTGCTCAGTGACCACACGCCTCTCTTTCGAGAAGCTGAACCAGGGAATTTTGGTATGGATGAGCCGTATGAAGAGAAGTTGGATAGTCGGGAGCTTATGCATGGTGTCGAGGAAGAGAGGGAAGAGAGTTTACATGGAGAGGGTGAACTTCCTGCCATCAAAGAAGATGTTATGGACGATGGCGACGATACCCAGCCGCCTATTGAGAGTCGCAATCAAGAGACATACGAAACAGAAACTGATACGAGTATGCTCAACCCACATGGCAACCGCAATAATTACGGGGAGGAATCCAACATCACAACACAGGAGAAGAATAACGAAAGTATGAGCACTATCTACCAAGGTGGCTTAAGTGATAATGACGGCATGGCGGACAGCCATGGTGGGAACGAGCACCACGCCTCTTGTGATCAGGACGATACATGCCTAAGCACTTTCTCTGCTCTTCCTAATTTAGATATGACTAGCTTTGCTCAACTCAGACGAGACTCGCCAATGAAGCGGGTAAGAGAAGGATCCGTTAGCCCGCAGAAAAATGTGCGTGTCGCCAGATGTCCCGACGACATGCCCGACACCCCTAACACAATCAAGAGGAGAGGCATCTTTTCGGAGCAAGATGGAGGAACACCAACACCTAGACGAAACTACACCCGTCGCGATAGCCATATGAGCTTTACCGAATTTACAGACCAGATCCATGCATTTTCTCGCGCTTCATATGCCGCACAGGGCGGTTACCACTCTCCAGCTCGACGACAGTCTCGATTTTCCCCAGGAAAATCTACCGCCTCTGGATTTCGCTCCCCGTCAAAATTTTCTTTGCTGGACTTAGACATCCCCCCTGCTCCCACTCCTCGGTCTATTCCAAGCATTACTCCTAGAGAGCTAGAATCCTTGAAGTCTTCTTTCCTTTCGGAAATATCTTCTCTGAAAGCTACACTTAGTGGGAGAGATGCCGAAGTTAAGTGTTTAAAAGAGTCAGTTTCGGATGCGGAACGCAGAGTTGGGGAAGTATCCGAGGAACTGCGAAACGAGTGTGCCCGGAGAGAAACCGAACAACAGGAATGGGATCGAAGAGGGAAGGAGATGGAATCAGTCTTGAGAAGCGTTAGGGATGAAATCGTTGATGCAGAGCGTGAGCGTGAGAGGCTGAACATGAAAATCGAGGAAGGAGAAAAATGCAAGGAGAAATTGGAAGGCAAAATTGTGGAGCTGGAGAGCCAACTTTCCGCCGCCAGAAATGCAACAAATTCTCCTCCTACTGAGGCTGATAAGAAATCCGCTGAAGAAACAGCCAGAGAAATCCAGGATGCTGTTGAAAAGGTTGCTCGTGAATTACATACACTTTACAAAGGAAAGCATGAGACTAAAGTCGCTGCTCTCAAAAAGAGTTATGAAGCACGATGGGAGAAGCGTGTTAGGGAAGCAGAGAGGAAATTGAAGGATGCATTGGAGGAGAACGACCGCTTGAGGGCAGAAAAGGACTCCAACATTTCTGGTGGGGAAGGTGGATTCTGCGGAGAGGCTACATTTATTCGAGAGACCGAATCGCTTGAGGCAGACAAGCGGGTTCTTGAAGCTCATGTCAAGGGCTTAGAACAGGAGATCATATCTATTAAACGTGACAGTGAAGCCCTTCGATCTGAACTAAAACAGGAACGTGCAGAAAAGGGTGAACTTGTTGCAGCCGTTGATGAGTGGCTTGCAATCCAGCAATATCAAAACCAGCAGCAACTGCACAACCACCATGACCGCGATGATGAGCAGCGGCAGCAAGAGCAAGCGGAGGAAGATCAGATGATCCAAGAAGAGCAGGCAGAACTACAGCGACAACTGCAACAACAGCAACCCAGACGAAAACTTCCCGAACCACCTACTTACCGCCAGCGTTCCTTTTCCGAAGATGAGCCACCCACCACACGATTCGATAATAGCATCGGAAAACCAACGCAAAATCTAGAAAACGACGCTATCCCTAGCGGCAATAGTAACATTGGCCGTATCCAAACTTCTTCATCCTCATCTGCCATTCGACCACCCGGCGGTCCAACTCCTAGGGCTCCGAGGTTTGGAATGCCTGCTCCCAGCCATTCTAGAGGAAATAGTGGGAGCGGGAAGTCTATTAGTTCCGGGTTGCCGACGAGTAGTGGTGGGATGTCTGCAGCCGCGGCGGGGAGGAGTGGGATTATGAGCTCGATTGAGAGAATGGGAAGAGGTGGGGGCGCGGTCTGAGGATTTTTTCTTTTTCTTTTCTTTTTCTTTTTTACAGAGCTGCTGTGTGGATGGGGAAATGGAGTGGATGTAGATGGCAGGGAGGTGGATCCTGTTGGGAGTTTTCATCGTTTCTTTTCTCATTTTCATTTCCCCTTATATATTATTTCTATGTTTATCTTTATGCCCTTGTTTATGTTTTATGATTTTCTTTGTTTTAATGAGAAATGCTGATGAATGTTGTGATGTTTTACTTGGTCTGTTTATGTAGATGTATGATCTGACCAGAGAGAAAGAGATGGTACAATGAATGTTTTCATTGCTTTGCTTTGCTTTTCTTTTCATTCTGATTTCTTGTTCAATGATTGCCTCATTCCCATGTCGCGGGATGTGATGTATATGGTTTTCGTCGAGGATTGCAGGTCGATGGTTTTATGCTATGTAGTGTAATTGACTACAGCGGGAAATAACGGGTATCAGAGGTATTTTCATTCTTGTTATTGTTTTCTTTTGCACATTGTGAGAGAGAGAGAGGTGGAGCATCGTGAATATTCATTTTTACCATTTGGATTGCTACTTGCAAGTACATTTTTGATTTTTCAAAAAGTGCAGGATAGGGGGTGTTCAAAATGAAATTAGAAAAATTCAAAAGGGTATAATGTAATTAAATAGAGATGTGCTAGGACATTTGACGATGTATGTGAGTGGAGAAGGGTCAAATAATGGATAGATCAGAGAAGGGAAACAGGGAGGAGCATTAAAGATAAAATTACGGTGGTGGTGCTGATCTAATCCACGAGAAGCGCTGAATATCCATGGATAGTCCTACATCTTGCCTTTTTCCGGCTTCTTTTGTTTCTCTGACTGGATGACACGGTTCACATCTTCCGCAACGTCATAAGCAAACAAGTTTTTCGACCAAGGTAGAGTTGGCATGCAGCCTATCATCGCAGGAGAAGGGAGGAATATTAGCCAATTTTCGGTCGAGGTTCAAGAGAGGGGGGATTAAGGAGAACCAACTCACCAACGATAAAAAGTACTATGTACAAGATCCATTCTTCAAAAATAGTCAAGTTTCTCTTCTTATTCTCCATCCGTTTCGCCTTGTTGAGAATATCCTTAACCCGCGGCTGGCGGATTTCCATATATTTTTTCGAAGTCTGCGAAATAGCAGCCTTTTCCGCCAACGCCTCCGTCTCCGTTGGAGATTTAAGGTCGTATCCTTGGCTCAAATAATAGGCCAAGAACATCGAGAAACACTCTACATCCTCCAGTGCCTGCGATGTTCCCTGACCTGAAGTCGGGGGTAAGGTGTGCGCCGCGTCTCCAATCAGCACAACCCCGTTACGCTCCCATGTTGGCAATTCAGGGGTTGTCCACACCGGGTACATTGTTTCGACTTCGACGCTGTTGATGATCTTCTGGATTACAGGATTTCGCCAGTCGCCATGTCGTTTCTGCAGGTCCTGTTTTACGGCTTCTTTATTGATGGTTTCGGGATTGGGACAGTCGTCAATGGCATAGCTAGACCACCACATAACGGTCTTTCCAGGAGGCAAGACTCCCTGTGGTATGTGTCGGTTAGGGACTTCAGCATCTGTGTCTGAGGGAGAGTAGCCAAAGAACCCGTTCCCTCCAAACACAATATTCATGGCGCCTGCTTCGACGTGTGAGCTGATGTCGGCTAGGGGCACGAAGCCACCGATACCAACTATGCCTCTATAAAAGGGGATGAATGTTAGCTATGCGGGGTTTCATATAACCTAATAGTGAAATGGTTAGGAAACCAAAACTCAACTGATAATGTGGGGGGTACAGATCCTGCCCTTCCGCGGGAAACAGTGCCTTCTTTGCCACGCTTTTCAAGCCATCCGCGCCGATTACAAGGTCGACCTCTACATCTGGACTCCCATCCGCAAACTTGATGATATTTCGTCCATCCGCATTAGCCACAACCTCCGTAACACGCTTATTGACAAGAACGCCATCCGGAATGCGACTCCGTAGAGTCTTCCAAATCGCATGTCTGCTCATGGAAACGGAATTAATCTCCGGGTCAGAACCGCCACGAGTAGACATCCGCATCAGCGTCCAGCCATACGAGTTCATAAACTTCAGGGTGCCATAGGGATACCCGGCCCGTACAACGTCGTGGAAGAGTTCTTCATCCAGCCGTTGGAGGACCCTGAGTCCGTTGGGACCCACGCCAAGACCTCCGCCCACAACGAGGGAGGCAGAATGGGTCTCTCCTAGCGGATGGGGGGATTCGAAGTCCCGGGGGGTAGCGTAGGCTTCATAGATGGTGTATTCATGGTCCTGAGATGGGGACGGGGGCTTTGGGAGGCGCTTCTTCAAGGAGAGATAGGCGGCGCATCCGCCAATGCCTGCGCCGATGATGGCGATTTTCATTTTTGATAGCGAAATGGAGAAGTAGGCGATGAATACACTGGATAGACTATCGTTGAGACCCGAAATTCAGCGGGCGCATTGGGAAGATGCTGCCCTGAACAGATGATGGTATATATAGCCGCCGCATTCTTCCATATCCTACTGTTAATTTTGCTGCCTGAGATGGAATCAATATCATGCTCGTGTTCATTCTGCGTGACAGTCGGGCAAACAAACGTCATAGTCATGCAAGGAAAAGCCACATATTTTTAGCCATTCGGCCAGGCTTCAGTAATTATCGAGAGAAGAGAACATCCTATACAGACCTTCTCTACCCAGTCTAGATAGTTGATGTTTCGAACTGAGCGTGAACTCCGTACGAGGTGGCATACAACTCAAGATTAGCGGCTAGGCAGCAGAAATACCGATCGTGGACACCCGGACTGTTGATATGGCGCTAGTTGGCGCCAAAGATATCAACCACAACCTACCCTACCTACCTCTCTTTGTTCTTTGTTTCATCCATGCAGACACCACCCTGCAACCAAGAAAGGCTCTATCTGCTGTCATGACTGTCTTTGACTATGTTGGCTCGCTAAAAAATGTACTGTCTAAACTTTGGACCAGACTGTTTGGAGCTGTCCATGGAGATGGGCACAATGAAACTGCCAAAGAGTTGGGTCAATCCCTGCAATAGATGCTGGGCAATTGCAATTTACACTAATGAATTGCACTCCTTTTTGTTGCTTGCCTTCAATGAGTGAAGCATGAAAGTGCATTACTGCATGGCTGAAGCTGTTATGTCAACAGATGGCATCTCCTTTAGACATTTCTTATGACCCAGCCAATTTCCGCTGGTACATGACAATTCACCTCCCTCCAGTGAGATGGCCAAGTTACAGATGCAAATGATTCCTTTGATAAAGTCCAATAAATGGGATGCTACAGCTGCTGCATAAGAAGGATCACAGATATTTCTTTATCATCAATATCAACAGCTATTCATTCTCAGCTGTGGTGATCCTCAGAAGCATCCAGTGGACTTTGCCCGGAATTCCTCTAGACCAGTTTATTGGACTCTATGGGATCTGGAAGACATGAATTTGTCTATATATACCACCTTTTCCCCCAGGCCTGCTACATCAATCTAGTATCCAGAGACTGAAGCCTTGGACTTTGTTATCCGTCAGAATGGAGTCGGAATCCGGCGCCTACCATAAGCTCTCCGACCCTACGCTGCTGGACAAAATTGATAAACTGTTTGCTTGTAATGTGGGGAGCCATATTGCTCTGCCTCAACTAGTTGTCGTTGGAGATCAATCGTCTGGTAAAAGCTCGGTTCTTGAAGGCCTGACAAAGTTACCATTTCCTCGCGACAGTGGCCTCTGCACAAGATTCGCAACTCAAATCACCTTTCGGAGGGCGGAGGAGAAGAGAATTACTGTGTCGATTATACCTGGTGCAGATGCGAACCTTGAACATGCCGAACATGTCCGTTCCTGGGGAATTGTCGATCTTCCAGAACTGAACCGGCCTTCTTTCGCGAACATCATGGCTAAAGTGAGTTCGCTTTTGCCATGTGCACTCTGAACTATTGCCGACTGATTGGATAACATTAATAGGTAAACGGGGTCATGGGGTTAAGCGATTCACTGGACACATCTGGTAAGACATTTTCAACCGATGTTCTTAGGCTGGAGGTCTGCGGTCCCGATGAAGATCACCTAAGCATAATCGACGTTCCAGGTATATTCAAAAATACTACATCCGGCTTAACTACGAAAGAGGATATCCAACTTGTCAGAAACATGGTGCAAGAATACATGAAGAACCCGCGAAGTGTGATGTTGGTAATCGTGCCTGCAAATGTCGATATCGCAACCCAGGAGATTCTAGAGATGGCAAAAGAGGTCGATGCTCACGGGGAACGAACAATCGGTGTACTCACGAAGCCAGACCTTGTTGACAAGGGCGCCGAAAAAAAAGTGATTCATCTGTTGGAAAAGGAATCGAGTTGGAAGATGGGATGGAGTTTAGTACGAAATCAGGGCCAACAGGATCTCGACGACGGCACACAGGATCGCGACAAGGCTGAAGAAAGTTTCTTCAGGTCGACATCTCCCTGGAACACGATTGATGAGGATAAAGTTGGAATCAATTCGTTGCGCACGCGGCTCCAGGAGATTCTTACCTCGCATATCCGCCGGGAATTTCCCCATGTCAGTTTTCACTAGTCTAAATAACTAAATAAAGGGTCTACTACTGATATAACTTCGAGTAGGTGAAGTCCGAGATCAGCAAAGCTCTTGCTCGCAAGAAAGACGCGCTAGCGTCCCTAGGCCCAGAGAGGGACTCTACAGACAGCCAACGAAAGTATCTTCTTGACATAATCACCAAGGTTCAGCACATATCATTTCTCGCATTGGCTTCCGATTACGGTGGCAATGATATATTCGATCGAGAGCCGTCCACAAAGCTTCCCACTATTTTGGTGAACAGAAATGACAGGTTTTCTGAGGACATGGAGCATTGGGGACATCGATATGCCTTTGTTTCCAGTGCGGATGGAGAAGATGAATCCGGGGAGGTGATCGATGGGGATCAATGTGAATCTGGAGGCGAAGATGCTCGCGAAGAGGGAAACCAGGGTCCGACGAGTAGGTCTATAAAAGACCCTGAGGGCCTTGAAGACATTCTTACGCCCCCAACAACTGTTCAGCATGCTTTCCAAACACACATTTTGACATGGCTGAGAGATACATTCCGCAATAGCCGTGGTTTCGAAATTGGCACATTTAACCCGTCAGTTCTGTCGCCGATCGTAAAGAAACAATCCGTCAACTGGGAAATTCTTGCGCTCGGTTACGTCAGCGACATGATATGTGCAGTCCACTCGTTTATCCTAAAAGTACTGGAATCGGTTTGCAAAGATCGGCCGGTCCGTGAACGTTTACTGTCCCTTCTGATGGATCCGCTTGTTGAGATATACCAGCGGTCTCTACGCCAGGTTAAATTCCTCCTGTGTGTGGAAAGAGATGGCATTCCCATGACGCTTAATCACTATTTCAACGACAACCTTGAGAAATGGCATGCCTTCCCCACTCCCCGAAGTTCATATTGGTGTGACATACTGACATTGTTTGCAGCCGCCAGAAACGGATAGAGACCGCGATGCAAAAACATGCAATTAGCGACCGTGCTCACGGAACAGTCGTCCGACTCCAGGATATCGTGCATCAGAACCATATGAGTAACCTCGAGCATACCGTCCGCGATCTCCATGATATCTTGAAATCGTACTATAGAGTAGCTCGGAAACGCTTCGTGGACAGCGTGTGCATGCAAGCGGTAGATTACCATCTCATCGCTGGTCGACAGACACCCCTCAAGCAATTCTCCCCAGCCTTTGTCCAAAGCCTGTCCGCAGAACAACTTAGTGAAATCGCTGGAGAAGATCCCAAATTGAGACGGAAACGCGCTCAATTGCGTAAGGAAATAGGTGAGCTGGAGGCTGGGAGGAAGATTTTGCTATAGATGGCTTATTCTTCTTCGAAGTGTGGAGGATGTTCTAGAGGAAATGGATCAGGCTAGAGAAGTTGGTATCTTTGTTGCAACTCCCCCTCCAGCTCTGGGTGTTTGTTATATTACTGTTCTGCTCAAGGTACCAATTAGTAACTGATACCCCTATTTCAAGATTGAAAAAGTTTTTTATGCTGTTCCCCCTGTGGTATAAGTTTCATGGCACGTAAACATCTCTGTCCCGTAAATCTGCACAACGGATTTCTACTCGCTAATTTGGGACCACCACTTGAACGAGGCAGAGGTTGTATGGAGCGCGTGATGACTGAGGATATTGGCTCTCCCTTCCATCAGGTTGTAAACTAGGATGGCTCCTCGAAGTAGTATGTGAAGATTGTAGATATATGTCGCATGCTAGTGGTCTGCGATGTCACATCCGTTACAAATGACCCCGGACTGTGTGTAAATAACATGATCTAAGCCGTTGGTTAATTATCACGGCAATTGTGCTGGGAATCAACATCTAAGTAACAGATTGAAAGCTGGCGGGCTACATCCTTTTGTATAGTTAGTTAGCTATGCTGTCTTATATCAGCATGGAAGGAAACGATTGCGGAAGCCCCACATGATGGACGCCCCGGCAAGAAGCGCAAGGAGAAAAAAATAATTATTATTATCACCCTAGAGGCAAACGAACCGATATCGGATGGTTGCTTTCTGGGCGCCCTCGGCCGAGATATTCCCAGCCAAGCTAGTCTGCTATCCCGACTGTCTCCGCAACCCAACCCCGGCTTCCCCGCAAGGATTCGATTCTGAGAAATTTTATTATTATTTATTTATCACTCACTGACTGTGACTGCAGTTATCGCCTTATCCCGCCTTGATCAAAAGTTGTCGGCGAATCCCTCCCGGGATTCGTATTAGTATATTGGTGTGCTCTACTCGTAGTCTGTGGGTTTTTATCCCTCTCATTCCAAGAACAAAAAGAAAATAGCAGACAGGTGATGTAATGTAAGGGTTGTTGACGCATTGGTCATCATTTCGTTAGTTAAACTAAAAATGTCCTAATCGTGTACATTCCCAAGAGAGGAAGCTCGTTTGTTTAGCACTTGGGATTTACCTGCGCGAGCGCTGAGCAATGAGTCTAGATCAGCGGCATGCCGTTCTGCGAGGGAGAGGGAGAACAAGCAGGCGGGTAGTCCGTCAGGCCGCGCGGGGTCCGCTCAGGGGTGGTGATGGTTATTTCAATCCCGCATTGTCCAGGCGTGCCCAATAGATAGGGCTATATTCAAAACAGGTTTTTTTTTGGTTTGGTAGACTCGATAGAGGCAAAAAAGAACACAAGTCGCTCACCTGACAGCACAACTCTGTTGTCTTTCGCGGTAGCGTGCCCGTTAGACGGCCTGAACGGAAGATTTCCGAAAACTTCGAAGCACGCTTGCAATGCTCTCCGGGATTTTGATGGCCAGAGTTCAGGCAGACTAAAACTTCAGATTGACGTCAAGGCTAATTATCACTTTCTGATACTTTCTCAGAAATTATTTGACTCATCTTCGATTTGGACGTGGCTCTCCGAGACGGGGTTTTCGACGCCAAAAAAAATCCGAGAGAAATATTCTAACGAACCAAGGACTTCAGGTGCTTCCTTGGTGTGATAGAGTCATAACTCCAAGTTGAATTCACCCCACCCCTGAGCAATCATGAGTGAAGAGCAACCAGAAAAGTGCAGGACTTTCCGCAGCCACTTTTAACTTTTTATCTCCTGGTGGAATCGGGGAACCATCCGGGTAGGTACCAAGCGTATATACAGTGTTCATCAGAATTGGTAAACTTAAATTTTAAAACGATGGAAGGAGATCCAAGAGAATACTGACAGCCTTTTTTCGAGGTCTTTGAAAATAAAAATAAAATAATAAAAAATATAAAATAAAATAAATAGCAAGAAGGGGGATAACAATGGGGCACAAAAAATGAAGTCCCCGTCCCCATCTTTGGGGCGGAAAGTATTCGGCGGCGAAGCAATGTGGAGCTATCCCAAGCTCCATGAATAAAGTGAGCTACCTGGCTCGTTGCTCCATTAACTAATAAGTGTTCCAGAAGGAACAATCGCGTGGCGGGAGGCGCTAGAGGCAGGGCAAAGGAGAGGCGGAACCATTGGAAATCCCACGAACTCTACAGCACAAATTCAACAGTTTGAGAGTCGTCTTCCGATGAGGTTGAAGACAAGGCCATCAAGTCCAGCATACGGGACTAACCGCGGACGATTAGGGCATGCCAGATCACGGGGATTTCGAGGTTACCAACGTACGTCGTCGAACAAAACAACAGGATTCTAGCATCCAACTGATATAAATAACTATTTCCTTTCATTGCATAGGGAGTGACGGCTACCAACGAATCTGCAAGTCTGACCATGCTCCTCTTATCATTGAAAATCCTGCCCCTCCCCCGCTTTACTAATCAGTATCACCCCTCGTAATTGAAGGGTTTGAGCTGGCCAGTCGCATGGGAAGCAATGGATCTCCAAAGCAGGCTAGCCAAAACTTCTTCGGTAGCTAACGATGGCTTAGGTTTTCCTAGCCTAGATGAACAACCCAGAAGACTTGCCCGAATGGGTGCCACATTGGCTTGAGAGGATGACCGCCGATAAAGGAATGCCCGACGCAGAATATTGGGGAACCCCGAAGCTGGCCGCTTCGTTTTCTCAGTCTCAGCCTTCAGGCAAATGGTTAAAATCTAGGGCTGAAAGGAAGTAACTAGTTAAGCGTCCGACCCCGGACTTTTGTGTGGTCATTGCAGGCATCTCGATCTCGAAAACCCAACTCGAGAGTCCAACAACAAGGATTTCCTGAGCCAAGGTTGGACGAAACAACCTGTTTTGTCCCACAGTTTGGCCACCTGACCGCGCAAGCCCGAACAAACGCAAAACTCCGAAAGCAAAAACTACTTTGGCCATAAATAATCAAATTCTGGCTACCCCATGATCTCAACTTTCCGCGAACTTCCAAGATCGGGCAATTAGTAGACCATATGAGAAACTGCTCAGTACTTATTACATTGAAGCTTCTAGAGCACAAGGCATCATGACCTGAATTAGCGAGTCTCAAGAGGTGCTTCCAGGGCAAATCATCAGTAATCCACGAAGCAGCCTGAAAACCAGCACGCAAAATTATTCCAGTGGCCCACACAAAACTTAATTCTCCTTACATGTTTGGGGTATCAAGGTACCTAGGTACCGAACACCATCCACCAACCGTCCTCCTGGAGAACAATCGGCCGCAGCCCGAGGTAATTTCACCAGCTTGGCAAATTCCTGCGCCCTTGGACCCTCTTGCAAACATTTAGAATTATTGATTTTTTCCGCAAGTTTATTAGATGGCGAACAGGCTCACAAAATCAATAATAATGATCCAAATATGAACAGCGGCAGTTTTTATGCTTACAGCGTATGTTGAGAGATAACAACTAACTTACATCTCGGTACTATGCATTCAAAGGGCAAAAAAAATATTTCAGGTACAGGCCCGGCTCTCGGCATTCGCACCCAAACACCCGGATGAAATTTTGTCTCATTGCATAGAGCTTCATAATCCGCATCCAGCATGGCAATAATAATAATCATCATATATTGTGCATGGGCTGAACACCCTTCCTTTAAACAGAAGGTCGCACGTTTGCGTTTTATTCATGTGAGAGTCAGCGATTTGTTGTTCGTTGCTTGAGCCTTCCAACTTTTAAGATCATGAGAACGCCTCCGTTTCTCGCCGGAGCAGAACTTCGGCAACAAGGACCCTGCACAACTTGGCAGTCCTCTAGATTTAGCGGCGAAATGTATGACCGCTAACCAGTTAAAATAAGCACACTTACTGGAGAGGCGGGCTCTTCGGCGGTTCAGTGTGGGGTTGGGTCCCCCCTTGACCTGGCGATTGGCGGTTCAACTCCTTCTCTCCAGCTACTGGAATTCTGAGAAATTTCTCGTCCCATCGCGAACTCAGTCTAGCGTCTACTATCGTCCGAAAAGGCGCGTTGTTCTTCACTTTTAGCACTCCGGTTTACGAGCTCTCAGCGCCGTCAGCGGTCGTCGTTAAATGCCCAGGTCTCTTCGTTTTGGCGCCCCGCCGCAACCTTGGAAGTTCCCCACAGGGCCACAGCCCACGCTTTGAAACCCGCAAGTCTCATATCCGATATGGGGGAGGCAAACAATGGCGAGCTGCTATGGCTGCAGCTTGTTGCAGCTTGTTAGGAGATGAGCAAGCTTTGCGCCGGAATGGACTGGCCTACATAAGAGCTTGGTCCCCACCGCTCCCCCCCTTTTTCCCTCTATTTTGCCCGCCTCTCTATTTTGTACAAATTTTGTGATACACACTCTCCACTCTTCCTGTTTTGGGATTTATAAATATATTTTGATAATATCGGATCTTCTTTACGATTCTTTTTGCTCCCTGACTTTCTCTAAAATTGTGTTGATTTCGGAAACCGATTGCAAGTTTGGAAGAGTTAACTCTCTCATACATACTACGCTGGCCACAAATTCATTCGTCATGGCTTCCGTCGAGGTAGCGGAACTGCAGCCGCAGAATAAGCGGAAAGCCGCCGCTGCAGGCATTCAGACTACATCTCGCCCGGTAAAACGTCGCGCATCGAAAGCTTGTTGCTGTTGCAGGGCGCGCAAGGTCCGATGTGATGTCATGGAAAATGGCTCTCCGTGTACGAACTGCAGATTAGATGAAGTGAAATGCATTGTCACCGAGAGCAAGCGCAGAAAGTCAGTTTATTTGCCCAACAACCGCGAACGTTTGCTTGATGAATTAAGCTCCTTATAATTTGAATGAAAGCTGATAGATGTTTGTTCTCAGGAAGTCTCGAGGTGATGGAGGCGCTTCAAACTCCACACCGACACAATCAGCTAACACACCAGACGATTCGGGATTTGCCTTTAACACCAGCACTGAGGACCATATCGGGGTGCCAATTCCCGATCCGCTAGCTCCGTTGTCGCCATCTCAGTTATCAGTGGATTTGGAGCACGGTCATCACGTTCCGCACCTATTATGTTCGTCGTTTATAACATCTACAGATACTATCTTCCCAGTTTACTAATGTGACTTCTAGATCAAACGCAAGACAACCGAATCAAGCAGGAAGATCGACGACGCAGAATGTCAAGTATTTCGGCGCGTCCGGCCGCTCGCCCACTGTGTAATATGACTTCCGCCGTTCAACAACTACTTGATGTCGATTTTGGAGCCCGCATTTCCCCCCAGCCCCCACAGAAGCCGAAAGGCTGGCTACCCAACTTTATCCGCCCTCTGCCGGCGAAGTTCCAGTCCGACGATATCGCGTACCTTGAAGCCAAGGGTGCTCTGACAATTCCGAGTGAGGGGCTGCGCAATGAACTCATGAAAAGTTACCTGCAATTCGTTCATCCGTACATGCCACTGTTGGAATTGGACGATTTCCTGCGTACTATTGCACGGAACGATGGTTCGCGTCGTATGAGCCTTCTTCTATTTCAAGCAACTATGTTTGCCGGAACTGCATTCATCTCAATGAAGCACCTAGTAGAGGCTGGCTACGAATCAAGAAAGGATGCCAGGAAAGCATTCTTTCAAAGAGCTAGGGTATGGCAAGTTTGGGTTTTTCTTGTTTTGCTGTCGAGGCCTCTCGCTAACGTGTGTTTGTTTCATCTTTTAGCTTTTGTATGATTTTGATTACGAGGTTGATCGGATATCTTTGGTCCAATCCCTTTTGCTGATGACTCACTGGTATGAGATGCCGGATGACCAAAAAGATACTTGGCATTGGATGGGTGTCAGTTTATCACTTGCACATACTATTGGCCTCCATCGAGACCCGTCTTCCTCCTGTATGGACCCTAGACGACAAAAACTCTGGAAGCGCGTTTGGTGGAGCACTTACACTCGTGACCGCTTGATTGCTCTAGGAATGCGACGACCCACTCGGATTAAGGATGAAGACTGCAATGTCCCTATGCTCACGCTGGACGATTTCGATGTCAAGCCACTCTCCGCCGAAGCTCTACAAATAGTTGGAGACTGCGAATTAGCGCATAATATTGAGCAACAGAGGCAGCTTGCAACCATGTTTATGGAAAAATCCAAACTGTGTCTTTGCATAAGCCACGTCCTTGGCGCGCAATATTCGGTTCTGGGTCACAAGTTTGGAGGTACGACGGAGACTACAATGATGTTGGTCCCAAAGAAAGCTTCATCGGAAACATGTGAAGTCCAGAAATGTGATCAGGAGCTGGAAGCCTGGCTCTCTAGTCTCCCGGAGGTGGCTCAGTATCTACGCCCTTCATCATCTAGCTTTGCTAATGGGGAGGAAGTCCTACATCTCCACCGGGCATTGCTGAAGATGATATACCTTACAACCTCTAGTGCATTACATCGTCCACAAGTTCTTCCTGCTACCCCATCCTCAACAGTTGAAGCTGGACTTCAGGACCTGTCCCGCAACAAAGTCCGCTATGCTGCAATCGAAATCACAAATATTGCCCAGCACTTGCATACAATGGACCTCACCCGCTACCTCCCAACTACGGGAGTCACTGTTCTGCTCCCTGCAGTCATCATCCACCTCCTTGATATCAAATCCAATGACCTTAATATCCGATCTGCCAGTTTACATCGCTTCTATCAGTGTATGCAGATCCTGCAAAGACTGAGGGAAATTTATGCGTCTGCAGACTTCGCAACGTCCTTCCTTGAAGCCGCCATTCGGAAAGCTGGAATTCAGGTTTCCACCCAGGTACCTGAAGAGCAACCAGTTCGGCCAAGCGCACTTCATTTCTCTACCGGCCATCCCGATGCCTTGACTCCACCACCGGACAGCATGCCAGATAAAATCCCGGACTTCACTTATACTTCAGTCACGCCTAGCATTCCCTTCACTCAGGTGGAGAAACCGGATATTCTCTACGCTTCAACGCCACCTCAATCCGTGGGAAGTGAAAACGGAAGCACTAATAATATCCGCCCTGATTTTTTCTCCGATGAAGCCGCACTTAACGGCACCGAAGATAGTGACACGAGTCTAACAGAGCTCATGAATCTCGCCCATGATGCAGACATCAACCAGAACGACCTCGACGCGTTGATCAATTTCGACGATGCGGGCGCGAATTTCTTCGCCGGTGAAGACGGCATTGACGGCATTGACCCTACGATTTCGAGCATGTCAAATGACAACAGCAACAGATACAATCTTGATAACATTGACTGGATGCATGATTTTACTGAGAACAACCTCAACAACAATAATAACAACAATACCATTGAGACGAACAATAATAATAACAATAATCTGCAAGTGGTCTCAAACTTTGATCAGAAGCCACTTGATTCCGACGGCAAAGCTGGAGAACAACATATCTCTATGCCTAACAGCACCGAGAACGCAGGCGCTAAGGCTACGAGTCCCAACTCTCCTTTTACTGAATGCGAGCCATTGCAACTAAGAGCAATAAGCATTTCTGCTGATACAGATTTCAACGCATCGATTTGACGACCGGGTGTTATGCGACTCGGGCCCTGATACCCCCATCTTTAATGTAATAAAACAGTTTAACGGACATTTTCGCATTTTTTCGTTTCCTATTTCATGAATAAAGGAATATCAAAATTAGATCTGGGAGTTTACGTGATGTCTACGGACTGCAGGGTTATATTTTATTCATTTCTTATTTTTGGCGTGTTTTGAACCTAATGATGCTGTACGCCCCTAATTTGGGCAAGCAATGAGAATGTTTTTAATAATGGAGAATTTGAACTACACATTTTCTACAAAGTTCACAAAATGAAGTGATAAAGCCAAAAGATAAATAAACATAATAACCTCGAGTTAACTATACGCGCTTCGTCCATTGCAGGCCCCTGTAACTATGCCATAATACGCACATAGGTAACTACCAGATATATATAATTTGACATTGAATAATAAAAACATCCTTCATATGCTTTTCTCATCTTCCCTTCTCTAAACAATTTCAACTCCACACATTCCTGCTATGTACCCGCAATCGTACTCGTGTCCCGCACTTCCAAAAACATAGCTCCGGAGCATGCACTCTGTGGAGCTACCTCAAAAGCTCATTGATGGGTGACTCTCATGATGATGCAGAAGGCTAAATGTGCGCTAAGTGCTGCTAGACAGAAGGCCCCCAAGCCCCCATAGCCTCGGTTTGTTTCATGCACGCACGTCTCGCGGGAAGGGCGGGCTAAGGAGAATTAGTTATCATAGGACGATTGCGCTATTCCCTTTTTCAGTGGGAGAGGTTGCTGAGGTCTCTCAGGAATCAGGAGCGAAGCGTTCTGGAAATGGTCGTGAGCAAATCAGTCTTGTCCTGAACCTTGCGAGGAAGAAGTCGTCTTTTAACATGTTCACGCCTTTCATTCCTTCTCCCTTCCTTGTGTTGCCAGAGATTGCTCAGTCGAGCGGGGTGCGCTGTGTGTTTTTGAATATTTATATTTTCACCGAAGCTAAGTTAAACATCGCCAGCGTTGAAATGCAAATTGGAGAATCGCCGAGGCATGATTTCACTGACTTCAGAAAGCTGAATCTTCACTTATTGATTTGTTTAGCTTGACGAGAATATTCCCCCCCCTTCGCACCCGCTTGCCAGCGTCGACGAGGTTTATTATTTTGCAAACCACTCTGTAGCCCTAATGACTGCCCAAATCGGCACAGATTAGGGCTTTTTACGTTTTTAAACTCGTTACATTCCCCCGTCTAACCTGAACACTTCGTTGACATATATAGGAACGGATCAAAGGTTTTACATATTTTTCGAATACCCATGAGTGTTCTATTTTGAGAAGCTCTTGTCCAAGACTTCTTCTCATTAAATTTGCAAATAGCTTGGGACAGGTAGTTATATCATCACCTTCGACCGCTTATGGGTTCGTTTTGGCGCTGGTTCCACAGACGCCCCTTTCGTGCGCTTTTCGCTCCTCAGGACTACCAAGCAAGCTGCCAACGCCTGGTGTCTAGCTTGCGCTTCCTATTGCCCTTTTGAATGGAATTAATTGCGTTTCTGCGCCTGTGGGTTGGATTGCCTATAATCCAAGTGCTCAAGTTACAGCAGCCAAGAAGTGATATTTGTGCTGAGGCAGATTGTTGCTATAAAGAGGCGAAAGACGGACGGCGAGCTGGTATCGAACATTATGAGGACAAAAGAGCAGAGAATTGATGAAACGGATGTCAACGACGTCGCTGTTGAATTATCGTGTTCTACTTACCTGCATCCACTTCCCCTTTTACAGTGAGAAAGGCCCGGAAAGGTGCATTCTTATATCCCGAGGATTGAACTTGAAATGGGCTGCGCTGGCTGCTCCGCATGACCGGATGATCCGTGGATCCAATCAATAGTCGAAACTTGATCCGTCGCACAACATTGAGTTCCTGCGCTCATCTGGATACTGGCCTATTTTCGTGGAACAAGACGGCTAGGCAGCGTGGGGGCCAATTATCCTTTTTGAAGACTGATGCAAGTCTCCACGTTAATATACGTGGGTCAATGTTGACATTTCTGGATTCATTTTAGCGGTGAAGGACCGTCCTTGTCCGACAGGCTTGGTACGTGTTTCTCTTCCAATTCTCAGCCAATTTTACACTGATACTCGTATCGAAAAATAAAAGCGCTACTCCAGATGGTCTACATCTGGTTACTGAGGTACATGTACATGTACATGGTTGTACAGATATTCTTTTCTGAGCAGCAGAGAGTCCAGCAGTGATACCTTGGCCGACATATTCCATTTCTGAAAACCCCCTATCCTTGTTTTTGTTAGTCGACGCATGCGCCCTACTAACAGCCATACTAACATTGCAGATTTATATGAAGTCCAAGCCAGGACTTTCAATAGGCAGGGTAGAAGCATAAGGAAATCTGCATACTCGTAAAACGCGATATGGCCATGAAGTGTGGTGGCCAAAAGGGATGTCACCTTTCGTCAACATCACAATATTCAATGCTAAATGCCGAATTTCAGCGCCTTCTCCAGTGGCCTATGCTCAAGTTATTGACGGTCCTTCTATTTCGTTCTAGGATAAATGTCTTCACCGACCATCTATCCCAGTCACTTCTACTAACCTAGTTAGATGTCTCATATGAACCGCTTTTTCATCCTTGGCGTTGCCCTCGTGCATGATAGCCATCGCCTACTACTTGCGGCACGTCGTGCGATGAGCGTTACACGGGTAATCGTGGCGATAGCGTGTTTCGATGTTGGCTCCGCGGCAGCTACCCACCTACCCGCTGATGTGTGATATGAAATTTCTCTTGCCCATAATTATAAAAAGCTTCTGGGAACATGAAGCTTCATATCCCAATAACTCTTCCCTTCTAGATGGTCCTCCGGATATCGGTAAATTCCTCCTGTTCCCGTGGAGGCAAAAATGCGAAGATACGAGATATGTTCCGCTGTCCAGGCGTTGATATTCTTCAATTTACTCGGAAACGCAGCAGTGTCTGCCAAAAATCTTCACCCACAAACCCCCGCAAACCCTGAGGGGGTGAAGACAATATTGTCTCCATCTGGCGTGCAAATTAGATATAAGGAACCGGGCAGCGATGGAGTATGCGAAACCACTCCAGGAGTCAAGTCCTACTCTGGCTATGTTGACCTCGATGAACACTCGCACATGTTCTTCTGGTTCTTCGAAGCGAGACATGATCCCGCCAATGCACCTGTCACTCTGTTTCTTAACGGTGGACCTGGGAGTGATTCAATGATCGGCCTATTTCAAGGTTAGAGCCCAAAATGAAACCCGGTTCTAATTAGAGAATTATTAGATTTGACGCTTACCCAAATAACTACAGAACTCGGCGCGTGCAATGTGACAGAAGATCTTGAAACAAGGCTAAACCCGTATGCCTGGAATGAGGTTTCTAATATGCTATTTCTCTCACAGCCCTTGGGAGTCGGTGCGTTCCTTGCGTTTCCTACAGAGGCGTTGGCAGATTTACCCACTCGCTGCCACCTAATATGGGGATCAGAGGGATTCCAAGCGCTCTTGGGTGGAAAAGAAATGATAATGACACGGAAATACAAAAAGCCTACCGTACATGGCGACAATATTGCAGAAATTTTCTTGTCATGATTAGGCGTGTTCTCCATGTTCGCAGCGCTCACCAACTAGCCAATGTCTATAGGATTTTCGTACGCAACTACCCAATTTGGATCGATGAACAATATCACGGGCGATATTGAACCAGAGACTGTTGCTGGTGTGCAGGGCCGATTCGCAGAAGCCAGTGGTCATCCAATGAGTAAGTGTATAATGAGCTGTGCATTCATCACCTATAGTGTCAATCATGCTCACATTGGGCAGTTGATACCACTGACAAGGCCGCCGTAATGGTCTGGGACGTGTTGCAAGGGTTTTACAGTGCCATACCGCAGCTTGATTCGAAGATCAAATCCCGAAGTTTTAACTTGTGGACTGAAAGTTATGGGGGGTACGTTCACAAATTACTTGTTAGCTAATTTATTATTGTTTTTTCCGCTTCTGGGCGCATAGATGCTAACCTGGCTGTAGACACTATGGCCCCTCTGTTGAGTAGGCCCATCCGCTAGCAACCCTCCGTCATGTTCTAATCTTTAGCATGGTGTAGTTTTTGAAGTACTTCCGCAAGCAAAATCAGCTGATTGCGAACGGGACTACCGATGGCATCCAGCTCGAGTTCAATACCCTTGGTATCATAAATGGGCTGGTAGATGCTGAGATACAGGTCAGCTAACAGATCGGGGACACCCCCATATTTACTTATTTTCTGCTTTGCTTCGAGGAGAGTAAACTGACGGCGACATATCTGCAGTTCCCATATTACCCGGAATTTGCAGTAAATAACACCTACGGGATCAAGCCGGTATGTTATGCTACCCCGGTGCAGCGTTGGGAAAAAATTCCAAAAACCACCGTTCTACACTTTGCCCACCTATTCTTGCCTTATATACGGATTGAGATTTTTCTAACTCCTAGTCTCCGCCCAGCTTAACCAAAGCACAGTGGACTATATGAAATTCTCACAGATCCGGGAGGGGGGATGCGCGGATAGCATATCTGCATGCAAGCAGATGAATAGGACTGGTATCATTGCCCACGCCACTTGTGCTGATGCCCTGTCTATATGTCGAAGCACTGTTGGTGAGTATCTCTCTCTCGCCATTAGTTCGCCATCAGCTATTTTATATCCAGGAATATTCTTTCCAAATCTTGCTCTAATATGAACAACCAATACACAGAGGCTCCCTGGTATACCTCTTCAGACCGCGGCGTCTATGACATTCGCCATCCACACGACGTAAGTGCAGCGTAGGACGGGAAAGTTATTTTATCCCCTGACATACTTGCAGCAACCGAATAAAAAGGAAAAGAAAGAAAGAAAGAAAGAAAAAAGAAAGAAAAATCCAAACATTAAAACCATAAATACAGGACCCCACCCCTCCAACCCATTTCATAAACTACCTAAACCAACCACACATCCAAAACGCCCTAGGCGTGAACCTCAACTACACCAGCGCAGAAAACATGCACATCTTCGCCGCCTTCATGCTCACGGGCGACTTGGTCCAGCCCGTCTTCCTCAACTATCTTGCCGAGCTGCTGGATTCGCACGTCCGCGTCGCGCTCATCTACGGCGACGCCGATTACATCTCGAACTGGTTTGGCGGGGAGGCGGTGTCCTTGCAGGTAGAGTATTCGGGGGCAGAGCAGTTCAGGAGGGCTGGTTATGCGCCGTTCATGGTGGGGGATAAAGAGTATGGCGCGACGAGGGAGTATGGGAATTTTTCGTTTACGAGGGTGTATGATGCGGGGCATAAGGTGCCGTGTAAGTATTTCGCTTGGTTATTTCGCTAGTTTTATATATATATATATATAACTATATATATATATCTTTAAATGCCCAGCGCCGTGCACAAAAGAAAAAATGAAAAAAGAAAAAACCCTAACCGGCAAACCAGACTACCAACCCCTCGCCTCCCTCCACCTCTTCAACCGCAGCTTAACCGGCACGGACCTCTCAACAGGCCAGGTGCGCATCGACGCCACATACAGCACAGCCGGCAGCGAGAAGTCCACGCACCTACAATATACACCGCCGTCCAAGGATGGAGGTGGGCAGGTGAGCAGTTCTGCAAATGCGCTCGCGGCGGAAAGTTTTGGGGTTGTATGGAGTCATGTTGTTGTTATTGCTGTTGTTGTGGGGTTGTTGGTGTAAGAGGGAGTGGCCCGGGGGATAAATAAATGATTATGGTGGCCGGCGGCGGGGTCAGGTCATCACTTAGAGATGAACGGGGCGGGGCGGGGCGGGGCGGAGGCGGAGGCGGAGGCGGAGGCGGGGATTGTGTTAGCGGCCAGTTTTTCTCATTATTGTGTAGGTTGATTTATTTTATTATTAATTATTACAGCAACTAACCTAGGTACCCATTCCATGAAGGTTCAAGGTTGGACTTTTTGAATTTTGATGATAAGACAGCTAGCTGCATATATATATCTTATATGCAAGCAAAATATGTGCACTTGGGGGGGGAGGGGCTACATTAAAAACACAAACAAACACCAGAGTAGCATGCAAAATGCCTGATTAAAGAAATAAGTCAAGCCAGGTCCAAAAAAAAAAAAAAAAAAAAAATACAATACATAACAATCTTCTACATGAGACTGCCAATTTGACTAGAGGTACGGAGTACTCCGTATAGAATAGAAGAAAAGATATCAGAAAAGCAGACAAGAAATTTATACATATATTTAAGAGAGAAAAAAAAAAAAAAAAAAAAAAAAAAAAGTTGAGAAGAGATCTGTCTGTCTTGTTTATATACTGATATTCCTAGTTTGATTTGATTTGATGAGAATATGTTTTAAATACAAAGGAAAGTCACAAACAAGACACCAAAAAGAAAAGAGAGGAAGAGACTTAAAAAAGAATTAAAAAAGAACGAAGGTCTGAGAGAGAAAGAAAGAGTGAGTTGATTGAGTTTAAACACACTTCTGTGATTTCAAGTCAGTTTGGTATTTCATTAAAAAAAAAAAGAAGAAAGAAGAAGTAAGATGTAAGAAGTCCGTCCTATCACTATCCCAAATTCCCGCCACCAACAACTACTCAGACAGCCCCTGTTTGGAAATGATGGATTGGCCAGAGGAGGGAAGGGAGGATAGGTTCACACACAGGCTTGCATTGCAATTGTGGATCACTGTGCAGCTCTGCATGTTTCCCAACCCCCATAACCCTCACCCACCACCCATCAATCAAACACCCATCCTTATTACACGAGTCAAATCCAAAGGAAGACTCTGGATCCCAGTCCCTTTGCTTTCCACTTCACACCACATCCCGCCTTGCCGCACATTCTTGACATGGTATGGTTGTGAAAAAAAGAGTATTTATTTAACATCAGCCCCAGTCGACATGCCCCGGTTCTCCAACAAGGCAGTTGGCGCGACTTCCTCCAATGTCTCGTCGGAGAACTTGAGATCCTCTTCGAGGTCCACGGTGTCTTTGATCTTGTACAGGATGACGGGCAGGGCGACGATAATACTGCCGCAGAGAAGACCCCAGTTGATAGCGAAGATGGTCATGAATTCGACCTTGTTGTCGTCGATTCTGTTGAAAAGGGAAGGGGATGTTAGTTTGGTTTTGTGTTGGGTGTTTGGGGGAACGAAGAAGACACTGTGAGTAGTCTTTTATTGGATCGGGTTGGAAACTTACTGCCAGGTAGCGGCACCACCGGCGGATTGGAGACCCTTGTAGAAACCAGCGAAGTTCGCAAGTTTACGGCTGTTGTTGCTAAGGGCACCCATGAACCTAGAAAATTTCGAACAAATTAAACATCAGCAACTGGTTTCACCTCGTTGTTTTGATCCTCGTTCCATTTTCTCTCATTCCCAATTGCCAGGGAAAAGAAAAACCAAATACGGGGGCAGATAACGCCAAAAGAAAGAAGAAAGAAAGGAATAAAACTCACCAGTACACGCAGGTCTGGTAGGCAGCATCGTAAACACCATAGAGGATGTACATGAACATTCCACCAACATAGTCGGAGTCCTTGAAATCAATGATGCGGAAATTTTCAAGGGCGGTATCAGCACGAGTATACTCGCGTTGCCAGGCATAACCACCACCCCAGACGGCCATGGTGAAAATGAAAAGGACAACCAGGCCGAGACGAGCACGAGTAGTGCGGCGCAGGGATGGCATATCCAACATGTAGCCAAAAGCAAAGGCACCAAACATCTGGGCAAGGTAGTAGAGGCAGCTGTTCAGGGCACGGGTACGGATATTGAACTTGGCGCCGTTGACGTTGTTGAAGTGGTAGGCGTAGAACCAGTTACTGGCGATGAACATAGGGAAGAGAGCGACAATGTACCAGTCGGATACGAGGACTTCGCCAAGACCCTTGATTTCGGACCACCAGGACGGGTTCTTCATGACAATGACCTGCGAACCGTCCTCACGGCGGACGTATTTGGATTCGACCAGGAAGAAGCAAAGAACGAAACCGATGAACATAAGAATCATGAAGGCGATGTAGGTTCCGTCGCCGACGGCTCTGCCTTCTGGGGCATTCATGGTTTGGGCCAGGGGGACCTGTGCATTACCATAATTAGCTCAAACTCGAAAAAATACATAGTCCGTTCTTCCCTGAAAGGGGAAAAAACAAGACCCTTCAGCGTATCATAGAAAGAAAATAACACAAAAACCTACCAAGCCTCCAATGACACCACCCAAGTTGAAAATGATCCAGAACCAAGAAATGAATTTACCCTTGGATTTCTCATCGGGATAACTCATCATGACAGCACCCTGGGCGCACCACAGACAACCAGCACAAGCACCCAAGAGGGCACCGGCAAAGGTAAGGAAGCCCAGGTTCCTGTTGTGGTTGTACGACAACATAGATCCGACATAGAGGAAGTAACCAAAGCCACCGAAGAGAAGAGTCCAGCGGAGACCAACACGATTGGCAATGGAACCGGCAGTGAAACCGATGACGGCGAAAGTACTGTAGAGAGCGGTGTTTCCGATGTTGACGGCGTGGGGATCTTGCTGACCACCTCCACCCAGACCGTTCAGGGCGTTAAACATACCCGGGCACAAGAAGCAGACAAAGGAGACCAGGAGCAGCTGAGAAGTAGGGGACGCATAGTAAGGGAACTTGAAGGATCCGATTTTTGGGCGCTTGTACATCCATGGCTTCCCGGAGACGGCACGCGATTGCTCGTGAATGGCTTCCTCGTCGACCGGCTTCTCGATATTCGGGTCCGAGTTCTTCTCACCGTGAGAAGACATTGTTGCGAGAATATGTCGAAGCGGAGCAACGACAAAAAATTAAAGTGTCAGAGGGGGATTTTATATTAGGGTATAATAAATAACCCTCTGCAGAATCTGTAATCGACGACTGTTAGTAATAGACTTGACAACTTCCCACGTTCCCACTTTTTTTAAAATGAGGAAAAGAAAGAAAACAAAAGAAACAAGCAAGCAAGTAGAAGAGAGTAAGAGAGAACAGGAAAAGTATAGATCGGCCCCTTTTGCGTACAACCAACCAATAGAGGGGGGGGCGGATGGGAAGGGCAAACTCGCGCCAAAAACGATTGGAAGGGGCCAAGTAAATAACCGAATTGAATGTAAAAGCAATAAATATTCGCGCAAGGCAAGGCAAGGGGGAAGTAAGCACGGGAAGTTAATAAACACCTTGATGTCTTTTTTTTTTTTTTTTTTTCGATCGATGCCTGCAATCCCAGGAGATGGGGGAGAGGTTCCCAATTTCAATCACGCGATTCAATGATAAATAGAAAAAGGAGTGGATGTGAATGCGACAGGGATGTGAGGAGCAGGACAGAATAAGAAGAACAAGAGCAAGAAGAAGAAGAGAATGGGACTTGGGCGACGAGAGTAATTAATCCAGCTGCAGCAACGAAGCGCAGTTAATCTCAAGAGGGGCCAGCGATGAGATTGTGTTATCCAAGCAACAACACGCGAGAGATCCAGGTACACAACACACAAAGAGAAGGAAAGAAAAAACAAAAAAAGAAAGAAAAAAAAGAGAGAGAGAGAGAGTATAAGGGAGGGGGAGGGGTATGAACAGGTATTTATTTAATAAGATCAGGGAAGAGAAGAAAAAAGAACGAGGACGGACGAGGAGGAGGAGGAGGGATTGCAAGGCGGGTACAGTAGCAGTACTAGCACGGTACTAAAAAACGGAATAGCTATCTATGAATCTTGGGAGAGTCCACCTACCGAGAGTCACGCGAAGATTAAAAATAACCCAATGGAAAAAGGAGAGAAAAAAGTAATGGGGGGGGGGAAAAAGAAAATAAATCGATGGATAAAAATCGCACACGCAGCACGCGATTGGAGATCTCCACAGGAAGCTTTGACAGCCGCTTCGTTTGGGGGGGGGGGGGGGAAGGGGGGAGGGGAGGTGGAGGGGGAGAGAGAAGTTTTGGTTGGATGGAGAGAGAGAGATAGATAGATCAGATATAGAGAGACAGAGAGAGAGAGAGAGAGAGAGAGCAAAGAACCAGGTTTAAAGATGAGCGTCGGAGGGCGCAGATATAACGTTCATGAAGAAGGGGAAGAAAGAGAAAGAGAGTGTATGTATGTGTTGAATGAGCCGAGATAAGGAGTAGTAGTGGTGGTGGTAGTCGGGGTAGTCGTAGTAGTCCTAGTAGTTCTAGTAGTCCTAGTAGTCGTAGTGGTGGTGGTAGTAGTAGACCGGAGAGCAACAGGAAGATCGTGGAGAACAGCAGCAACAGGGGCCAAGAGATAGGCACACACAAGGGTCGCAGTGGATGCGCGTTGGCGCAGTTGCTGGCGTTGGCTGGCGGATGAGACAGTAGTAAAGGGCGTCTTAGCAGAGTCGCAGAGGGATGGATGGGGATGCTTCGGACTTGACTGGAGGCTAGCACGCGACAAGCAACGAGGAAACTGGAGACCAAAAACTGGAGAACTGGCTGGTGGCTGACAATGCTGGAGATGGGAGCAGCTAGACTCTACTGGAGACTGGAGACTGGAGACTGGAGACTGGAGAATGGAGAAATAATGACAAAAGACAACCGCAAAAAAGAAGGATGGATGATGGGATGGAGAGAGAGTTTTCTCGAGCAGCAACAAAACACACGCTTGTGACTGGACACGGCCGAAGTAACAAACGGCAACCCGTCGAAGCTAACTAACTAATAACCAACTACTAGCTAGGAAGCCCGTTGTCGTGTCGTGTGGGGTGGTGGTGTTGGTTGTTGGTGTTAATTAATCTCCAAACATGTAGGCAGTGTATCATGTATGTATGTATGTATGTATGTATGTATGTATGTATATGTACATGTATCTGTACAGATATTAATTAGGTATGGGGACTAGCTAAAATGACGGTTTTTATTCCTCGTGGCGCGCGCGGGGGAGGGAAAAGTCAATGGGGCCAAACAACGGGGTTGGTTGGGAATGGTATTCAAGGAAGAAGTCTCTAGCCGGTACTCAGGAGTCAGCAATCTCCACCTGCCGCTAGCCCATGTACGGTATAACTAACTAGCTTCCCTCCCTCCAGCTTCGGGGTTAAAAAAAGACACAAAAACTGGAGAAAAGAGATGAACACTACTGTACGGAGAACAGTAGTGTGTATGTTAATAACTAGCCTCGCTTACCCCAAGTCATCAGTTCAATATCATCAAGCATTTTCCTTATAGTTAAAGAAATTATGAATAATAAGACCAACCAGCCACCAACCAACTCCTCTAAAACATCAAGAGAATGAATGATCATCATCGTAAAGTATAAATGTCAAGGTTCATGCAGGTGATAGAAGCCCCTTCCTTCCATGGGACAGACTGTACTTGTACTTGTACTGTACTGTCCTGTATGTACTGTCCTGTCCTGTCCTGTCCTGTCCTGTCCTGTCCTGTCCTGTACTTGTACTGTGCTCAACTCCGGGGGGGGGGGAGGGTGAGTGGAGAGTAGAGAGTGGAGAGTGGAGAGTGGAGAGTGGTCCCGTATGGGATCCTCCGTACTCGGCTTTCTATTGGCGGGGCAAACATCGCGGCGGAAATTAACAATCTCCCCGGGCTCTGTTCTATTGGCTGGCTCCACGCTATTCTTATCGTCTTAACGGAGTAATCTATCTATCATATCAGGATCTATGCAAGTGCTTGCTGCGATGTTAAATTTAACAAGGGAGGAAGACACGGCAGGCATGCATGACGGCGCTTTTTTAATTATAGCAGCTACTATGGGGGAACCGGCTTTGTTTCTATTTCGTTTCTTTTTCTATATTCTATATTCTATATTCTTGTTCTGATTATTCTGATTATTCTGATTATTCTGATTATTCTGATTATTCTTACTTATTAGACAGGATCAGGATCATGAAATGAATATCTTCAGCCTGCTTATTATTATTACGACAATACAAAGCTAAGACCAAGACTGCTCCCTGCTCACTGTTCAACTGCTCAGGTGAGATCCAAAATTTCCTTCTTTGGGTAAGCTCCCGCGTACCGAAGGGACCTGTGTAAGGACATACCCCGGCAGGCATGGTTCCTTGGTACTGCAGCTCTATTGTCTCTTTCTTGTTTCTTGTTTCCCCAGACCGCGCCTAAGGAAAGGAAAGCGAGAGAAGAAGAGAGAAGAAATGAAAGAAATGAAAGATAATAATAAACACCCCCCCCAGCAGCGTTCAACGACCAAAAGCAAAAAAAAAAGGGGGGGGGAAAGAAGAAAAAAAAAAGAAATCAAACCCGCTCACCGAAAGCTCTCAAGTAGAGTAGCCAGCCAAGCAGCTTGCTTCTCCATGCTAATAAAATATATACGGAGTAATAATAATATAATATTATCCCAAATCTCAAATCTCAAACCTCAAACCTCAAAATCCCAAACGTCTCAAGTCCCCCGGGCCCAGTCCAGTCCAGGCAGGGCAGGCCCCCCTTCCCTTCCTTCAGGCGCAAGCTGCTACAAAGCTAATTCTTTTAGCCTCCAGCCACAACTCCGCAAGCGCCGAGCTAGCCTAGTTAGCCGTCAACTTGGGTGTGGTGTCAAGCTTCCACCGCAGCGTTGCACCGGCCTGTTGCTTGTGTTGCTTCTGAAGAGTTTTTCTACTAAAAGGAACCGCACCGCAGCAATGCTGGGGTTACATGCTACGTTCAACTTTGGGTTTATATTATTATTTTAAATTCTTGTATATTTGCGGGTTGCGCGGGTGCGGGTGTGGTTGTGGTGGTTGTGGTGGGGTGGTATTTTGTATATCATGCCAATATCATACATGTGTTGTGTTTATTCATGTATTCGTTTATTCGTTTATTCGTTTATTTAATAAAATTGCGTCCCATTCTCTTGTTGCCACTTGGAGCTCAACAACAACAACAACAACGAGCAACATTGAAGGGGTGTGTGTGTGTGTGTGTGTGACATGATGTCTCGCGGTTGGAAAAGAGTCGGATTCTTATTTTGCCTCCCCGGATCTTTTCTCTCTCTCTCTCTCTCTCTCTCTCTCTCTCTCTCTACGGAGTACTACTCTCTCTACTCCGTATACAGAGAGAGAGTAAATAATTTTTACCCCATTCTCGATGATTTTCGCCCAGGATCGCGCATCAGTGATTGTTCAATCATTGGCTGGCTGTGAACTATTATTTCAATGGCTATTCGCTTGCTTCTTCTCTCATAGGAATAGGAGCTTTACTTCTTTGTCTGTTGTCAACCTAATCAAACCAATTAACCAATTAACCAACTAACCAACTAACCAACTAACTACGGAGTACTCCGTACTCTCTTCTGTACATCTGATGTGGATAAAAATAAATAAATGAATCAAAAAAATGACTTCAGGTTACTGTCGCGGTTACATCTCATTGTTTTCTTACCTCTCTCTTCTCCTCCTCCTCCCCCCCTTTCTCTTTCTATCACTTTCTTACTTCACCTTCGCCTACTATAACTATTTCTCATCTATTGCAAACCAAAGCAAACCACCCATTTTTATTTCAAAGCAAGGTCAGGTGTCAGGTGTCAGGTGTCAGGTGTCAGCTTGAATAATCAAATGATATCAAATCATAGATCCACCAAACAATAATAAACATCAGCAATGGTAAAACAATATTAATGATAATTCTAATAATTCTAGACCCTTACACTGTTGCCATGCCATGCCCATGCCCATGCCATGAGTGTCACCGACCGCTGTTAGTTCGCTGTTAGTTCGCGGGCATCAGAGTGACCGTGCATCCATATTCCCTTCCATCCATCCATCCATCCATCCATCCATCCATCCATCGCCGCATCATCATCATCGTCGTCGTCGTAGTAGTAGTAGAAATCTCCAGCGAGGATTCTCTGCTGAAGGATCCACTTTGATCATAGCCATACATAGCCATACGGATAATAATAAGATATCAAAGGAGGCGTATTTTACTATAATGTCATGACGGGACCGTCCCTGTCGTATCTATGATACCAGACGTAAGTTACAGCGGGACGTACGGGAGCTGTATCATTATTTGTGTCTGTGTCGGTGTCAGTCACCGTCGGTATTATTTATTAGGTTTTGCCAGAGAGAAGCTTTATTTAGGGCGATGATGTCATCGTTATCATCGTTAACTATTCATTCCAAATAAATAAATAATATCGTTGAATCAGAAAAGCGAAAAGGGAGATTTGATTGAATAGAAAAAATTATTTTACCTTCTCTTGCTGGTTTGCCCTGTTGAAAGGAAGACCTTGCTTGACCTTTTGACCGTTGAAAAATAAAATAATAATAAATAATAAGTTAACGAACCACCAACTAACTCCGAACAAGGGCAAGACACACTACGGAGTTACAACTAGTTACAACTACATCGCCGCGCCAGTGCATCGCATCGCTACATTGGACTGTACATGTACTGTACACTCTCACACTCACCTTTCTACTGATTATTGGTTTCGTTCTCCCTTCCCTTCTTCTTCTTCTTCTTCTTCTTCTTCTTCTTCTCTTCGGGCAACTCGGCTGCGCTCCGTGACCCACGATGATCCCACACCAGATAGTTACATAGTAAGTGGTAATAAGTAGTAGTAGTAGTAGTAGATGGAGAGAGTTTCGGTATCAGAGCAAGAAGTGAGTGAGTGGAAGGGGAGAACACGAGGGTATCTTTTTCTTTTTCTTTTATTTTCTTTTATTTTTTATTTTATTTTCTTCCCTTAATAACCTAACCATTAGATAGAACAAGGAAGAATGAATTGTCGTAACTTCGTAACTAATAAATAATTATTGTGGCTTTGTTAATTAATAAACCTTTTTTTTTTTTCCCCTGAATTCCGCCCCGTCATAGTTCATCTTTTCCCGCTCGGGGTGCTTCACTGCCCGCGATCAGCCGTTTTATTTCATTTTGTCCATTCAATAATAAAATAAAATAAAATAAAATTTATTAGTCTTCGATTGAAGCTGTAACTAATAAGTGTGAGAGTGAATATTGCTACTTACGGCTGTGGGCGTGGAGACAATATAATTAACAACATCGTATGTCTCTCTCTCTCTCTCTCTCTCTCTCTCTATATGCACACCCCCCTTATTCCTTCTATAACTTACTTCCAGAATGTTTCTTCTGTGTATTTAACCAAAACCCACTCATCAAATCAACCAATATCCTCCCCTCCATGATATAGATAGACACATATATCCTAACCCAATCAAGAGCCAAACTGACTTGACCCTACAGAAAAAGAAAAAGAAAGAAAAAAGAAAGAAAGAAAAAAAAAAAAAGAAAAAAACAACCCATCTCCAACCCAACCATGCCCTCCATAGTCCAAACCCCCGACAGCTCCCCGCTAACCCCGCGCATCACTAAATTCACAAACTGCCGCCTCCCGCTCAACGGCCAGCTCATCGAGCAGGATCTCTGGGTCGATTCCGCCTCCGGCAAAATCCTCCAGGACCAGCAGGCCTTCTACGAGTTCCAGCTCAGCCCGGACCAGACCGTCGACCTGGGCGGCCGCATCCTGGCCCCCGGCTTCCTCGACGTGCAGATCAACGGCGCGAAGGGGTTTGATTTCTCCGTGCCGCAGGCGACGAGGGAGAAGTATGATGCGGGTTTCAGGAAGGCGTGTCTGGCGCTGGTGAGGATGGGGGTTACGTCGTTTTTGCCGTCGGTGACGAGTCAGGCGGCGGCGGTTTATAAGACGGTATGTTGAAACATGGAAATGGAAATGGTAGTGGGATGGGATGGGATGGGCGAAAACAAGGCTAAAACGCAAAGAGGAGGTGGGGGGGGGGGAGAATTTATATATTATACGATTACTATGTTATATAAATGGGGGGGGGGGAAACAGAAGCTAAATCATGAATCACAGGTCCTACCATCCCTAGGCCCCTCTGGCGGATCCCGCCGCGCGGAGGACGGAGCGGAATCTCTCGGCGCACACGTCGAAGGGCCCTTCCTCAGCCCGGGTAAAAATGGCATCCACACCTCCAGCGTCCTCCTCGCCGCCACCAACGGCTTCCAGGACTTAATAGACTGCTACGGCGAAGAAAACCTCCTTATCCCCCAAGATGCCTCCACCCCTACAACCGCCTCCGCCTCCGCCTCCTCCGCAGTCTCAACCACCACCACCACCATCGCCACCACCAATAATCCTAATAACAACCCAAGCCCAAACATAAAAATGATCACCGCCGCCCCCGAAGTCGGCGTCATGAACTCCCTCATCCCCCCGCTCACCGCCCAAAACATAATCTTCTCCATCGGCCACTCAGACGCCACCTACGAACAAGCCCTCGACGCCCTCGCCGCCGGCGCAACCATGATCACCCACCTCTTCAACGCCATGCGGCCCTTCTACCACCGCCACCCGGGCATCTTCGGCCTGCTGGGCAAGCAGTCCCAGCAGGCCACCCGCCCCTTCTACGGCCTAATCGCCGACGGCATCCACCTGCACCCGACCAGCATCCAGATCGCCTACCACGCGCACCCGGCGGGCATGGTGCTGGTGACGGACGCGATGAAGCTGTGCGGCATGCCCGACGGCGTGTACGAGTGGACGAACGGGGAGCGCATTGTCAAGAGCGGCGCGCTGCTGACGCTGGAAGGGTCGGCGGAGGGGAAGATTGCGGGGTCCTCGGCGACGCTGATTGAGTGTGTGAATAATTTTCGGAGGTGGGCGGGCACGGGGGTGGTGGAGGCGGTGCGGGCGGTGACGGAGACGCCGGCGCGCATGCTCGGGGTGGATGGGGTCAAGGGGGTGTTGACGCCCGGGGCGGATGCGGATTTGGTGGTTTTGGGGGAGGATGTGGAGGGGTCGTTGACGGTTGATCAGGTTTGGAAGTTTGGGGTGAGGGTTTTTGATCGGGAGAAGGATGGGGAGCGGGAGGAGGTGTGAATGTGGATGCGAGGGGGTGAAAAGGAGGAGAGCTGGGAGGGAGAGAGGGGGCGGTTTTGGATGTTAGCCTCCCACCAGGCTCTGCATATTCCTCGGGGAAGTTGCTGCTCTGTCTTGTTTCATTATGTTTGCTTTCATGATCTATCCGCATGGGATATCTTTCTCCCCCCCCCCCCTTTTTTTTTTTCTTTTCTTCTTCTTTGCACTGCGAAGATATATATTTTGCCATGATTAGTTGATATACAGATTGAAAAATAAGTGCCCTAAAGAGTTTTTGATAGAGATATTATAGATAAAAACGAGTTCATTCATGTACAGTACGTTTTACATATATAGTTGAATACCATTTTTTCTGCCTTCCTTGAACCCCCTTTTACTTCCCCTTTTGTTTATATTGCGTGTTTTATCATGAGAAGCAAAATATATATATATATATATATTTATCTACAGAGTATAGTAAAGCAGATTTACTTGAAAACCCACTCTTTTAATATCTTGACTTACAAAGCTATTCATTATGTTACCCCTTATTTTGAATGCCTTCCAGGCTCAACCCACCAACACGCGGATATAAAAACTGCAGTAAACAAAAAATAATAGAAATACTCTCAGGAATTCCACGGCCTGTGTATATACTCTGTGATTCTTACTTCAATTACACTTTTGCTGATTATGCTTGTTATGTAAATCAAATTGTCTGCTTGATGTATTGATATATATATATAGATAATATATGATGGCATTCTTCCAACACTTGCATTCACCTGATTTCTAATTCATGGAATGGTGAATGGTGAAGAATTTCCTGGCTTTGAAACTCCTTTTTTTTCTTCTTTTTTTTTTCTTTCTTTCTTTCTTCTTCTCTACTCGGCCGTTAAATATCATGATAGCATCATTGGTGGGGTGTTGTGTTGCATGCATGGACAGTCTCCCCTACTAAGTTGCTCTCTACTCACGAACACATGGCCTACTTTCTCAAAGCCTGATGATATCAGCATTCATTTCGCAGCTACTTTCTATATCCTACCCGCCTCCCCTGATTATATTTATATTTCCTATGTATTGCCCAGTTCCCCCGTCTCTAGATCATCCGGGGTTCAGATTCCGTTTTAATTCACGCTTATGCACGGTACATGGTACATTGGACGGCCAGAAAAGGAAGCCTCAGTAGAAGAAAAGAGAGTCAGATATATTTTTTTTTGGCGAAAATTAAATAACTGTAACAATTATAAATAAACTAATATAAAAATATAGCAAAGCTAAAGCTTAAGTAGTTCTTTCTTTTTTTTTTAAAAAAAAAGTTGTCAAACATCCAAGTGGTCCCCCGCCCTAACAGCAACGCCCCCTTGTTCGAAGGCATCGAGTGATGGCCCATCGGATATTAAAAGCTAACGAACAAAATAGGGTGAAGGGGGTGTGGTTGGGTGTGAAGGGATGAAGTTGGCGTTTGACAGCCGCACTCGAATGGAACGTAATTAAAAAAAAAAAAAAAAGAACAACAAAACAATATAAAAATATAAACGATCTCTCTTTCTCACACAAAAAACGTTTATCCCTTCGCATCTCGTGAAAAATTTCAATAACAAAAAAAGGCCAGGTCGAGTTAGCTAGATAACCAAATCAATTCAGGTCCATTGTCCGTCAACATCGAGTCCGCATATGGGAAAACGGGGCCGCTAGGCGCAAGGCGTAGGCCGGGGGAAAGAGAGAGGGGAAAACAAAAGAATCCAGCGTGATGGAAATTTCTTCCGTCTCTGTCTCTCCTAGCCTGGGGCTTCCTGTTTCCGGCTGCGGGGGTTGCGATCTCGTCTATACATTGAGCGTGATGGGAACGCATCCGAGGAAGATAAGGCCGTTCTGGTTCCCCCCGGGGGGGGGTGTTCGATTAGTTTTGGATATATACAAACATATAGTGCTAGGGAAACGCTCACCATCTTGTTGTCAGAGCAGCATACGGCGTTGGACTTGCAGCCATTAAGTAGGTCGAGATTCAAGACGCCCGTTATCGGCTTGCCTAATTTTCACCAGAAACATCCCATCAGTCAGTGGTTCTTCCGCCTGTATCCGAGCCCCCCTCCTGTGAAATGAGAAAAAAAGGGAAATTAAGAGAGACAACATACATTGAGTAGCAACACCACCTTTCGCATTCTTCGCCTCCTTGTCAAGACCAAAGATCTTCAGGCCCTGGATGACGGTCTTGTCGTCGCTGGACTTGTGGCTCTGGCAGCACTGGGGGACGGAGTTGCAGCCGGACGTGCCACCCGAGCGGACAGCCAGTGGGGAGCCGACTTCACTACCGCTGTGGGGTGGGAGCGCGACGGCGTTAACCACGGTGCTGATGAAAGCGAAGGCGGAGAGGAAGAGTTGGAGCTGCATCTTGAGTGTTTGGCTGGGGGTTGCGGTGGAATTTTTTTGTGTTTGTTTGGGGGGCCTGTCGAGACTGGGAGGGAGGGATAAAGTTGGTTGAAGGAGTGGAAATTTGTAGGTGATGAGGATAATGAATAATGAGAGTGTGAGATCTTTTGGATATTTTCTTTTTTGTTCTGTTAAGGACAGGATGCTTTTGCTTTGCTTTGCGGTGGAGACGAAGAAGAAACGAGGTTTTGGGAGGCGGGTGAAGCATCTTTATATAGATTTCTCCGCACCCTCGCTCACCCTATGGATGCTTCTCCTGACAGCATATGGCCGTAACTTGCTTGGATAGGAGTGCGTGTAGAGGTAGAGAGCGTCCTGAGACCTCCCCCTTTTCCCGTCAAGTGTCCACGAGCCGTGTTGCGTGCAACCTAGCCATCATCTCGAGCAGACAAACAGAACGATGCATGCCGCTGCCCTCCCTTGTTCAAAAAACGCCTTGTATGGAAATCAAAAATTGGAGTAGTGCAAAATTGTCAATCCCAATTCGAAAAACAATAAATAATTGATATCTCGATCGCCGGCTTCTTCTAGCCCTTTCCGAATGGGGAATAAGGATATAGGAGCAAAGCAAATACCCAAAGTGCACAGGGGTACTGACTGTACCATCCGTGTCGGCTGTGTACTGTGCACAGGTAGGTACATTACCAGTACTGTAGGTTCCCGCCGAGCTGTTTGAGGAGGAGAAGGGTGGGCGATACACAGAGAGGCAATGTAGAATGGATAGCACAAGATCGAGTTCGATAATAACAATAACAACTGGTTTCAGGATAGCAGCAGGAACCAATAATTGTGGTTAATTTGGAAACTGAGTCGAACCAGTTTGAGTTACTGTGGCTCTGTGCCGGTCGGTGGTATTATCGATTGAGCTGGCTGTGCATAGCGTGTTTTGCACAGGTTCTGTATGTACCTGCATTTTGTGTTAGCTTTGCTTGCTTGCCTGCCTATCAATTTTTTTTTTTAAAAAAAGAAGCTTCATTTGGCGAAAAAAAAAGGAACGTTACTTGAAGTTTAGGGGTTTGGTAAGAGTTCACTAGGTTCATGCGAGGGAGGTTGGACGGGCAATATCCGACAGGTGTGGAAACCAAACGTCTGACAGCATGTCTATAGATTACCTAGGTAGATGAGGATGGTTTCACGGACGAAATTAAGGGCTAAGTCAGAATTAAATAGGCCATAGCATCACTGACGAGGGAGAGATGCGGGAAGAGATGCTAAATTGGTTGGAAAAGCGTGGTTGAAAAGGGAGTTTGTTTATGACTTGACTTGACACCATCAGCTTTCGTGAAGGTGAGGAGCATTGAAGGGGAAGAAAACAAAGTGAACTAACTAACTAGTTAGTTAATCGAATGATGTGTTCGGCAGCCCCTGGTCTGATGGGCAAACAATCATGTTCCTCACGTAGGACAGAACAGCCCAACCACCCGTGAAAGCAGAGCTACCCTGCCCCCTTTCTCTGGGAGTGTCGTAAGCAGATAGCAGATTTTATTGCTCGATATATGTCTGATAATATCCAGTAATCGAAAGGCTGGGACGCAGGTTCATTCCCCTGAGGTTGGGGTGTGTCAACAGAATAAAACGAAATCACCGTATAATATATCAATGAAGCCAGCGAATAAACTTCTTTTATCACTTTTAAATTTCCTATCTGGCAGTAAACCCAAAATAATGTGAGTATCCAGCACATAATTTTGTAAAAGTTAGTATAGATAAATCAGTAAAAGCGAAATATCCGCCCACACCAGGACCAGACCAGATCCGATCAGATACCCGAAAATGAAACATCATGGTGCCCAGATGTAGATATCAAGAGGTAAACATGACCAAAAAAAATGGCCAAAAATACACATATATTACTTATTAGGTAAAAAAGAAATAAAATGAAAAATAATCACAGTTTAGGCGCCTCCCTTCTCCATCCGGCTTCCTCAGCAATAAGTTCGGCCGCCCGCTCCGCAATCGTCAACACCGTTACCATCGGGTTAACAGTAGGCATAGTAGGGAACACGCCCGCATCCGCAATACGAACCTTTCTCAATCCCCTAACCTTCAATTCTGGATCAACGACCGCATACGGATCATTCACCACATCGCCCATCTTCGTCGTGCCCGCCGGATGGTAGACGGTATGCGCTGCCCGTCGTCCATACTCGCTCAACTCCTCGTCGGTCGTGAGGTCAGGCCCCGGCGCGACTTCGCGCTTAATCCAATCTTTGAAGGGGGATTGCTGCGCGATTTTGCGGGCGGCTTTGAAGCCGGCGACGATCGTGGCGGCGTCGTAGCCTTCTGGGTCGGTGAAGTAGCGGAAATCTAGGGCAGGTTTCACGGCTGGGTCGGCGGAGGTGAGGTAGAGGCGGCCGCGGGAGCGGGGGCGAGGGATGTTCGGGGTCATGCAGAAGGCGTTCATGGGGACGTCGTAGCCGAGTCGGGCGGTGTTGACACAGAAGGGGATTTGGTAGCAGTGCATCATTACATCTGCGGCGTCGCCGTCGAAACCGGCCGCGTTGGGGGCCTCGCGGCGGAGGAAGATGCCTGCATCGGAGTCCATGGTGGTTTGGTTAGGGGGTACGGGTTGGTTGAGTTCCCAGATGATGATTGTTTCTGGGTGGTCGAGGAGGTTTTCACCGACGCCTGGGATATCCTTGACGACGGGGATGGACAGGGGGGCGAGTTGTTCCTTGGGGCCAATGCCGGATATTAGAAGTAGGCGTGGGGTATCGACTGAGCCGGCACAGAGGATGGTCTCCCGTTTGGCATTGACGGTGAGTTTTTCCCCAGATTTGAGTGTCACGTTGACTCCTGTTACGGTATCACCCTTAACGTTGACGCGCGAGACCCAAGCGTTCGTCAAGACGGTCAAATTGGGACGTTTCTCGTCTCCACGGATGATGGGGTGGATGTAGGCAACACTCGCACTGCTTCTGCGGCCATCCTCAGGGTTGTATGAGATGGAGAAGAAGCCGACACACTCCGTCAATTTGCCCTTTTCACGAATTTCCTTGTTGAAGTCTTCGATCACCGGGATACCCAGAGCGGTGGAGCAAGATTCTACCCAATCCTTGCAAAGTTGGTTGCGGTGCCGGAGATGGACGGGCTGGATGGTGTTCCGCAGGTTATCCGCAAGGCGAGTGAAGGTTTCGAAGTTCCAGCCTTTGCAACCCATACTTTCCCAAAGCTTGCAATCATACTCAAAAGTCCGGAACGAGATAAGGGTATTATGGCTGGAGCAGCCACCAAGCACCTTGGCGCGGGAATGGCGGATATAGCTATTTCCTACAGAAAACGAAACGGAAAAAGGTAAGCGGAATACCAATGTAAGCACTGTACAATACTCGTTGAGAAAAAGAGAGGGGGCGCCACTAATGGAGTGGACAAACCAAATACAGGGGAAGGGGGGGTAAGAAAAAGGGGTTCTTCAAGACATAATCTTGATCGCAATCTGAATCTGGGGGTGTAAATGCGGGCAAAATCGCTGGACTGCGTAGCAGCAGCAGCGGGGGCCAGAAATAGAACTTACCCATCGGTTGTTCTACAGTTCCATAGTCGTAATCAAACTCCTGGTCGCCGAGCAAGCTGAGCCAGTCCTTGAGCAGGAGGATTCTGTCGTCCTGGTAGTCGCTGGGACCAGCCTCGATAACGAGGATCCTCATTCGAGGGAGGTATTCCGCCAGCCTGCTGGCGATGACACAGCCAGCTGTTCCTCCGCCGACGATGACATAGTCGTAGCTATCGACATCAGCTGCGGAAATAGAATCTGTAACTGTGGTTGCCATTTTGTTTTCTTTCTTTCTTCTTTCTTTCTTTCTTTCTTTCTTTTTTACCGTTGGGTCTAGTTTTCCAATTCGGCGTTTATTCTATTATTAATTGGACTCGTGTTGAACAGGTTTTCGAGATCCGTAGACGAGGGCGGGCTTGTTGAATGAGTTCAATGCTCAACAGTGGAGAATCAGAACAGTTGAAGAGAGAGAGGCAAGGAGAGGCGTATTGCGATTCTTGCTTGGCTTTACTTGGTTGATGTTAATGCCGGGTAGAGACGTAGTCTAGGGTCTATTGATCTTTGATAGATACATAAGAGAAAGCTGAAGTCGAGTTGTTCATCTATGACAACATGAAAGAAAGGGAAGACGTCTTCCTCTTTTCTCCTGACAGGAAAATAATTGGGAGGGTGGCGGCTGAGCATTTATATATAAAGGCGGCAAAGGTAAAATACATAAAATTTCCCCCCATTCTTTTTCGAAGTTCCGGCGATTTCCCTTGCTTCGGATAGAATTCAAGTTGACTGACATCATGAAATGGTTTTTGTTCTCTTTTTTTGGTTTCTTGCCGTCGAAGTCAGTCCGAGGCTATACGCAGCGAGCCAATGGCGAATCGGGAAATTAGGGCTAGCTGGATGACTCAGCAGTTTTCCCGTCTCGGCGCCAAGTAACCCTAAGCCCTAACTGGCAAGGACGGTCTCCTCTCAGTCCGCCATATGCCGCTTGCCCCTGCGCGATGACATCGATGGCACCAACCAGGAACCAGCTCAAGAGACTCCAGAAGAGGACGCCGCAAGGGGGGAATTATTAGACAGATGAAGCGGTCAGAGGGAGAACTGCTACTCACTGCACTGTCCAACTCCAATGGGCGATATCATATCCGCGTGCCGTTTTATTATGCATTGCAGCTGAGTTGCGATACGATACTGTGGATTAAACCAGCCGGAGAACCCCAAACAGTGGGATGGTCTGTGGGTTAGAAAGTAGAAAGGGTCCTTGGATCTGAGGAGAAAAGCGCAACCCGTACATAGTAAATAGTTATATCATACATATTAAAAATACGCATGGACGAAGAAAGGTTAGATAGAAAAAGCCGTTCTAATCATTTCAAACTGAGAATACAAAAAGAAGTAAATGCTGCGTCCAATACAATCCCACCCATAAGAGGACATCGGAGAATGGGGTAATTCATAATCATATCTATCCTGTTGCACCCTTTTTCTATATCTTATGATCGTTTTGTTTTTGACTTGCTAAAACACACAACCCAACCCAACCCAAACCCCCAACAAACCTCAACATCTCTCAGTGCCCACATGCCAATGTTCTTGAACGGTAATACCGACCGCCTCGCTACTCTCCAAATCGCTCCTGTCAAGCCGACTAGACGCGGGCTTCTTCGCTGTACTCACCGCCGCGAAATGCTTGCCAGCAACCGGCCTCAGCTGATTCTGCAAGCTGTCGTCATTCAACTGCTCGAAGCCACGGCCACCGCTGGGTCCGCTGCTTTTCGACGCGCCGGTGGTGTTTGATGGCAGGATACCCGGGTGTGCCATCAGAGCCGTACTTGGAGCGGTTTAGTAGGGGCCGTAGGAGCGGAATGCAGGATAGGGTTACGGCTACGCTGGGTTCGAGGCCGGAGAAAATGTTTTGCTGGGGGAATTGAGACGGTGATGTCTTTGAAATCCATGGAGGAGAGGGTGTGTATGCGGACGGTACTGACGACGTAGGTTCTGTGGGATTTAATCGAGTGGTTAGTAACAAGGGGGGAGGGGTGGGGGGGGGGGGGGGAGGAGGGAAATATATATATTTTGATTCAGTTGGGTAGACCGAGAGGCCAAAAAAATATCGAGGGGGGGAGGGGCGGGAAGGCATACAGAAGACCAATGCTGAATACGCCAATCAGGATCACTTTTTTGTACAGCTGCATCTGCAGTTTAGCCAGGTACGGTAAGGGGAGGCACAGCAACCAACACGTCAGGGACGAGGTTGAAGACACACCAGTGATGGTGAATGAGAGGACCTGGTCACCGCACTCCCCGCCAGGGATTGACTGGTCCCAATTGTACGCGAAGAGACGGCAAATGGTGCAGCCCGCAATAATGGTCGCGATTGCCCATGCAGCGATGAATACCATAGCTCCTCTTCCTATCTAGATAACGGGAGCGACAGGGAATACCCTTGAGTATAGCAGGAGGATAGACACTTTGCAGAAGCTTAGGCTGAGAACCCAGAGGAATTGAAGAGGGATGAGAAGCTGGATCGGATGTGTTAGCTAAATATTCTTCTAGTGCTTGTCGATATGAATGGTGTTTCAGGAGACGATACGCTTCTCCAAGGATTATTTACCTTCAGAAGCTTGATTGCGGGTTCCGGTCCGGATTCCTGGATGACCTGTATCGTGTGTCCACATCCAATTCCACCTTGGATAACGCCTATACGGTGCGTGTTGGTCAGCAAGTGACTGCTCGAGTTGCTGCCCGATACGTTAAAGATCAGGTATGGATGTACGGGTGCTGTAGGGGCGGTGGGTCTGGGCACACCTACCTGTGATACTGACGGATTCCAACGCCACTGCAAATATCTGCCATAGAGTTAGCGGAGGATATATGATGACAGCTATCAGGACAAATAATCAGACCCTAGATTCACACATGCGGCAATGATACAATAGTCAATTGCTTCGAGCGATCTCCTCGCAACGTTTCGAGCAAGTATGCGCAGAGAAACTTCCAGCGTTGGAATGATACTGTACGCAGTTGCTACGCCCAGAACTGACCTCTGATCAGCTGTCACGATAGGGAATGGCGGTGCCTTGGACGGCGGTGGAAGGCCCTCCATATTGAAGTATTCTATCAACGCTTCAAACCACCCGAACAGACGCTTCCTGGCAGTGAAGTTTGTAAGCCACGGTGGGGCAGAATAACAAAGGAGTGAAACACGACTGCCTGAGGTCGTCGGGGATGGATCCCCCCTTTCTAGGGTAGTTGTGTAGATATAACTATATATATCCAGCTGCGAAACTCCAGTAGGGCGCTGAAACCTGGGGTGGGTTGATAAAGGGATATGGGGAAAAAAATCTCCCCGTCTGAATTTCACGGGGTGTGGATTTGGGGTCGTTAGTAGCGGAAAGTTTTTGGACTATTTTGATAGAAGCATGGATATGGATTTTCTGTCGATCAAACGGGAGTTTGGTTGGCCAGAAGGCAGTCCATCACATTTTAACTGTGGTCTGGTCCTTTTTTGTTGTTTTTGAATCATGTTGTCAGCCCTTAGGGATTGAAGCGACTGGGAGAGAGGCCAAGGCGGGATCGGGATCTCAACTCGTGTATACAGAAAACTTGACCTCGCTAAGTGCGCCACTTGACCTCATTACATAATCATGACCCCGACCTCGCACAATACAGTAATAATGTAACGTGGCGGAACCGAAGCGGTGGCTAGTCAGCGGCGTCACATAGGGATAGTTGCTGAGAAGCTGTATGAGTGGGCTTGACTATCTTGCTTGAATAGCAAGCTTGTAGACTACAGGGTTATTGCAAGGATATCACAGATATGATACTTAGTATACTAAGAAGATTGTATAAGAAATGTAGTAACTCTTATATATCTTTTAATAAAAGAAAAATGAATTACTGACTTCTTTGATAAGAAGTCAGTATCTAGCTATTCTATATAGATAATAAGTGAATATTCTTCTCTCATTTCATGAGTGAGAATAGCTGAAGTGATATCTCAGTGATATCTTATTATTAAGAAAGAGTAATCTGCTGATCTTATATAGAAGTAGAATTCTTATATTTATTAATCAGATCTTTCTATAATATATCTGAATAATATTATAGAGTGATTGAAAATCAGTTTAAATAGTCTGTGAAATAAATGAAATTATCTGTCTAAAAGTAATAAGCTATATAAAACTGTAGTAGAGTCTTGATATAATCAGAGATATAATAATACTCTTCTCTTTAAAAGTATAGTCTTAATACTCTTAAGATTACTGAATTAGAAATTATCTTTGTTATATAGCAATAGTTATCAATCAATTGATAGTATATATACTGTGTATAGTATAAAGAAATAGATGAGTTTTTCAGCTGACTGTATAAATCTTTCTTTTTTTATCTTCATTCAAATCAAACACATGATAAGTGAGTTTCTTATATATTGATTTAAAATATGAAAAATATAGTTAATAAGTGACTTACAGATCACTTATTATATTTTATTTTATATATGAAATTCTCTATAAAAGTAATATATTTTAGAGATAAAGTTAACAGTAATAACAGGATTTTTTGAAAAGATTCTCTCTCTTATAAAACATTTTTCTTCTCTCTCTCTTCATCTGTAATAGTGAGTGTATAAGAGTATCATTCTTAAGAGATAATAAGAGACTTATTCTGATATTTTCTAGTGAGTAATAAATATCTTTATAATACAGCTGTGATCTCTGTAACTGCTAAGAAAGCTTAGTTGAAGATGAAAACAGTAGTATTAATAAATTACAGAAGTACTGCTTTCATTATTATATCTTCTTCTTCTTCTTCTACTTCTCTTACAGCTGTGATAATAGTTACTGTATTTTATAGTAAGATATTATCTTTTCTATCAGTTAGTTTATCTGTATTCAGTTCTTTCTCTATTTCTCTTACTACTGTTGTAACACTGTCTCTTCTCTCAGTTAATATAGTAATATATTACTCTGTATAATTATTCAGAGAGAATCTTAGAGAGAGCTTGATTTTAAAGATAGTAACTCTGAGAAGCTTAATCTATAGTTTCTCTCTTATAATATATCTGAGTTCTACTTAGAATACTACTGAGTTAAGTCTGCAGAGTTCTGTAGTTTCTTTATCTTCTCTCTATAAGAAGACTCTGATATAGTTTCTAACTAGTACTATTACTTATCTGCACTGTACTAAACAGCTGAAGAAAGAGAGAATTTTATATATCTATTTCTTCTCTTACTTCTATTATTTTTATTATATTTATAATAATAACTTCTATCTCTCTATAAGTATTATCTACTCTATAAGAAGATGTCATATCAGTTCTGATAAGAAGTTCAGATACTTAAGTAGTACAGAGTAAGAGTCTCAGAGCTTTAAGTATTAATAAATTTTATCAAGATTGAAAAGATCTCTCTTACTCATTTATAAAAGAAGATGAAAATATAAGTCTCTAAGATAAAAAAACATCTTAGAATAACTAATCTTAAGAAGAAGTTAGTCAGTATCACTGTTAAAAGTATTATAAAGATTAATCACTGATTAAAGAGAATCTCACTTTAATTAAAGCAGATAACTAAGATACTTTATAAATTAATAAGTTAATACTTTAAGTATCTTTTATACTCTTCTATAGCATGCTTCTCTATAGTACTGCAGTACTAACTTCTCAGTAGATAAAAATATCAGTGTCAGAGACTTTAATAATAAAGAATAAGTTTAATAAGAATATAATTATTAATAAGTAGAGTCTGATCTCTCTTTTTACTTTTTCAGCAGACTGCAGTCTTATTAGAATAGCAGCAGCTCACAGATTTATAATATTAATCTTTTTATTAATTTTAAATATCTCTTTTCTCTAATTACTTCAGGAATTTTATACTTATATAGTCTTATTAAACTTCTAAAAACTCTTTGAGAGAAAATAGAAGAAAAGTGTTATAAAGTTTATAAGACACTGACTTATTACTATAAGATTATCTCTAAAAAACTCTTTGAAAAAAATAAGAAGTTTTAAGCAGTATTTCTTACTTAATATCTCTGATATATAACAGAGTAATCTCTACTAGCTGCTTTATAGCTTATAATCTCTTTCTCAGTATTTTTCAAATACTTAAGTGATTCTCATAAATTCTCTAATAATAAATAATCTTCTTATTTAATAAGATATTGAAGCTTACTATAATATATTCACTTATTTAATATTTTCTTTATAAGATATTCAGTATCACTCTTAATTTTAATATTATTTAACTGAGACAGCTTCACTCTGAGATATTACTTATAGAGTTTTAAATAGAAAATGTGAAAAATAAAATGAATTGATTTCAATTCTGAGAGTAATTTTATCTTATATATCTACTTACTTATCACTCTTATTACTGAGAAAGATTCTAGTTATTACTCACTGAGCTTCTTATACAGTCTTATTATCTTAATATTCTTTGCTAAAAATAGTATTTAATTCTCTATTAAAAACTTCATTGAAAGATATTTTTAATTATAGTATTTTATCTATTACTTCTGAGCTGACACTTCTGAAGTACAATCTCCGTGATCTGTCTTCAGTGTATCTAGACATCAACGTCAAGTCTTACTCTTATACTACTTCTCTCAATCTGACTCATCTCTGGCAGAATAATACAAAAAGATACCTTGGCAACAGTATTCATTATTATTATTATTATTATTCTTCAATTATAGATGTATGCAGTCAGAGACTATAACATCTACCTGAGAACTTTTAGTTCTCAGAGTTTTTCCTATATCTGTAAAGTTAACTATTATACATTCATCAATTTCAGATATGTAAAATCAGAAAATTCCAGCTCAGAATATAAAAACTGTTTACAAATTACAGTGTTTTAACATCTTCTGATACTTTGAAATCATTTGACAATATCATGACAAAGGAAAAGAGAACACAGTCTTAAAGATAGACACATTAAATAGATATGTGATTCAAAGATTGCTTGAGCTAGCGTACAATTACAGGCGTACGCCGGCTTCTTATATATTGTACGCTAAATTAATTAGTGGCCGCTATAGCCCCCTTACATTTGTAAGCAAGTTTGGAAGTGGTCATATTATTATCTGACAGTCATACATTCTTCTGAATCACATCAACAGTTGTACATTCTTTCAAATCACATTCTCTCTCATCAGATTCAGTCACGCTCACATGATTATAACATTCACTCTAGCTTCATGCAGATTAGTGTGCTACTAGTGTTTGTGATCTTGTAACCTATTTCTGATTCAGTTAGTATTCTATATACATTCTCACAAAGAAACTTTCACTATATTATATCACTTATTCACTAACTTTTCTTATTCTTCAATCATCTTCTTCATCATTATCATTATTGAATGTCACTATCTTATTCAAGATTTCTATCTCTTCTTCTATTCAACTCTTTTCATCTGTTTATCTATCATATTATATGTGTTTCTGATAAATGATCTCTCATTCTCATAACAAGCATTCTCATAGTGCTTATATTAGACAGTTCATTTAGCAGAAAGTGTAATACATTGTGAAATATTGATCAGAACTTGTTTATCTTCTAAACAATTTATTCAGAATATACTATTTATTAATTAACATATCTGTCTTTCATCTTCTTTATACACTTCTTAACTATTTGTCTTCTCAGCCGGATCTTCTGATCATATTTTCTGACATAATTTTATATAAATGCAGATGTGGATATGTTTAGTTTGTAATTTATATAGAATCTTCATATGTTGACAGATCTGTATCTGCTGATGATAGTGAACTCAATATTGAATTATTGATTGAGAACTTGAAGAACATAATAATGAAGAAATTGTCTGTGTTATATATAGCTGAGTCTTCTGCATTTTCTCTTACTCTCTCTGTTTCTTTCTCTGTTACTCTCTCTCAATCTTCTACACCTGTCTCTGTGTTTGATTCTCCTGCTTCTGCTATCTCTGTTTCTGTGATTCTTACTTCTGCTACTTCTGGTTTTACTGTCTCTACTTTTATTATCAGCTCTTCTCATTTCAAGAAGATGTTATATAGACTTAATAAATTATATTTTTCAATGTGTACACTCTCACTCTTCTTACTGACTCTCAGAATAATTTATTATATAAAGACTGTGTATAATATGACTATCTGAAGCTCAGTTATAAATGCTAATTATTATATTTATTTTAAATATTTATAATGAGATAATTATTCATTTATATCAGAGAATCACTCTCTCTTTTAACAGTGTTAAAATTGTAAGTTTTTTTCTTTTTCATCTTTTCTTTCTGACACTGATTTTTCTGTTCTTAGAGAAAATTATTATAAGTTTTACTGTGTATGAAGTTATAATATTCACAGATATTAAGAAGCTTTTTATAACTGTAAAGTTCAATATTACAGAGATATTCACTCTGATAAATTTCTTCAGAATAATAGATTTATATCAGTCTATTCTCTGATATCTGTTATTCAACTTCATGATACAGATAAAAGATATTCATGTTTTCAGAAATGAAAATATGAATATCATACTCTTTTACATCTGTAAGTGTGAGACTTGTATGTCTTGTCTGAGATATTATTATGAGAATAAGTCATTTGTATACTGTATTCTGCTTTCTGCATTTCTCTGTGTTTCTCTCTCTCTTTCTGAGAAGTCTCATACATGTTGTAATTGTATGTACAATTCTAAGATCAGTGAGTATTTATTCAGTAATTATTATCTCTGCTTTTACAGTTTTATACACTAATAATGATTCTTAGTTACTCTGATATCAGAGGTCATTCTAATCAAAGATAATAACATCACTGAGACTACTCTCTCTCACTCTCAAGCTTCTTTCATCACTTTCTCTCTCTTCTCTGCAGAGAAGGTTGTGCATATACTGAGTTATAAGTATTCAGTTCTGAGTGACTCTCACTGTTATTCATTCAGTTCTGTATCTCTCTCTTTCATTTCTTCTATCTTTATGTAAGAATAAGTACTCGCAGGCGATTATTCAGATGTTTGCAGCTTGGCATGATATATACTGTTAACTACTAGAAGTATTTACAGTAGAAAGATAAAATGTAGAGATCAAATGTATAATAGCATTTAAGCTGAGTTATGAATAGTATTTGTGAACTTCAGTCTATATAGTTGTGTGTAGCCAAGAGCTGCTAGCTTTATTAATTATGTGAGAGATAGAAATAGAGATAAAGAATCTGTAAGAAGTGAGATTTCTTATATATCTTTCTCTCTCTAAGACTTTATCTGTGAAGTCTTTCACTGAGTGACTTCATAGAATTAGCTCAGCACTGCAGTGATACTTACTAAAAATTCTTTATATCTATAAAAAAACCTCAGTGAGGAAAAATCCCTTATTATTATAAAGAGAAAAGAGTCTGTCACTCAGTTTCTTATTCTGTGAGATTTTTTATAGTCTATAGATTCTTCTCTGACTATCACACAGATCTATCTCATATCTTTTATATAGAAGAATTTCAGTTGACTCTCAATTATTTTCACAAGATTCTTATGTAATCATTATACAGGTTCATCTTGCAGATGAATCACTCTCTGTGAGATCACTCTTATTAAAGAGAAGTATTTATAAGTTAATCTTTCACTCATTCTTATAAATCATTGTTCTTTAACACTGTAGAATTGTGAGAAATTTTTCATTCTTTTATTAACTCTATAGAATTGTAGAATCAAGATATCTATAATCTGCAATCATTCTTTATAGTCATATAGAAAGATTCAGGTCTGTGATTTATAATCACTCTTATTTACTAGAGTGATCTGACTGTTTCATGAGATCACTTATAGTATAAGTAAACCTCTCTAGAGTAGTATAAATATCTCAGATCTGTCTATGAAATCTCATCTTCTTTTCTCTTTTTCTGTAACAGCTCTCATTCTTATAAACTGTGAGTATTCTCATTCATTTATAAAGTGTTTTCATCTAGATGACAGAGAGAGAGTGTTTCTGATAATATTCATATATTAATTCAAGAACTTTTCAAGAATAAAATTTTTTTTAATTTCAATATCTTTATAAATAATGTCTGACTATTACTAAGCTTCTTATAAGTGTCTCTGCAACTTCTCTGATGACTTTTTACTGACTGATGAAGCAGAGACACTGCTGCTCATAACTGCATCTTCACTTCTCTCAGCTCTGTCACTGCACCTGACCTTCAGGCCAGCAGTCAATCTCATGTCTTTCTCAGGCCAGCTTCTGACTTCAAGCAGTGTAGTTCTTTCCTTTACTGTAAGTCTTCTCATAAGTAATTTCTTACAGATTCTAGCTAATAGTTCTTGTAAAGCTCTCAGTGTTGTCAGTGTCTTCTGTGATCTCACAGGCCTATGATCACTCTCTCTCTGCTCACATAATCTCTGATCAGATATATGTAAATATGTCTAGATTTCTCATCAATGATTCTCATGCTGCAGTGCATTTTCACAATCTCATTGTCAATAAGAGATAAATCTCTGAGTATCTGTAAAATCTGAGTAATCAAGATAATGTGAATGCTATGAATTTGTAATAAGAGTTAATCTGAGTAGATGAGCTCTCTCTCTGCATCTCAATTGTTTTCAGGCTGAATACTTCAGCATAACTGAGAGAGCAGATACAGCTTTATAAGAAGTATCTGATTATATATATAGACAGTTAGCTCTCAAGATTCTGCTGCAACTGTATATACTCTGATATTCAGCTTCTCTAAAGTCTGTGCATTTCTAACAGTCTTCATATCAAATGTAATAATTGTCTGTATTACAGATATAATACTTTCTGCTTCTTTAAAGAGAGAAATTGATAGTTATAAGAAGATTAAGTATTACAGATATTGAGAATATAAATATAAGTTTTCTTTGTTTTTTCTTTATTAATCTCTAAATTGTGTTCACAGCCCTGTTTATTTTCTGTTTTTTAATTTTAATGAGAATATGATTTCTTCTTTTCTTATATACACTGCAGACTGTTCATCTCAGTAGAAATTCATTATCTTATAGACTAGAATTTATAAATGACAGTATTAATATCTTTGTTATAATCAGATTCTTAGTGAAGACTGTGTCATTCTGACTTATCAGAATTTACAGTATGAAAGTTATATCTCAGTTTCTGTAGATATCTTATCTGTCTGAATAATTCTCAAGTGAACTTATTTATCTTATCAGAATACTCTTATCACTGAATCTTGAATCAGAGCTTATAATCTCACTTCTCTGAGTTAATAATCTCTTTAATCTGATATTCTCTTTCACTCTCTAGTACTTTATAAATAGAGTAATGAGTCACAGAGTTCTCTTCTGAGAATTCCTTGTATTCACAGAGTAAAGAGACATAAAAAACATTATATATCTACAACTTAGATAACAGTTTTAATCTGTAAAACTGTGTGCTAACTTTCTTCATAATCTTATAAGACTCTGTCTGTAAGAAATTCAGCTTCTTACTAGATCTTCATATAGTAATATTTTCTAGACTCAGTCAGACTCTATCATCTTTCTTAAAACTCTTTATAATATGCTTAAAGTCATAGTATCTCTTCTGATACTCTTGAGTCTTTCTCAAGAATTTATGAGCTTTCTCTTAAATCTTCTGAATTCTCTCAGTCTATTCACAGATATTATCACACTCTATAGTGTACTCTTGTGAGTTTATTAAGATTATCTGCAGATGAGTCTTAGTGAGTATCTTAAAGAGAGTTTTATCTATACTGATATACTTTGAGTTATTATATATAAACTCTGTGAGTGATAATCAATGTACTCAGTCATTCTGATTATAATTAACAAAGTATTACAGATATTATTTTAATATACTTATCAGATATTCTATCTGATTATCTGTCTGTTAATGAAAAGCTGCACTTAGATCTTGTAAAATCTTCAGTATAGTTATCAGATCAGATCAGAACTCTTCTATAAAGATTAATTCTCTATCTGAGACAATGTTTGCAGATAATTCATACAATCAGATTATATCATAGATAAAGATATAAGTTAAATTCTTTGACTTCAAGTTCTTGCAGATGAGTATAAAGTGTGTTATCTTAATAAAGTAATTCACTATTATCAGCACACTGTTAAAGCAGATATTATATATATTCTTACTTTCAGAGAGACTTATAAAAGTATTCATTTCTAGCTATTTTCAAGATTTCTGCAGAATGAGTAGAGAAGTAAGTTCTTTATATAGTCTGAACTGCACTACTCATGAATTCTGATAAACAGTATAAGAATTCACTATCTTCTTCATAAGTTCTTATATCTTCAGTTAGAAGTATTTTCTTATAAGTAACTTATAAGTTCTAGTATCTGTAAAATAATTTACTAGAGAAGAGTCATGATATCTTTTAATAAGTTCTATACATAGAAACTCATTTACAGATATATAAATTCAGCTCTCTCTTTATAAGAGATTATTTAAGTCTCTTTAACTCTTTATTTCTGCAGAATTGATTTCTGCTGTGAGCAGTTTCTAAATATACTGAGTATATTCATTCTTCAGTTACAGTTCAGACAATCTGAATAGAAGATCTTATAAAGACTTATACTCTGTTTTCTCTTGTATCAGGTCTTCTACAGTGCTTCTCAAAGCCTGCAAACTCTTCAGATTATAGATATTCTCTTCAAGAATTCTCACAGAGATTTTCAGAGTGTTAACTCTCAGTGTTATAGAGAGTAGTTATACAGGTTTCTCTTCTCTCTTCTCTCTCTTCTCTTATAGAGAATTGAGAGACTCTTCAGTCAATCTCTTTATAATACTTAGTTTAAGTATTCTGTGAAGCTTTTCTGTCTTCTCTAGCTTCTCTATATCTGTTATTCTAGTCTTCTTAATATAGTCTGATCTGTGAGAGAGTTTATCTGCTGAGTTTTTAATTCTCTTGATATATTCTATCTTAAATCAGAACTCACTCAGTCTCTGAGCTCAGTGAATCTGCTACTGTAAGAGTTTCTTAATTGAAGTAAACTATTATAAGCTGTTATAATTAGTTCTAACAGTAATCACTGTTACAAGACTCTTAAAGTAGTAATATCAGTGATGAAAGAATTTCACTATTATGAGAAGCTTCTGATTATAAATGTTATAGTTGATCTTCACAGATTACATCTTCTGTAAGAAAAAGATTACTGAAACTCAGTTCTCATTTAACTGTAGTTATGAGATTATTTCTGAAATTATAAAGAAGAAGACATCTGTCTTCAATCTGATTAAGAGTAAGAGATCAAAGTGAAACAGTATTACTATATCTATGAATATCTGTTTCAATCTTGTAAAGACTCTGTAAGCTTCTGAAATAAGAAAGTTCTCATAGTTCTTTCTTCTCAATAATCTTTTTATTCTTCATTTATAGAATGACTTCTTCTTATTTTCACTCTTCAGTATGTCTGTAAGAGTCAAGAAGATTCTTATAAATACAAAGATAAATTATCTATAGAAATTTACAAAGCTCAGAAAGATCTGAATCTCATGAATATTAGTTAACTTCAGCTATGATAGAATAGTTTTAATCTGCAAAGATTTTATCTGAATATTATCTACAGTGATTACATATTCTAGAAAATTAATCTGATAAGCACTGAAGTTACACTTTGCAAGCTTAATATACAGTTCTGTCTTATCTAAGATCTTTAACATACTTTGTACATACTCAGTGTGTTCTTTCTTCTTTGCAGAGTATACTATCACATCATTCAGATATATTATTATAAAGATATTCAGATATACATAAAGTGTTTTATTAATAAAAGACTGAAACATTATAAAGATATTAGTTAGATTAAAAGACATCACTAGATATTCAAACAATTTCAGTGCAGTTCTAAAGACAGTCTTTCATTTATCTTCAGACTGTATTCACAGCTGTGTATATATATTAATCACATTCAGTTATATGAATATAACAGCTTCTGTGAGACAGTTAATCACATTCTTAATCAGAGACAGAGAGTAGCAGCTCTTTATTATCTTGAAGTTCAGATTGCAGTAGTCTACATATAATCTAAGATCTTCATTCTTCTTCTTCATGAATATCACAGAGGCTTCTACAGAGAACTGTGAAGATCAGATAAAGTCATTCTTCAGATTCTTCTTCACATAGATCTGTAAGACCTCTGTCTCATAATAAGAGAGTTTATAGATTGATTCTCAGAAGGGTTTCTGCTCTTCTATTAAATCTATTATCAGATTCTTCTCATAATGAGAAGAAAGCTCAGCTGTCTTTACTGAGCTGAATATCTCTGTGAGATCTCAGTATTTCTCTGATATCTGAAGCTCAGTTTTCATGATTATGAGACTCTCAGACACTTACAAAGTTATTATATAAATAAGCTTGTCTTCTCTAATCAACTCTACAGCATCAACTGATTCTATCTTTATAAGTAAGTCTATCAACACTGATCAGAAGTATAAATCTGACTCATAGATAGCTATGTGTGAATTATGTCTTTGAAGCTATACAAGTCTCAAATACATGTCATCTATGATGTCTGTGATAATCACAGTTTCTACAAATCTTTTTCAGGTTTCAGAGAGATCTTGCAATTCAAAGATAACTCTTATAAATCTCTCAGCTCTCAGGTCTGAGTTCTCATGCTCTGCTTATTATAAGAGCAGATTTCCAGTTTTCATCTTTCAGCTTATTCACTCTGTGAGCTTTAGAAACATCACAGTGATCTGAGATTCTGAGTTCATCAATGCTTTTCATACTTACAGAACAGTAGTACTGCAGCACAGTCTCTCTCTGTAAGTAAGTATTTTTATCAGAGAAGTAACAGATTCAGGTATCAGCTTCAAGACTCTTAAGAAGGCTGTTGCTGACTCTATTCATAACTCTTTAAATTTCTATTTTAATTTATCTGAACAGTTTGCATGAAGATGTTCTGATTTAGAACAGATAAAGTAGAGTTTCTTTTTCTTAGTCTCTCTGTTATACACTCTGTTCATAGAAGCTTGTAAATCTCTCTCTCTCTGCTTAGTAGTCAGATATAAATCTCTCTATACTCTGTCATCTTTTTCTGATAAATCTGTTCTCTGTTGTTCTGACTCTTACAGAGTTAGTTAGTAATTCACTCTTCACAGATCTGTGACTCTTACAGTGATTTATAAGCAGTGAATGAGAGTTATCAGTTTCTTCAGAATCAAGAACTTAGAGTCTTGCTTAATGAGCTTATTCTGCATATCTTTATTCAGCTTCTTTATGAATATCATTATTCAGGTCTTGTTTCAGAGCTCTGTTTTCACAGATCTCAATTCATGCTATAATTCTATAAAGCACTGTAAGTAGTCTTCATCAGATTTCTCATCTCTTTTTCTAATATTAGTGATCACAGTTCAGGTATTCTCTGTTCAACTTACAGAGTTTCTCAACTTATTCTCTAGATAGGTCTTAAGAACAGATCAGCAGAATCTCTTATAATCATTCTCTAGATAATTCAGTCAGTTCTTGACTTCAGTGTAATAGAGGTCTGTTATTATGTAGATGACAGCTTCTTCATCTTTCATATCACATAGTCAGGCTTGTAAGTCAATTTTAAATACAAACTTGCAAAAGCTTTTATAGATTGTGATTTAATAAGTGATCTTAAGTGATTGCAGCTTAAGAAAGTTTCTTTTCAGTTCACAGATATCTCTGAAGATTATGTCTAGAGACTCAGTTCAAGAGTGTTTATAGACAGTAAGTATTTCTTGTAGAAAAATAGCTTAATCTCACAGAAGATGCTTAAAAATGTTCTTCACTGAGATTGATTTATTCAGAGATTCAGAGAGTTTCTCTGTCACAGATGCAGAGAATGATGTTCTGTAAGTAATTGATAAGTTCTCTAGAACTTCTTTTATGAGAGTTATTCATGATTTGAGTGACTGCTTCTGAGTGTCTGTAGTAGAGTTTGCAGAGATTGAAGCATGTGAGTTTCTAGTTCTTTCAGTCATAACAGGTGATTACTGACTGACTGAGCTTGAAATGTAAGAATAAGTGCTCACAGGTGATTATTCAGGTGTTTACAGCTTGATATAATATGTACTGTTAACTACTAGAAGTATTCACAGTAGAAAGATAAAATATAGAGATTAAATGTATAATAGCATTCAAGCTGAGTTGTGAATAGTATTCATGAACTTCAGTCTATATAGTTGTGTGTAGTCAAGGGCTGCTAGCCCTATTGATTATGTGAGAGATAGGAATAGAGGTAAAGAATTCACGAGAAGCGGGATTTCTTACACTTTATTCTCTCTGCTCTGACTTCTAATTCTGCAGATTCTGTACTCTTCTTCAATTTCTCTACATATATATATATACATTTCTATATTAACATTTCAGTCAATCTTGTGATAAATGACATTAATGTTGTACACAGAGTGATAGAGAAATTGAAGACATGTGCAGTATTATTATAAGAGTAACTTACAGCTCTCAAATCTCTTACAGATCTTGAGTTTTGAGATTTCCTTTATTTTTAATGTTTTTCAGATGGCATGGTGTTGAAAATAGATTAAATATGTGATATATGAAAATGAATGAAGTATATATAATAACATTTATCTTTTACAGTTAACTCTTATAGTTGATAATTAATTTATTATCTTTTTTCTTTTCTTACACTTTTTCTTTATCTGCTAGTCACTACTCTTATACAATCTCTATATAATACAGTGTTCAGTGACTAGATTCAGCAGCTTTTATCTTTTATAATTCTATCTCACACATTATACTGTCTCTCTTTACTCACTCAGATCACTACAGTAAACAGCTCATTGAAACTAATCTCACTCAATCTCTGAGTATTTTCAGAAGTTAAGATAGCTTAATCTCATGCATCTATGAATATTTCAGATAGTTCATTCTCTATGATCTCTGTAATTGAACTGATATAAATAGTTGAATTTAACTCTGAATTTCTTTTTCTTCTATAATCTGACTCATATGTAAGTCTGCTGCTTTGAGATCATTCTTTACTGTATTACACTCACTGTCTGCAGTCTGTTATTATATAATCAGCTACAGTCTTATTACTTATTAAAGTATAATATTTATCTGATTTCTTCATTTCTTCTCATTCTTTTCTTATAATCATGAAAAGATTGAAATAAATGAGATTATCTGATTCATAAGCATCTATGATTTCTCTTACTTTATGAGACTTTTTAATTATAAGTTTCTTCTTTTTTAACACTGATAATAGTGCTGTAGATAATTATAATTCACTCAGATCTTGCATTTTTACTTCTATAAGTTATAAATTATTTATTAAGTTGTATAAGACTCATCTCTCTGATTCTTTCAATGCATATATTTTCAGAGAATGTGATTTGAGTATTTTATATGACTCAAATCATCTAGATTGAAACTTCTCAGAACTCTCATTGTATACAAGAACTCATATTCTCATCTTGAGACTTGATTTCTTAACTAGTAAGTCTCATATTCTTTTCAATTGAATTGCTCAATTCAGAAGTAACTCATTAGCTTTTGCACATGTATAACTAATCTCTTTCAATCTTGATTTCACATCTGTGACTGTTGTATCTACAACTGCTGTTTTCTTTCTCATCTTTTCTGAAGCATTCTCTAAGATGCACAGATGCAATCTATACAACAGGTAGAATGATGAATGCTTGAAGACTGCATGCTGCTGAATTTGTGTGACTAATAGTGTCTGACTGAGATATTCATCTCATAATCTTATAGACTTACTCACTAGATATTTTATCAGCATATTGCTCAAGATTCTATTCAAGTGTTTCATCTTTCTATTTATTCATAGATAATATGATGTTATTCTACAATGTCTTGTCTGTAACTAGTCTATGAAATGTCTCATCACTTCTCTCATGAGGTTCACACTGTTATCAGTTAGAATCTCGCGCGGCATTTCATAGTTGATATAGATCTTATTATATAGAAACTTCACTATCATCTTCTCTATCATCTCTAAAACTGCTTTTATAACTGGCCAGTCAGTAGTGTAATCTATAGCAGTGATTATTCATTAATTTTCATTTGACATTTGCAGTAATATGTCTATGAGATTCATTCTTTATTATTTGAATAATTGTATTATACACTTCATCTGATATTATACTTTCTTGTGTTCTAACTCTTTCTTAGATTCTTTTGTGATCTGACAATTTAGACACTTGTAAGCATATGTCTGAATGTTCTCAGTCATGCTTAATCAGTATACTCTTGATTTAAGTATACTCATGAGTTCAGAGCTTTCTAAGTGACTGAATTTCTTGTACATGTAAGTTATTAAGTCATATCTAAATAAAGATTCTAGATAGAGAGCTTTCACATATTCTAGATCATGATAGAGCACAATGTCATTTTTTAATTTTCTCAGCTTGAAGTTTGAAAGTATCTCTTCTACTACTCTTATAAGACACTTATTATCTGATATCTTGTCATTCTCTAAGTAAGAGATCATGATATTCACTTATTCTGATTTCTTACACTCTCTCAGTGTGTTTAACATGAACTTCTCTTATATCTGATTTATAGAACTCTCACTCATGAAATCAGATCTGTGATTAATTGTATCAGATATTACAGTATCTGATCTCTTTCAGTATTTGATATGAAGATTATACACTTAAAACTCTGAGATTCAACATGCTAAGCATTTGAAAGATTTTATTATTAATTATAGATAGATAAGACTTTCATGATTCATAATCATCATTGTTGTATATCTGTTATCAATATATCTATTTCATAATATCAGCATGTGTTTGATTACTAGTAATTTCTTTTCATACACTGAGTAATTGAGCTTGATACTTGATAGTTTTCTATCATCATATATCACTGAGTGCAGCTTGCTGTTCTTACTCATCTGTAAAAGAGTGTCTCTGATAGCTCATTCAGATGTATCTATCTCAATGTAGAAAGGTTTATCACAATCTGATTAAATAAGCACTGAGAATATTATTATATATTCTCTCAGTGTGAGAAAAGTCTCTTCACACACAGTATTTCAGATGATTGAATAAAACTTCTTCTTTTACAGATTTATATTCATTTCTCTTAAGAGATCTGAGAGTGATGCAGATATTTATATGAAATTCTTGATAAATTTGCAGTAATATGAGATCAACTCAAGAAACTGTTATACATGATATACATTTCTCAGCTGTGATCAATTTGCTATAACATTCAATTTCTCTGAGATAAAGTGTATATAGCTATCACTCACTACATATTCTATGAACTTCAACTCTTTCATTTCAAACACACACTTTGTTAATTTAATATAGAGCTTATACTCTGTCAGAGTTGTAAGCACTTTATCAAGATGCTTCAGATATTCATTGTATAAGTTTGAAAAGACTAGAATATTATTGAGATATACAAGATATGAGATTTCATTCTATTTATAAAGAATCATATTCATCATTATTTAGAAGATAATAGATGCATTTATTAGACTGAATAATATTATCAGAAATTCAAACTTTCTCTATTATGTATTAAATGCAGTTCACAGAACTGATAGTTCACTTATACAGATCTGTCAGTATTCTGAGAGAAGATCAATCTTTAATAGATATTAAGTGTTTTCAACTGTATTCAACTGTTATTGAATCTGTGATAGTGAATATTCATTCTTAATTATAAGCTTGTTAAGTGTTTAATAATTAATACACATTCATCACTTCTCACCTGTCTTTTTCACAAATAGAACTGAAAGGCCTCATGTGCTTGATAAGAGTTGTATGAGATTATATTCTAGAAGGTCTGTGATCTGACACTTCTGTTCTTTGAGATGTATTTGTGACAGAGGGTATGCATTCTGATTGACTGATTTTGTATCTCTTATGTCAATCTTATATATAAATCCTCATTTCAGCAGCAGTTCTGATGAAAGATCTGTTTAAAAGATCTTCTCATACTTCTTCAGAAGCTTCTTTATATGCTTGTTCTCTTATATATCTTTTATCTTGGTTTTCTTCACTTTCAGATCCTGTATAATATACAAAATGCTTTTGAATGAGGTCTTATAAATTATTCTCTTTGCTTATTAATATATAAGCAGATTTAATTCTTTTATATCAGAGACATGAAATGTTCTTCTCATATCAGTTAATAGAATCATATAAACTGTTTTCTTTCTATCAGTTAACTGTATATAACATGTACATCATTGAATCTGCAGATTGAATCTTTGAAACTAATTAAGTCTGAGAATAAGATTATATTTCACATTCTGCAGCTCTCACACTCAAATATAGTAAGATTATTCTCTGAAGTGTAAGAGAACTCTTACTCTTACAGATAATATCAAATATTAGTTATTAGATAATCTTATACATCAGAAATTCTTCACTCAGCAGATCTCTTTCAGTCTTCAGATTATATAATTATCAATATATTATATAGAAGCTTCTGTGTTCACTAACACTTTTGCAGTCATCTCTTAATTCTTATTCAAGTATCTCTTATACATTAACATTTTAGATCTCAAGATATTAAGATAAGTATCTGCTTCATCATTCTTATCTATATCTCATTCAGAAGTCTGCTTCTTCTTTGCATTCACAGAATTCAGAGAATTATCTAATACAGACATCTCTTTCACTTTGAAGACTTTTCATAGAATATCAGTAAGTGTCTCTGAGCTCACTGATTCTACTAGTTTTTTAACTCTCTTACTTCTCTTGACTGTGTATACTGAATACAATCTTTTACATTATAATTTTAATATTCACAGTTGAAGCAAGCTTGATGCTTATAATATCAAGATTTTCACTTAGAGAATTTCTTTTTCAGAGAATTCAGTGCTTTAGCAATGATATTCAGATCTAGATTTATTATGTCTGAGTGTGTAACTTGTATCATAGAAGTCTGATTACTTATTCTTCACTGAGACATACTTAATTACAGTATTTTCTGTTATAATTGACTCACTTGTTTCTGTATAATGAGAATATTATATACTTCTTTCATCATATCTGATTGCAAGATTAAGCATTTTCATTTCACTCTCAACTCAGATGTAAGATCATGAATGAAGATCTGTAAATAGAAAGATGTTAAAAGCTCTTCATTTAATATGAGATAGTATAAGCTGAAGTGTGTGAAGTATGATATAAGATTACTCACTTATCTACACTTAGTGAAGTGTTTATAACACTTATCTCATATATTCACTTTCTCAAAGTTGTACAAGATTCATTTGAAAAACTCATTTCATATTTATAAGAATAAATATTACTCTAAGTCTGTGAGATTCATCTTTTCATCAGTTATTTATAATGACTTTACTTTTCTATGTAGAAACACAGCAGATCTTAAGACTTATTGAAATTTTATTAACTGTTTATCTGTGAGTTCATATTCAATTTAATAATATAATCACATCTGACTTAGTCAGCTGATTGCAGTATCATTTTTTCAGTCACTTTTAAAGCTTGATAACTTCAGCAGATCTTCTGACTTGATATATTTTATACTCAAATTCTCATTCTGCACAGTGATCTCTGATGATGTGTACACTTTTAAAGAGATTGTGAATAATTATGATGAGATCTTCAGGTTTAGTGTAGTTATCTATCTATATAAACATTCAATCTCTTACTGCAGATCTAAGATCTGGTTTTCTCTATTCTTATTAATGATGATGATTGTATCAGTGAAGCTCTTTATAGTGAATGCTTGATCTGCAGTGAATGTCAATTGTTATTTGACTTCTGTCTCAGCCTGCTACTGTATATACAAGACCTCAATCTCATTTAGAATCCTTGTATATGTACAGAGCTTTGATTTCAGTTCAGCAGTTTCAGTCACTTTTCTTACTACTTTAAGTAAACTCTCTGAGAGGTTCTGCATATCTTTCAGTTCAGATAGCAGAGAAGAATGTTATTCATATTAACTAGAAAAGATATTCATTTCAGTGATTTCTTATTGATTATACAATGTCTATTATTATATCACTGTATTGTTATCACTTTATTATTATATGATTTCTGTTATTATTATATGACTTCAGTGATGATCATCTCTTTCTTTTATTTCTTTGAGTGAAGAGCAGTCTTCTTTGAATCTTATTATTATTATTATTCTTCAATTATAGATGTATGCAGTCAGAGACTATGACATCTACCTGAGAACTTTTAGTTCCCAGGGTTTTTCCTATATCTGTAAAGTTAACTATTATACATTCATCAATTTCAGATATGCAAAATCAGAAAATTCCAGCTCAGAATATAAAAACCATTTACAAATTGCAGTGTTTTAACATCTTCTGATACTTTGAAACCATTTGACAATATCATGACAAAGGAAAAGAGAACACAGTCTTAAAGATAGACACATTAAATAGATAGATAGAAAGGAATTGAAAGGAAAAGATAAAGTAAAGAAAGACTGTAACAAAACAAATTATTAAAAGATAGTATATAGCTGTTTTAACAGACTATATCTGGTTGATTTCCTCCTCTTCATATTCAGATAATTCTGAATTTAGTCATTTTCTTGTAGCTGCTTGAGTTTCTGATAGAAAGTCTATTAAGTATTTAATTCCTGTCTCAGTTGAGAATAAGAATCTCATATTTAATTGATTTAGATCATACTTCTCTTTCAATCTGACTCTGAGACTATTGTATAATACACAGTGCATTACAATATACTCAGGGTTCTCATTTGTATTGCAGAATGAGCATTCTATTGAGTCAAATCTATCATCAAATCTTTGTATATAAGATTTGAAATAGCCATATCCTAGTTTCAGCTGTATTATAGATGAGAATATTTTCTTTTTACATTTAATTGAACAAGATTTCCACTTGGGCTTTATTTCAAATCTTGAATAATGTATACTCTTCTTTTGTTTCTGCCAGCTTTCATTTCACTTGTCTAAACAAGATTCTTTTATTTTTCTCTTTATAAAAGACCAGGATATAATTTTTTGAATAGATCTGCTTAATTCTGCACTCTTTTTTGCAGCTGAATCAGTCAATTCATTGCTATGAATATTCATATGAGCAGGAACTCAGTGCAGATGAATTATCAGCTTTGATATTCTTCTCTTTTGAATTTTCAAAACAGAGTTTAAGATCAGTTCAAGATTCATTTGATCATTATGAATCTGACTATTTCTAAGTCTTTTTAAAGCAGCTTGACTATCAGAGAATATTCATATCTCTTTCAAACAATTTCCTCTTTTATAAGATTTTATTTCAATGAGTTTGAAAGCTTTCACTATTATAAATAGTTCAGCATCAAAGACTTCAGATTCACAGTCTAGATTTCAGAAATCTGAGATAAAATTAATATTATCTTCAGTATAAGCAATGCCTGCATCTAATCTATTCAAATTCTCATTTTTTGAGTCATCTGAATAAATCAGAATAGAGTCTTTTATATTGATTGTAGAGATTCTCTTCAAATACTGTTCATATTCTTTCTCTTTTAATAGTTCACTTATTTATAAGTCTATAAGAGATTCAAGCTTTTCTCTTCAGAGAGATAACTTCTCATGATCAACTTTTTCAATATTTAGAGAAGAGAATTGATTTTTAATCAGAGAGTATAGTCTGTACAGTTGAGAAGGCATTTTCTTTGAAGAATTATTTTCATTTCAATCAAGAAATCTATTTCAATCCAGTTCATTTTCAGAGTTAATTGATGGAAATGAAGAAGAGACTCTTTCTCTGATTATATGATTTAAGCTCATCTTTACAACTCTCAGAGCATAGTTCATACAGGTCTTTTCAAATCTAATAGCAGAAGAAGGAATTGAAGCTTCAATTTTCATTGCTTTAATAGAAGATGATTTAAATGCTCTCAGAATTCTTCTCAAGGCTCTGTTTTACAGACTTTGAAAGAGTTCAGTGAAATTCTCTTGATTATTTCATCAAACTTAAACTTCATAATCAGCTACTGATGTAATACAGGCTATATATAACTGTCTCATAGCCTGGAAGAATAGATCTCTCTCTGTATTTGATAGTCTGATTATATTGTTCAATAATCTTTCTGTCTTGACAGTTCTTTGTTGAATATGATATTTAAAATTCAACTTGAAGTTTAATCATACTTCTAATCATTTAACATTTACACTGAGTTTAATCTCTCTATTTAAAAGAGTTAGAGATAGTTCTTTCTCATTGAATCTAGAAAAGAAATGAATTAACTCAGTTTTATTCATATCAAATTAAATTTGATTGATATCTACTCTAACAAAGATTTTCTTTGCAGCTTCTTCAATCACTTTCAAATTCTCTTTGATAGTTTTTGAGCTGTAGACTAGATCAATATCATTCACATAACTCAGAGATTGCACTATTCTCATATTTCTATTTTTGAATAGATATGCAGTGTATATTACAAATAAAATAGATGAGATTGAAGATTCTTGTGATACTTCTATTTTTATCTCAGTCTTGTCTTATTTTATTCCATCAAAGAAGAGTTGTATAATTCTTTTAGATATAAAACAGTTAACTCATTTTATTAAAGAAAGTGACAGTTTTAATATCTTCAATGTCTGAATTAACTTTGACTTTGAAACATGATCAAATGCTTCTTTTATATTAATAAAAACTGCAGTTGAGATCAGACTCTCATGCTTTGCTATTTAAATATTATGAATAACTGAGAGAACAGTATCAATTGCAGAATACTGTTTTCTATCTCTCATTTATTCACTGAATAAAAGAGAATCACTTATAGAGCTTATAAAAGATAGTTGAGTAGCTATTATCTTTTCTAAAACCTTTTCTAGACAGTGCAATAGAGATATTACTCTATATAACTTAGAAATTGAAGTTCTTCTATTAGGTTTTGTAAGAATCACTTCAGTGGCTTCTCTTCAGCATTCAGAATAATATCCATTTTTCAAGAGATTGAAAAAGAGCTCAAAATATTCATTCTTTAAGTAGGAGTATGTATTTTGAATAATCAAGTGATTAATTGAATCAGGCCCTGCAGCAGTCTTAACTGAACTTGAGAAGATAGCTGACTTTAGTTTATCTTGAGTAAGATCAGGCCATTCCCAGTCATTTTCATTAATATAGTTGAGATATGATATATTCTCTTCCTCTGAATCTGAATCTGATGAGTTTTGAAAGAGAGTTCTTATAAAAGCTTGACATTTTTTCTCAAAAGAGTTTGCTGTATATGAGTCATTCTGAAACTCATATTCTAAGATTGAAAGTTTTGCTACACTTCTTGTTTTAGTATAGTTAAAAGCTTTAAAAACTTCTTTTTCTTATGCTTCTTCAAGAAATTTATTTCAGCAGTCTGTTTGAGCTTTTTTAATATCTGAAAAATATTCATTTCTGACAGCTTTAAACTCTTTATCAGAAATTATATCATTCTTTCAATCTCTTCTAACAGTAGTCAATTGTTTTCTTTTAGATGTGATATTCTTATTTCATCAAGATTTTGAATACTCAGAAGACTTTCTCTTTGAAATATTATCTTTAACACTTACTAGAATAATAGATATAATGAGCTTCACTCTATTCTCAAGCATTTCATTTGAGATATCTTGATCAGGGTTTCAATACAGCTCACTCTGTCTTTCAGATTTTAACAGTTTTATACTTTCTTTAACTGCCTTTCAGTCAGCTTTTTCAAAGTTAAACTGATTAGAGAGAAGAGAATTTTCACTTATTTATTTCTCACTCAGTTCAATATCAAATTGAATAATCTCATAACCTGATTCTGATGTCTCATTTGAATCAATAAATCAGTTTACAAGTTCTTTTTCTATTAGATTTTATAATATGAAGATTAGATCTATAATAGATTTCTGTTTTATATCTTTTCTAAAGAATATTTATTGATCAGACTTATTAACTAAATTCATTGAATGCTCAAAGATTCATTTAATCAGATTATCAGCTCTTACTGCTCTTTTACATTCTGAATTTCATCAGAGATAATATGCATTGAAATCTCCTGCAATTATAGAGTTTCTTGATAAAGTTATGTTCAGAAATTCTCTATTAATTATTCAGGTGTTATTATTTTTCTTCAATGACTTTTCATTATAGATATTTATGAGCTGTATAGTGTCAAACTCATTCTCTTTATCTATAATATCACTCACCAGAATATCAGAGTCAGATATGATATTAAATCTTAGATTAAATTAATATGTTGATCTCTTTCTTTCATAGATCACTACTCTCAACTTTATCTCAGACTTTTGAGATAAAAAGCAGTAGTAGCTTGAATGAGAAATAATATATTTTTACTCAGCATCAAAATTCAGCTTCTGAAGCAGTATAAAATCAACTTTTTATTCAAATGCAATTTGAAGACAAGAATAAATATAATTTGAGTTTCTATTCATATTATTTTGAATAAATGTGATTTTTAAAGAGTTTTTAAACTTTTTTTATTATTTTTGTTGTATATTCATACTAAAAGAGAGTAGAGTAGAATCTAATCACTATTATCAGATAGTAGATTATAACTGTTCTGAAAAGTAGAAATCTCAACTGCTTATATTATATCTAGTTTATTATCAGAGTCATTTCTCAATTCTCTAATCTTAACAGAAGTTTGAGAATTCAAATTCTGTTTATATTTAACTGAAGAATTGAAGTTTGAAGATCTAGATAGTTAAGAGTTTCTTCTTTTTAAGCTTACAGTTATAAGTTTACTGACTTGACTATTCTCTTCAGTTTTAGATTTACTTTGAGCTTCATCTTTTCTCCAGTTCTTTTGAGTTCTTGAAGTAAATATACATTCTTTTGAGCTAGATGCATGTTTTTCTTTGCAATTAGAGCATTTAAGCAGAGTGTGTTAACATATTTCATCTCTTTCTAAGCATATTTCACATTTATACTCACTAGTTTTATGATCTCTGATATAGAATACACATTTTGAGTCTCTGAAACAGAAGATTGTAAAGTATTCATATCTTTGATAGTTTAAACACTGTGTTTGAGCTTTGAGATTCATTCTTGAGTCTTTGTATTCATAAACTCTCATTTTCAAATCTGCTACTCTTACTTCAGAGATCTTTGACTGTTCAAGTGTCTTTATATATACTAGAACAGAGACATTTCTTCTGCTTTATCTGAACTTAATTGAATTTAGTCATACAGACTCTTTTCTCAGTTGAATGAAGTTGTATTCTTCTAATTCATTTTTGAGAAGTAGTATTTCTTCTTCACAGTCAAAAATTTCAACTGAAATATTATAAAGAATGAATTTGTCTCACTTTTCATCTCTCTTAGATAGAATTATTGTGTTTAACAAAGATTCTACTACTGATTTTCAGAGATTCTCATTCTGAATAAGAAATTCTGCACTGAATTCAGACATTGTAGTCAGAATGATGAAGTTTTTAAAGAAGAATAACTCAATTGAAGCTATAACTAATTTTTGAACTTCAATATTAGTTATTAACTGAGAAAAGAACTGCTGATTGATTTCATTTTTAATTCTGAAAATGAGATTTGAGTTTAGCTTATTTCTCTGCAATATATCCTGATTTGAGACTTTGAGAATAAGTCTTCTATTTCTGAAGATTTGAAGATTTTTCTCTTTTTACATTTTTTTCTTCACTCTTCTATCACTAGAAGTATGAGCAGTATTCTTCTCAGTTTTCTCAGAATTTTGAGCAGGTTTTGAGATAGCAGATTTAGAGATAGCAGGTTTAGAGACAGCAGATTCAGCTGCTTGAGTATATATTTTCTTCTGATTTAAAGAAGAAGAAGAAGAAGAAGTAGAAAAGAAAGAAGAGTAAACTGAAGAGTCAGTGATTATATTAGAAATTTTCAAAGTTTTTTGAACTGTGTTTGAAATTCCAAGTTTGAACTTGATCACTTTCTGTAGTTATCTAGTCTGAGTATGAAGAATTAACAGAACTTCTTCATTCATCTCACTCAGATACTGCTTTTCAAGAATTTTACTTGCTTTTTTAAGTTTCTGTATTTTAAGAACTTGTTGTTTCTCTATTTCTTCTTTCTTTCTTCTTTTCAGAATTTCAATCTCAGAAATAGTATTTGAGAAAGCATTCTTTTTCATATCAACTGAGTATACTTTTGAACTCATTATTCTTACTCAATGAAAAGTTGATCAGATTAATTCAATTAAGATATTTATTAAACTCTTTTTAAATTGAAAAGTTGATCAGACTGTTTCAATTAAGAGATTTCTAAGTCTGTTTTCAATTGAAAAGTTAATCAGACTATTTCAAAAGAAGAATAACAGACTTTTGTATATAAAATACCTGATTTTTTTCACACTAGTTCAGTAACTAGATTAGATTTTTGAAGAGAATCTAATAAACTAAAATTAATTTTTAAGATAAATTAATAAAATCTTTACAATCTCTTTCTTGAAATACAGTGAGAAAAAGTATGATATCAATTAATAGTAAATCAGATAATATGACAGTTTTTAAGAGAAAAACTGACAAAAAATAAATCAATTTTTTACAGAGAAATTGATTAAAACTATTCAATTTTATTCTAAATTATTCAATTCTTCTCACACAACAAGTATACAACTCAAATCAGTTAATAAAGAGTGTAAAAAAGAATTAAGTATTAATAAAAGCTCTTCAGTCACTGAAAAAGTAATTCTTACTTAAAAGAATATGAAATTATAACAGAAAACAACTCTGTTTTTAATTCTTTATAAGAATATTGTATAAAATTCAGAAAAAAACATCTTACTTTTTCAAGAGAAGTAAAAAACTATTTCTAAAATCTTTTTTTTACATTAACTACTGCAGAAGAATGAGACAGAAACTGCTAAGATATGTACTACTATATACTCTCTATCAAGACTTTCTCTCTTCAGAGTCTTGATATTATAGAGAATATAAGTCTGTTTCTATATAATAATATAAATATTATCAGTGAGATGTAGAGAAACTGATTATTTATATCTTAAAATAGAAGTCTTTGTCAATGATTATATTAATATAAAGTTAATTCTTAAATTCAATAGAAATCTAGTGTTGCTGTTCTCAATCTCTTACAGAATCTATTGAATATTGAGATATTAAAACTAGATTTAATATATCTCACTATACAGAGATCAAAGGCTCAGTCAGATCTTGAGATATACTGATTTTATAGTTGTTATATCTGTTAATTATGTATTAAGTACAGTTACTGAGGTATCTTTTTGTACTTTTCTGTCAGAGATGAACCAGATTGAGAGAGATGATATAAGGGTGAGACTTGATGTTAATGTCTAGATACACTGAAGACAGACTATGAAGAATACACTTCAGAAGTGGTTGTTGATTATATGCTTGATATTATCACTGAGATATCTTTTTGTATTTTTCTGTCAGGGATGAGTCAGATTAGAAAGGATGATATGAGGGTGAGACTTGATGTTAATGTTTTGAAACATCAAAGATAGACAGGGTTTTCACAGAGATCACTCCTCAGATATCTTCACAACTACAGATCAGGGATCTTCCAAAATCAAGAAGATTGATGCATATGACTAGGTCTCTTCACCTTACAATTTGTATGGCAATTTGGCCCGGGGTTGTGATGTGATAGGGGAGAATGGAGGATAATCCCACGCAGGAGTTCCAAATGACATCTGGTTCACATTTGGCTGGATAACTCCACCACCACACGGGGTATGCAGTCGGCGATGGGGTCAAAATGCTCATATGATCGAGGGCTTTTCAATGGATCTATCAGCGGGTTCTTATTCGAAAAATCGAGCGAGTTCGTGGTGGAGCGGTGTCTCAGTTTTTTTGTATGTCTTCTTTGAATCTGGTTCATCACTCTCATTTCTCTTTCTCACATCTCATTCATTTGTGTACATGGCATTCGCCTAGGCATGGAGTTTTCCCTCAATAAGTAAAGCAGTATCAATTGAATGCTCTTCTGCTCATTGCTCTTCATACACTATCTTTTGAGATGTTCTAGAATCACACTGGCATGATAACTATGAATCACTTTGTAGATGAAATTATCACACTCTGAAGAAGCCTGCACTTCTCACTGATTTTTAGACATGCTATCAGATGTGATTCAAAGATTGCTTGAGTCAGTGTATAATTACAGGTGTACACCGGCTTCTTATATATCATACAATAAATTAATTAGTGGCTGCTATGACCCTCTTACATTCGTAAGCAAGTTCAGAAGCGGCCGCGTTATTATCCGACGGTCGTACATTCTTCCGAACCACATCGACAGTCGTACGTTCTTCCGAACCACAGATAGATAGAAAGAAATTAAAAGAAAAAGATAAAGTAAAGAGAGACTGTAATAAAACAAATTATTAAAAGATAGTATATAGCTGTTTTAACAGACTATATCTGATTGATTTTCTTCTCTTCATATTCAGATATTTCTGAATTTAGTCATTTTCTTATAGCTGCTTGAGTTTCTGATAGAAAGTCTATTAAGTATTTAATTCCTGTCTCAGTTGAGAATAAGAATCTTATATTTAATTGATTTAGATCATACTTCTCTTTCAATCTAGCTCTGAGACTATTATATAATACACAGTGTATTATAATATGCTCAGAATTCTCATTTATATTGCAGAATAAGTATTCTATTGAGTCAAATCTATCATCAAATCTTTATATATAAGATTTGAAATAGTCATGTTCTAGTTTCAGCTGTATTATAGATGAGAATATTTTCTTTTTACATTTAATTGAACAAGATTTCTACTTGAGTTTTGTTTCAAATCTTGAATAATGTATACTCTTCTTTTATTTCTGTCAGCTTTCATTTCACTTATCTAAACAAGATTCTTTTATTTTTCTCTTTATAAAAGACTAGAACACAATTTTTTGAATAGATCTGCTTAATTCTGTACTCTTTTTTACAGCTGAATCAGTCAATTCATTATCATGAATATTCATATGAGTAGGAACTCAGTGCAGATGAATTATCAGCTTTAATATTCTTCTCTTTTGAATTTTTAAAACAGAGTTTAAGATCAGTTCAAGATTTATTTGATTATTATAAATCTGACTATTTCTAAGTCTTTTTAAAGCAGCTTGACTATCAGAGAATATTCATATCTCTTTCAAACTATTTTCTCTTTTATAAGATTTTATTTCAATGAGTTTGAAAGCTTTCACTATTGTAAATAGTTCAGTATCAAAGACTTCAGATTCACAGTTTAAATTTCAGAAATCTGAGATAAAATTAATATTATCTTCAGTATAAGCAATGTCTGTATCTAATCTATTCAAATTCTTATTTTTTAAGTCATCTGAATAAATCAGAATAGAGTCTTTTATATTAATTGTAGAAATTCTCTTCAAATGCTGTTTATATTCTTTCTCTTTTGA